>NC_133769.1:241789462-241815235 GCF_003597395.2 Chelonoidis abingdonii | reverse complement strand
TACATCCCAAAGCCCTCCTTATAGCACCACTGCCTGAGCCATCTGTTGATCACCATAATCTTGTCACACCTTTGTTGCTCTTCTCTAGGAACCAGCAGAATCCCACTGCAGATCACTTGAGCCTCGATTTCCTTAAGCGTCTTCCCCAGTCTGGCATAGTCTCCCTTGATATGTTCCAGCGAGAATCTAGCCGTATCATTCGTTCCCACATGAAGGACAATCAATGGATTCTTTCCTGCTCCTGTTAGGATCCTTTTCAGCCTCAGGTCCACATCCCATATCTTAGCACCCAGAAGACAGCACACCCTTCTGTTCTCTGGATCAGCTATAGTTACGGGCCTGTCTATTCTTCTCAGTAAGGAGTCCCCAATCACGTAGACCTGCCTTTTCCTGGTGACAGTGTGATTTTCTGGTCTAACCCCTGTACCCACTGGCTGCAAGTCCTCTCAATTCCTATTCACTCTTGCAATCCTCCTGGGGCTCATATTTGGTGTTGCCTCCATTGACTCCTCCTCTCTTCCTGTAGGACTAGCAGCTCTTCTCTTTTTCCTTGCCTTCTCACATATATCATATATCACTGTATGTAGTGTCTATGAAGAAGGCATAACTGTCATAAACAGAGAAATGGTGAGGCCTGAACTGTTCTTGTTTCGAGCTATGGAAGACCAATTCTATCACCTGACACAAGGTAATCTGGAGGGGAAAAAATACACAGAATTCCTTGTACTATGTATATTCAGACAGCAAATACTCAAGCTAGCCCATGAGGTACCAATGGCAGGCGACCTGAACTGGGAAAAAACAAACAAACCCTTGCCCATCTGTTAATCTGCTTCTTTTAAATGGGAATTCACAATGAAGTAAAAAAAAAAAATTGTGCTTCCTGCCCTGACTGCCAGTGGTTAGTCTCTAGATGGGTACAACAGCCCCATTGGTTCCCCTTCCACTGGTGGAAGTCTGATTTGAGTGGATAAGTGTAGACCATGTAGGACCCATAGAGAAGAGCTCTGTAAGCTCCCAGTACATATTTTTTGTCATTGTCTATGCCATCTGATACACCAAAGCGGTTCCCTTAAGAGCCTCTACAGCCTCGGTGATAGCAACAGAGTTGTTAAAAATATTTGCGAGGGTAGGACTGCCCAAGGAGATCTTGATGGATTAAAGTACAAATTTCACCTACAAGCTGATGTGAAGGAGGTGTGCAGTTTACTATAAATCAAGAATTTGTGCATCTCTCTATATTACCCACAGATGGATCACTTGGTTGAATGCTTCAGCCATATGCTGAATGGGATGCTCAACTGCTTCGTCAATATTGACCTCCAGCACTGGAAGGCACTCCTATTCCCTCCTCCTCTTTGTGGTAAAGGAGCCATGCAATCCCTGGTAGGTTTCTCACCTTTCAGACTCCTTTATGGATGACAACATAGTACAATACTCAAATGTGTGAAGGATGACTGGAAAGAACAGGCCAACACAATGCCCAGAACAGTGTAGTATGTTCTACAGCTAAGGGTTTCCTGGAGGCTCAGAGAAAGTTCACTAAACAAAACTTATAAAAGTCTCAAGTGGCCCAGGAGCAGAACTACAGCAAGGGGGCCAGACTAAAGACAGTTCGAACTGGGCTACCTTGTCTTAGTATTATAACCCAGTTCCAAGTCAAAATTGATGACCAAATGCCAGGCCATATGAGATTATCTGCTGGGTGGTTTCAATCAGTTATGAAGTCTGTCAGCCAGATTGGAAAAAGGAAAAACAGATCTAGCACATTAACTTGTTAAAATCAAGAACAGCTAGAGAAAAACTCCTAGTAGCACCATATGCCTATGAACTGGAGTGAGGACCACAGATAGGATTCTCAGTCCCCAACTCGAAAGTACATCTGGGAAACAAGTCTAGGACAAGCAAAGTATACATTAACCTTAGCTCTGGCCAGTGGTTACTGGCAGATCTCCGTAAAAAGAGCATCTTGGGAAAAGACTGTTTTCTCCACACCATGTGGGTTCTTCAAATTCAGAGTCGTGCCCTTCAGTTTATATGATGCCTACATAAGCTCCTGAGTCTGCATAATCGTTATGTAGCCACTTATGTAGACTATGTGGTGATTTTCAGTCAGAACTGAGAGACACACGTACGAAAGGTGATTGTGATATTACGTTCCTTAAAGGCTGCTGGGTTCACAGCAAACCCCATTAAGTGCATGATCAGGAAAAAGAAGACACAATATCTGGAGTACCTGCTTGGGGCAAGATGATCAAACCCCTAGTCAACAAAAGTTAAGCTCTGTGGGACTGTCCAACCCCCAAGACAAAAACACAAGTCTTGTTCTTTTTGGGCCTAACCTGTTATTATAGAAAGTTTGTCCCTATATTCTCAATGCTTGTGGCACCCCAGACTGAAATAACTAGGGCCTTAAAAGTGCAGTGAACTACCGAATGCCAAGAGGCTTTCCAAAAAATCTAAGATTCTGTGCAGCTAACCTCAGTACTATGAACCTCAGACTTAGAGAAAGCCTTCATACTCCAGACAGACACCTCTGAAATCAGCATAGGCACAGTACTATCCCAAGAATATGACACTGAAGAACCCCCAGTATTATACTAAAGCCATAAATAATTTCCCTGCGAGAAAGGATACGTGATTGTAAAGTAGTATCTTGTGGTGAAATGGACTAGTGAGACACTAAGATGTTATCTATTAGGCATTCACTTGACATTGTTGACTGACCACAACCCACTAAAATTGCTGAACCACATGAAGAAGACAAATGCAAGAGTAATGAGGTGGTATCTCAGTCTACAACCATAGTAGAACACCACATCAGCTATCAAAATAAGGATGTAGATTCCTTCTTCAGAGAAGTGAGGAGCACTGCTTTCTCAGAAAATGTTCCTGTCCAAAGATGAGAGGTCTGTCAAGTGGTATACATACCCCATGCTGACTCACTACCCAAAGGGTTATTACTGGTACTATTAGCCAACGCTTAGCAGCCTTGCCTTACACTGTAAAAGCCTGCAGAGAGCTAGAACTGGGCGCCATGGATGTGCTAGATTACTGATGCCTACACATTACTTCTAGAACCTTAGGCTAGGCATCCCTCAAGGACATTGAAAAGCTAGGCTCCACAGGAAGTACTGCCTTACAGGGCCTGAATAGCGGCCCCTTGCAGCTCACTGATTGGCCACTGCCAGTATATAAACCAGGAAGCCAGAGCTGTCGGAACAACACCACTGCCTGCCTGCTTGTTTCTTTCTGCTCCAGACCCTGCTAATGACAGAGGGGAGGTAGGAAGGAGCTCAGGGTACAGACAGAGATGTCAAATCTTGATTCTGTCTGTCTATCTGAACGGCCCTGAGCTGGAATTCAGTGGAGTGAATGAGCTTGGGTTACCCTGAGTGATGTCAGAACTGAGAGGGGTTTTCAAATCTCCTGCGCACTAGGAACTGACTGACAGCCCCAGTGAAGTCAGGTGCAATGCTCCACCTGGTCAGATAGGGCACTGTTGCACCAACACACCAGCCCACACCAGGTAACTATAGGCCTGTCAGCCTGACATCTATCCCAGGTAAAATAGTGGTGTGGTTGATATGTGACTCAATTAATCAAGAATGATAGGAGGGTAATATAATTAATGATAATCAATATGGTTTAATGGAAAATAGGTCCTGGCAAACTAACTTGGTATCTTTATTGATGAGATTAAAAGTTGATAGATAAAGATAATAGTGTTGATGTACTTAGACTTCTGTAAGGCATTTGACATGGTACTGCATGGCACTTTGTTTAAAAATACTAGAACAATATAAAATTAACATGACACATTAAATGGATTAAAAGCTGGCAAAAAGGTATTAAAGTGTAAATGCAAATGGGGAATCATCATCATCTCATCAAACAGGTTCTTGGCCGTATGTTATTTCACATTTTTATTAATGACCTGGAAGAAAATATAAAAGAATCTCTGAAAGTTTTCAGATTATACAAAACCTGATGGAGTGGTAAATAATAAAGAACATAAGTCACTGATACTGGAGTGATCTGGATCACTTGGTAAAAGGTGCAAGCAAACAATGTGTTTTTTAATATGGCCAAATATAAAAGTATACATCTAGGAGCAAAGAATGTAGGCCATAATTACAGGATGGGGGACTCTATCCTGGGAAGTAGTGATTCTGAAAAAGATTTCGGGGTCATAGTGGATATTTAGATGAACATGAGCTCTCAGTGCCATGCTGTGACCAAAAGAGTTTATACAATCCTTGGATACATAGACAAAGAAATCTTGAACAGGAATAGAAAGGCTATTTATTTATTTATTTATTTAAACAATACATTCTTATTTATTGTATTTGCACTGGTATGACTGCTGCTGGAATACTGTGTCCAGTTATGATATTCACAATTCAAGAAGGATGTTGATATATTGGAAAGAGTTCTCAGAAGAGCCAAGAGAATGATTCAAGGATTAGAAAACATGTTTTACAGTGATTGAGATCCTTGAGTCTATCTGTTTTACTTAACAAAGAGAAGGTTAAGGGGTGATGATTACAGTCTGTGTATCTACATGGGAAACACATATTTAATAAAGGGCTCTTCAGACTAGCAGAGAAAGGTATAACACAGTCCAATGGCTGGAAGTTAAATCTAGACATTTTCAGACTGGAGTTAAGGCATAACATTTTTATAGTGAGAATAATTAACGATTGGGACAATTTACCAAGTGATCATGCTGTATTCTCCATTATGGATCATTTTTGAATCAATATTGGAAATTTTCTAAAATATATGCTCTTGGAACTATGTTTGGGGAAGTTCTTTGGTCTGTTATACGGGAGGTCAGACTCGATGATCACAGTGGTCCTTTCTGGCCTTGGAATCTCTGAATACTATGACTAGTTGTCATAAACAGATAGCTAAGGGTTAATGTTTCTTTTCCCTGTAAAGGGTTAACAAAGGGAACTAAACACCTGACCAGAGGACCAATCAGGAAACTGGATTTTTCAAAGTGAGGGAGGGAACTTCTGGTTTTGGGTTTGTTCTGCCTGTTTGTTTGCTCTCGGCTATGAGGGAAGAGCTTTCTTTTTTTTTCTATCTCCAAGCTCTTCTACCCTTCTGTCCCAGTTGTAAGTACAAATAGGTAGCAAACAATAGGCTTTTATAAGTTTGTTTGTATTTACATGTGTGAAGTTTGCTGGAATGTTTTAAATTGGATATCTTTTGATCAGACTGTTATTCTATTTTCTTATAAGACAATAGCCCTGTATTTGTCATCTTGATGCAGAGGTTATATTCTGAGGTATTTTCTTTCTTTTATAAAAATTTTCTTTTTAAAAACCTGTTTGAGGTTTTTTCTCTGGTTAAGGCTAAGGAACGAAGGGAGGGGAAATCTCTTTGTGTTAGCTTGACTAGGTTTGAATGCATAGCCTTAGGGGAGAAGGAGGAGGGAGGAATTGCCCTCTCTGTTTTGCATTCAAGGAGTTTAAGTACAGTATCGCCCAGGAGAACCCAGGGAGGAGAGCTGGGGATGAGATAAAGAGGAGACAAGGGAGGAGTGTTTTTCCCTTTGGGGTGAGACTCAGGGTTTCTGAGTCTTGGGGTCCCCCAGAAAAGATTTTGGGGAGACCAGGAGTTGATCAGGTACTCAGAATCCTGATTGGTGGCAGCGATATCAGATCCAAGCTGGTAATAAGCTTGGGGGAGTTTCATGCTAGCTTCTCAGTTTATGAACGCTAAGGTTCAGATCTGAGTAGGAAGCTATTACACTAGTATATTTACAATACGGTACTTTTAGAACTAAATAGCCACCAGTAACTTTTCTGAATTACATCCTAGGTAATTAAGCATGCCTGCACTATCTATTTTAGCAAATTTGCTTGAACAGTACCTTTGGGTCTCACTGATAGTAATTGTCAATCAACATATTCCATGCTGCTTCCATCTTCCAGGCCTTCTGGCCAGCTAGTTGCTAACTCAGCTAAAATTCACTCTCTCTAGGGATAATCGAATTAACTGCAATTCCTTGTTCTTGGCATTAGGTTAGCCGGTCCAATCAATTCAATTCATTAAAAATGCTGACCTTTCCTTTTGCTTTCCAGAGGCAAAGTTAATATAGCCAGTTTCAACTTTTGTACAGTTGATTACTGTTTGTCAGTGAAGGTATCCTTGATATTAAAGTGCTCATTTTTGTATAAGAAAATCATTGTGTTTTCCCCTATATTTTGTATTTAATACTAAACACTTCTAATTCAATTAGAATATTTACTTTCAAATACAAACTTCCTAATGATAACTAGATGCATTTTATTTTGTTCAGTTGTTTCACTACTTCACTGGAAAAAAATAGGCAGGACAGTCATAAGGTATAAATTCATACCTAAGTGTCACAAGTTGCTGTGAATTTTAATCTTTCCTTTTCCCGGAAGGAAATATTTGTTGGTCTGTGTGAGAAACAAAATGAAAACAGTGGTTGTATGTGGTGACATATAGTGTGTGTACACCATGGTCACAGATTTACATATCCTCCCACATGTCATGCACAGAGACATTTGAACACCAACTCTGGCTGTGGAGAATTTTTGAACTCAGAGAGAACCAGAAGAAAACTTTAAGAAACTAGAAGAAATCTATCATGATTTCCACCCCATCATCTACCTCAGCTTGGACCAGATCCACTTTCTGAACACTACAGTACTAATAAATGATGGCCTCATAAACACCACCCTCTACTGGAAACCTACTGACTGCTGTACTTACTGTCCACTGTACTTACCTACATGCCTCCAGCTTTCATTCAGACCACACCACTTGATCCATTGTCTACAGCCAAGCTCTACAATCCAATCGCATTCGCTCCAACCCCTCAGACAGAGACAAACACTTACAAGATCTCTATCTACAACTACAATATCCACCTGCTGAAGTGAAGAAACAGATTGACAGAGCCAGAAGAGTACCCAGAAGTCACCTACTACAGGACAGGCCCAACAAAGAAAGTAACAGAATGCCACTATCCATGACCTATAGCCCCCAACTAAAACCTCTCCAGCGCATCATCAAGGGTCTACAACCTATCCTGAAGGACGATCCATCACTCTCACAGATCTTGGGAGACAGACCAGCCCTTGCTTACAGACAGCCTCCCAACCTGAAGCAAATACTCACCAGCAATCACACATCACACAACAAAAACACTAACCCAGAAACCTATCCTTGCAACAAAGTCTGTTGCCAACTCTGTCCACATATCTATTCAGGAGATACCATCATACGACCTAATCACATCAGCCATGCCATCATGGGCTCGTTCACCTGCACATATACCAGTGTGATATATGTCATCATGTGCCAGCAATGCCGCTCTGCCATGTACCTTGGCCAAACCGAACAGTCTGTAAGTAAAAGAATAAATGGACACAAATCAGACGTCAAGAATTATAACATTCAAAAACCAGTTGGAGAACACTTCAACCTCCCTGGCCACTTGATTACAGACCTAAATATCACAATATTACAACAAAAAAACTTCAAAACCAGACTCCAATGAGAGACTGCTGAATTGGAATTAATTTACAAATTGGACACCATTAAATTAGGTTTGAATAAAGACTGGGAGTGGATGGGTCATTACACAAAGTAAAACTATTTTCCCATGCTTATCTCCCACCTCTCCCCAGTTCCTTATATCTCCTTGTCGAGTGCTGGAAATGGGTCATTTTTGTTGCCACTACAAACAGTTATTTTTCTCTCCTGCTGACAACAGCTCACCTTAACTGATCACTCTCCTTATAATGTGTGTGGTAATACCCATTTTTTCATGTTCCCTGTGTGTGTGTGTATGTGAGTGTATATATATATATATATATATATATATATATATATATATATATCTTCCTTCTGTATTTCCCACTATATGCATCCAATGAAGTAAGCTGTAGCCCACAAAAGCTTATGCTACAATAAATTTGTTCATCTCTAAGGTGCCACGAGTACTCCTATTCTTTTTGTAGAAGAAAACTTGTTATTTTTGGTTTCATAAGAAGAGATTAAAGAGATATTTATTTGTACTCTGAATGTCCTCTATTCATTCTGTCTCTCTGAACAGATATGAACTTAGCAGTTACTTCACTGTTAATACTCATGCACTTATGCATTTTGATAATTTCAAACTCTTTTCAAAATTATTCTGGAAATGGGAAGTTTGTCAAAATGACTGCACTGGATCTTTAAGTTGGGGTGAATTTGTCTAGCTGGTCAAATGAGAGCTTCATGCCTGGAAGGGGGAGATGTCAAACTGCTGCAAAAGGGGGCAAGGGAAGTCTGGTGACACAGGATGGGTGGATGAGTTTAAAAGGGGCAGCCCTGAGTGTGATGTCTCCTTTTACAGGGAGACAGCTAAGGCAGCAGCAGAAGACAGTTATCTCCATCACACAATTCAGCTTGGATCCACATGGATGCAGGACTGGAGCAGCAGGGTTGGAAGGCGCCTGGTTTTCAACCAGAAAGCCTGGTTGAAAAGGGACCCTGGCGGCTCTGGTGAGCACCACTGACCAGCCCGTTAAAAGTCCGGTTGGTGGTTCAGCAGGGCTAAGGCAGGCTCACTGACTACTCTGGCTCAACACAGATCCCAGAAATGGGACATGTCCCTGTGGTCCCTAGGTGCTGGGTTCAGGAAGTCTCCACATGCTGCCCTTGCCCTGAGCACCATTTCCACAGCTCCGATTGGCTGTGAACCATGGCCAATTGGAGCTGCAGGGGTGGTGCCTGCAAGCGTGGCCAGTGCACACTGCACAGAACCACCTAGCCACATCCCCGCCTAAGGACCAGACATGCCAGCCGCTTCCGGGAGCGGCGTGGAGCCAGGTCAGAAAGGGAGCCTGCCTTATATCCACTCCACCACTGACTGGTAACTACCTGAGGTCAGCGGCACCCGGCCGGAGCCTGCACCCTAATCCCCTGCCCCAGGTCGGAATGCTCTCTGGCACCCAAACTCCCTCCCAGAACCTGCATACCACACCTCCTCCCACACTCCAAACCCCTTGGATCCTGCCTGGAGCCCCCTCCTGCACCACAAGCCCCTCATCTCTGGCCCCACCACAGAGCCCACACCAGCAGCCAGAGCCCACATTCCCTCCTATACCCCAACCCTCTGCCCCAGCCAAGCAGGGCTGGCACCTCCATTTAGGGGACCTAGGCGGTTGCCAAGGGCACCAGAATTTGGGTAGGTAGCAGGCTGCTCTGGTGGACCTCCCGCAGGCATGCCTGCGGAGGGTTCGCTGGTCCCGTGGCTCCTGTGGAGCATCCGCAGGCATGCCTGTGGCAGGTCCACCAGAGCTGCGGGACTGGTGAGCGGCAGAGTGTCCCCCGTGGCGTGCCACCATGCTCGGGGCAGGGAAATGGCTAGAGCCAGCCCTGCACCTAGGGCGCCAAAAACCCTGGCACCGCTCCTGCAGCCAAGTAACTTACTGTGGGGCTTAGGATCTTCTTTATGGGGACTAGGAAAATTTAATATCAAAAAATATTTTTGAGGTCATGAGCATGGATGATCTATGTTGTAAAGAAAATGATTTGACAGGCATGAATTGAGGTCAGTATGGCAGAGCCATTCACACAATGGTTTATACAGAACTTGCTGTTTTTACCTCCAAGGCTTGGTCCTCTAATAGGCTCCAGGAGAATAACAACTACTTTATCAAATTTTACAGGGTTGCTACTCTCACAGCAGATACCTTGCATCACTTTCAGATGCTCAGGTTTCGGGAGCTGGCACCAGGAGCTAGCCAAGAACCTGAGTGGACGCTGCTAGCACTATGGAATGTTGGAGTTGGATGGTTATCAATGTAGTGCAGAGATCAGCTGGCTCCACACACATGGCAGAGCTATGAGACAAATTTTAATGAATTAATACAATTTCAGGAGTGAGAAGGATAGTCACCAAATGGCACATTACGGAGGAGCGGGTGCTGTGGTACATAGTGATGCTGGCAATCTGTCAGCTGGCATCCTCAACCACCTTGAATTGCCTCCTGGCTGTTACGTTCATCAGTAGGCTAAATGGTTATCCATATCCAGACAGCACTTTTAACTCAAAGGTTTCTGGCAGGGTGGTTACACTCCAACAGACCCATGGAGGAGTCCTGTCTTTCCATCATGGTTAACATTCTCAGGGATCTAGGTGGACTTGTTCAGAGAATTATTCTTGATACCAATTTTTGGTGCTTTTGGAATCAGCAAGCTAGTTCCTGGGTTCTGTAGGGGCTCTGCTGGAGGGAACTTGGAACTGCATGATGTACACTGGCAGGGACAAACAGGGATATTAAACTTGAGATGGTCAATGAGTGATCAAGGAGGATGAGGAGAATCTGTTATCATGGAATTTGGTTCCCACTCATTTGGAATTGAGGCCACAACAGCAGCTGTACAGCTGGGTATGGGAGCAGAAGCAATTCAAGCAATCGAGTGTTGGCATTCGGAAGCATACAATATGTGTATGCGACCTCAGATTCTAAGGAGTTTTATGTCATTTTTTGTAAAAGATTGGGAAGACCACTGGGTCTAGGTCATGTGGTGTGGCTGAGGGAGAGACTACACAAGGGGGCAACACACCTAGAGCAGGGCTGTCCTTCTAAGCGGCAGCCCATGAGTTGCGTGCTCTGAGAGGCAATGTACCGTCAAAAGAGCTTACCTGATCTCCATCCAAGGTGCTCCATAGCCATGGTTCATCCAGATTCCATGTTCCTCTTGCTGACCATTAGGCAGTCTGGGACCCAACTTTGCAGTCACACAGCCTATCCGTTTCCAGACATCCATCTGCAAGTATAGTAACATCTTTACTAGTCACCCATATTTGTAAGGGGTAATTGGGTCCGGGCTCAATGCCCACTGTTCCAAGTTCAATCACTGAATTATTTGTTGTACTATCTTTTGTTTAATAAATCTTTCCTCAGTTTCATTTCCCCAGGGATCAGTCATCCTTCCAGTGATTCGGAGGTGGGAGGGTCTTACAGATGATAGATACTGAATTTGGTTGAGCCATTACCATATGTGGCATACCTTTAATATTGCAACTTCTAGCCATGCAACAGGGTGATGAGGCAAAATTAATGTGTTATGATTTCATTCCGGATGTTGGAAGACTGTCCATGGAAATGGCGGTGTGCATCTGTGGGACAGGATTGTTTTTTATGCACATAGGCTGACATCTTAGTGGCCTTGAGGGTTGGCAACCAGAATCCAGGGACAGGACAAGCCTGAGTTGGCATGGAAGAAAGATCATGTTGTCGGACTGGCTGATGCGACTGTTTTACGCTGTGGGAGTCCCATCAGCGGTCACCAATATAATGGTGGTTCACCTTGAAAAACATTATTTTTGAATGTGTTAAGGGGTTGAATTAATGCTCAAGGCAAGTTGGGACTTGAGGCTGATCCTTCAATTTTTCCAGGAGAAAATAAAAATTGTGTGGTTGGACATGCATTAACGCAGGGCCTGGGAACCTGGGTATATGGATGTTTAGGGCAGTTTTAAGGCATGCTAAAAGGCATGCATGGAATGGGTTGGAAACTAGACCTGCATCTTTAGAAAATTGCTTAGACTAGCACAACAGATTTGAAAGCATATGGCAGGGATCCTGGACAAGTGTTGCTTGAGTTGGATAGTCAAAAACGGGCTAGCTGAAAGTCTATAAATTATTTGGTTCTTTTTAATATTAGTTACCTGATTTTATACCAGGATAACTGCTGTGAATAGAGAACAAAACTCCATGTCTTTCCTTTAATGAGCTGAATTTTTCCAAGAATTCTGGTTAAAGCCCAATACAAAATATATCCATAAGTGGAGACTATTTAGGTTAAACAAATATGACAATATTTATTCTACTTAATCCAAAATCCAAGTTGATCTAAATGTCACAACTCTAATTAGCATCATTAATGTTCACTCTATGCTAGACCAAATTTACAGAAGAGATATACCGTAAGTTTGATAGTATACACTAATCATGTATACTGTAGAATACAGATTTCCTGATGGAATATCTTTAGCTGACAAAATCTAATTTTCTAACAGTTAAGGGTATGAAAGGGATTACTAGTTGTACTGCCTGAAACAATATGTAAGTGGGGTGGTGTAGAGATTTTTTCTTAAATTAAATGAGACACTGTTTCTGTGTAGAACAAAAGCATAATGCCTTGCTTAGTTTTCCCAATAAACAGAATTTAAAAGCATATAGTATGTAAAGTTCTCTTCAATGTAATGTGTATATAATATTATTTACTTACATTGCACAATTTTGCATCTTTTTTTATTTTTTAATTATCTGCACTGTGTGTACTCACTGGGCAAGTTTCTCCATACAGCTCTGCCAATGACCTCAGTCCTGACTTGCACACCTTACAATACTAACATACTCTTCAGCAGCGAATACAAACCGATGATTTGCAACATGCAGCTGTGGATACTGATGCAATGGCCCAAAACATTTTAAATCGTAGCTTTTACTGTTATAAATCTGTTCCTCCAGCTATGTCCTTCTCTTATATCACTGTTCTTTGTTGTTGTTTTTTTTTCACTTGTGTAAAGTGATAGTTTGTGACTTTAGGTAGAAACCTGGACAAAATCTAGTGTGTAAACTGCACCACCCCAGGAGTACAGGAAGGTAGTATTGTTACACAGTGACATACATGTAAGAAACTGAATTCTTCCTCTGCTTAGTCCTTTCTCCAGGGGGAAAGGAGATAGTAACTTGGTGTTGGCCTCTATCAGCAGCATATCATAACACTCCTCCACTGGTGCAACTGTGCTTGCCTGCAAGAGGTGGTGATGGAGCCAAGTCTGCTGCTCTGTGGGAGGCAGTTTAAGTAATTATGCAGCTCTTTACTCCCGTGTGCTCAGACCTAAGCTCCAGGCAGCCAGTGTGAAGGTGTAAAGGAAATTCTTACTCTCCATTAATCCCCAGTCAGGACATATAGTCCAAGTCCAAATCCAGCTGCAAAAATGGATCTTTGATAGTACCCTGGACAATGGGACATGCTATTCTTATTTTATATATATATGGATTTTACAAATATGGGATGAAGGTACGGAAATATTACTGCTTGCCCCTGCTGTCTTCACTAGTTAGGCAAGCTTGAGCATAGCTTAATTATTCAGAAATTCCATTCTCTTGAGGAACAGCTTCAATGCAAGGCACATAAACACATACCCTGCCAGTTTTGAATTAAATTTCTTTTTTAAAAGTGTGAAGAAAAGTGCACAAAACCGTCCTATAACTTGCCGCAGCTCTAGATGTGCCTTTAGTAGGAGGTCTATTACTTTTTTCAATGCTGTGCACAGATCACTCTCCATCCCCTATAGGTAGAAGATAATCAGTTGAGGAAGAGAGTGAAATATTTTTTACAATATTTTTTTTACTGCTTTCCAGGCTACTGGAGGAAATTTGGAGGAACTAATCAAAGGTAATGAACTCTTTTGGGGAGTTTATCTGTGGGCTTCTTTGGGTGGCTGTAATATAGCTGATGATGGAGGGAGCCCCATGTCAGCACATGCTAGTCACTGTGTCCATGAAGACCCTCTTGAGTGACTGGCTGAGACCTGCCTTCTGTCTTGCAGCCATATGTATTACTTTACCACCTTTGGGAGCACATCCAAAATCAGGGTATGGGGCCGATGTATTAGCTAACCAGACTGGATCTTAGTTCATAAAACTCCATTAAAATAGTTTTAAGAGCCTGGCTTTAAACTATAAAGGAAAGAAAATTCAGTAGCATAAATTAAATCTCCTGTGTTTCTTTATCATTACCTTTCCTCTGTCACTTTCTATGGAGAAAAGATGCTTTTGAATTTTTTTCTGAATTTAATAAAAAGCTTGAATACAGTTTTAAGTGTATTCAAATGTACATAACCAAAGACACAATTATTGTCAGACTCGGTTTTTATGCGGAACTTGAAACAACTATCTTGGGTTTGATCATGCTCCCAGTCGAGTCAATGGGAGTTTTGCCATGAAATCAAAAAGAGCAAGATCAGGTTACTGACATCTCAGCCAGCTGTTAATATAACAATACAATTCTACCATGTTTTTTACTGATCATTTGTGTGCTGTAAAGTTAAAATGACCCAGGGCCTAGATCATTTTCTGTTTGTTGTTCTTGCTGTTTAATTAGCTATCTTGTTAAAAGGTTGAACTTTGATATTTCACTGTACCCTGCGGCTTTTGGAGAAAGGAGGATATAGCAGCTGCAGTGTTATGTGTGTTTTTATCTCCGAATGAAGTAGTCCCTATCTTCTGATGAAAGCTTGTTGTGCTTGGTACTTGTGCTTCACTTTCAAAGTCTTTCCTGATCTAAATGCAAATTAGACCAAAACCTAATGGAAATTTTCAAAAGGGAACATTAATTAATATTAAAAGAGGACAGTTAATCTAGTTGTACATGAATTTTAAAAATTCTTTTCATTTTTAACATTTCAGATCTTGCCCACATGTTTTCTGAGGGAAAAAGATGGATGTGCAGTACTTTGCATTAGAGAATTGCCAGTGTTGTTTATTTTGTTGATTATTAACCCAGGTAATATTGAATGACAACCTTGCAGCTATATTCCATTCCATTATTACATAAAACTTCTGACACTACGTAAGTTGGCACCAACAGCTGGGAAAGTGTTAGTGTGTCACCAAAGCAAATTTCTCATATGTTTTATAGTGGATCATTCTTTGATAAGTTTTACACATTTTAACTTCACACACTGCAAGACAAAAAAAAATAATTTATGAATTATTTTGAATTACAGTAGTACCTGTGCTAGGTGCCATAGAATCACATTATAAAGGAGAATTCCTGCCCTAAAGAGTTTACAGTTTAAATGGATAATAGATGGGAGAAAGGATTTATACATTCAGATTACAAAACACTATACAAAATCAGGGAATCACCTATTAAATGTATTAACTGGCTAAAGATAGATCTCAAAAAGTAATTGTAAATGTGGAATCATCATCCAAAGGTGGTGCTTCTAGTGAAGTCCTCCAGGGATTTGTTTTTGGCCCACTGACATTAGATAACCTTATCACTGATTTGGAAGAAAATATAAACTCCTTGCTGGTAAAGTGTATCCTCAGAACCTGAAGAAGACCTAGCAGTCATGTAGATAAGTATCTGAACATATTCTGCCAGTATGATGCTTTGTCGAAGAAGGCGAATGCAATTCTTGGAAGTATAAACAGAGAAATATTGAGTCATAATAGAGAGATGGTATTACCTCTGTATACAGCATCAGTGAGATGATTACTTGAACACTGTGTCCACTTCATTTGTCCACACTGCAAAAAGGATATTGAAAAATTGGAACAAATACAGAAAAGAACTACAAGAATGATTAAACATATAGAAAACATGTTTTTCACTCAAAAAGAAAGTTTTTTGTGGTGGTCGTGTAGCAATGTTGATCTCAGAATAGCAGAGGGAAAAAGTGAGTGAGATAATATCTTTTCTTGGACAATTTCTGAAGAAGAGTTTTGTCTCTTCACTAACAGAAGTGGTACAACAAAAGATGACTCTCAGAGAAATTTAACAGGTATCTTTATAAAATTCTGGAGACACTTATAAAGAAGAAAATTGCTGATAGTAGAAAGCTCTTTAATTTAGTGGACAAATGCCTAAAAAGATCCAGTGACTAGAAGCTGAATGTGGATAAATTTGTGTTAGAGCTAAGGTGCAACTTTTTTAAGAACAGAGTAACTGACCATTGGAACAACTCACCAATGGATGTGGTGGATTCTCAATCACTTGAAGTCTTTTAATTAGCACAGATGTCTTTTTAAAAGTATTGTATACCTCAACCACAAGATACTAGCTTCATGCAAGAAAAAACAGGTGAAATTCTTTGGCTTTTGTTGTGCAGATGCTCATATTGGTCCCTTCTAGCCTTAAAATCTCTCAGTCTATGCATCATCTCCATCTTACAAGTGGTCAACTGAGACACTGATGCTGTAACCACAGGATCCAGATTCATCTTTTTGCCCACATACTAAACTTTGGACAGTTTAAAAATAAGTATCAAATAGAAAATCCATATACCATGAAACATTGTCTGTGTTAAAATAACAAGGTTCACACTACTACCTTTTCAGTGAGAAGGGAAAGAAACAAACTGAAAGCATATTCTTTGGCAGTCATATCAAAATCAAGGGAAAAAACCCAGCGAGGTCAAAAACACAGGTTTTTGAAACAGGTTAAGAAGTATTTTTTGACAGCATTATCTTCCCTGAAGGTGCCTTCTGCAGCCAAAGGAAAGGAATAATGGAAAGCTTAGGATAACATATTACAGAAAGGGTAAACATTAAAAGCAATAACTAATTATTAATACTTAGAAGAAACAAGATTGCCAATTTATAATGTACTGTAAACCCATTTGTTATATAAAACAATAATTGATGGCTGAAGGCTTCATCTGCAAGTGACTAAAAGCCAGCAGGTTAAAAATATCTCAAAGAAACACAAGTGAATTCAAACAACTCCAGGCTGTGAAGAGGAAAACAATGAAATAAACTTTACTTTTGTTATCTTTCATGGAGGGGCGTTGTATGATTTCCATCTTCACTTTTGCTTAGTATCACAGACAATATTTTTTAAAAGTAGTTTCTCCTTCACTGTCCATATTCTCCTTCTCCTTTAAAGGATGGACCCAGTGCTCAATGAAGCATCTTTTTTAAAATATTTCAAGACACAGTATAGGAATCAATGATAAATAACAGTATCTCTATTTCTTTGTGGTGAGATAGGAAGCAACACTGTAGGAAAGGTTACATGTGTACACAGTAGTGGATGTGCTAAGTATAAAAGACTTTGAGACACATAGATAGTGTGATTTACAATGTCTCCGAAAGATCAGTTGATTCTTACATAAATAGTTCAAATACTGAACATTTTTAATTTGTAATTTGATTTTGAAAGAAAAACTGAATTGTACATTTATTTCAATTTTACATCTATGTATTTAATTATATATTGTACTATCAGATCAACCAATATTCCTTAAGTCATGGACAGAGCTGCAGTGGTTGGTTATTAGATTACATCTAGATATGTAAGGATCTTCATACTTTGAATGCAGATAGAATATGAAATAGAAGTGATTGATGCAGATTAAATATGTTTATGGCATTCTTCCATAGATATCAATAATCTACAAGAAGAACTCAGAAAGGAAATTATTGCACAAGATGTATAGATGCCATATTTAAATAAATTTGTCTTCCAAATTGTCATAGTATACTTTCCTCAATTTGAACCTTAGAGTCCAAAAATGAGGTACTAGCATGAAATCCTCTAAGCTTAATTACCAGCTTAGATCTGATACCCTGCCACCAATCAGGATTCTGAGTACCTGATAAACTCTGGTCTCCCCAAAACCTTCCCTGGGGACTCCCGAGACCCAGACCACCTCAACCTCTGGAGTCGTTAGCTAAAGAAAAGTAAACTCATTTACCTCATACGTGCCTCTCCTAGCTTTCCCTCCCTGGTTAATCCCTCTAACGATCACTGGATTGTCAACTCTTGAAGTCTTAAAACAGGAAGGCTGTTCCATATCAATCCTCCTCTCCTCCCCTCCCCAGAGCAATACAGAATTCAAGCTCCGTGATCTACAGACAATAGAGAAATTTTTCCCTTCTCCACCCAACTTCCCTGGTGACGTATAGACTGCAATCCCTTGAGCTCACTACGCGAAAACAAACAGTTTTAAAAAAGCATAACTTTTTAAAAAAGTAAAGAAAAAATGACAATACAGTTTATGATCTGTAAACTGATGTAAATATTACAGGGTCTTCAGATATAGACATAGACGGAAAAGCTTTCCCAGCAGAAATATCAGATTTAATACTTGTCACCCAAATACCTTAAAGACTCTATGCCAGCCAGTAACAGTCAAATACAGCAAAATAATAAAAGACTATACCGTCTGTTTACTCAATTACTCACCTATTTGAAATATATATAGGAGACTGTAGCAGGAGATTGGCAGGAAACCCTGTTCAACCTCTATCCATTATCCAGGACCGTAAAAGAAACAAAGCAAGCCAAAAACCACAAACAAGGCTTCTCCAAGGAGATTGATAAGTATCTTGTGTTCCTGATGGTCCTCTGGTCCAGCGTGTTGTTTTGTACCCTTTCAGCCGTGAAGAGACATTACCTTAGCTATCTGTTTTGACACAAATACATTGGAAATCAATTCTAGATACTACCATTATATTTGTATAGACATTTTCATTCTGTTTGCTTTTCAACCTGTTCAAATGGGTGTCCAAAGCGATTCTTCACTGCCCCATCCTAAAAAGCAGTTTGCCTTTGGAATAAGACTGTTTAGCCACTACACCAGAACTCCTAATACAATATTATTTACAGAGAGAACAGAAGAACTGAAAAGCTTAGCAGTAATCGTAAAATTCAACAATACATTAGAAGGATGACTAGAACGTAGTTTACTAATGCTTTTTTGATTATTGTGTGAATGATTTGTTTGGTCTCCTGTCACTAAATTTTCTGGTAATTTTATGACAACTGACCTCTTGTCAGTTCACAAATAAGTCACAAACTCAAATGAAAACGAATACTCTATTCTCCCAGATTGGTATTCCCTTTCCAAAAGGCTATACAATGGTAGGAGGTTTGTACTGCCATCTTCTCATGTTATCCTGAATAGATAAGGATTTCTGTCTTCATAGCTCTAAAGACCAACCTCTCATGCATGAACATTAAATTCACTGAACAAGAAAGTGAGTGGGAGTAAAGAATAACATTTGCAAGTTTGTATAAATTCAGGGAAAAATAAGCAATCACATGGTAACTCTGAATAAACTCATTTGGATAGAACACTATTTGTTACGGCCTTTCTTGTGAGAGCTATTTAAGGTAATTAACCCTCATTTACAAATACACACTAATTTATTAGCCAATCAACAGAGATACATTAAGGCCTATTGAACCTCAATTTTGGATCAGGCCTTTAGTTAGACAGAAGGCCTGTATATGTTGATGTTTTTCTTTTCTCTTCTTTTGCATTCAGTATTATCAGCAGTTCCATTTACTCTTTCCATTGAAATAGATTGCAATAGCTATGGGCAAATGCTGATCTTAAAGAGTCTTGAAATAGTCAAATTAATAATTGGTCAAGGATCACAGAGCTAAATTAGTTGGATTCTCCTTTAACAAAACCAAAAACGTTTTAAATTTGCTGCATTCAAACTTATTTAGGTCACTTCTAGAAAACATGGTATTTGGATTTCACAATCATTCAAGCAAATTCTCGTTGCTACAACTAGATTCTGATCTTTAAAAAAAAAAGGTTTTTTTTTAAAGGTAAGGCCCCCCCCGTAAAGCGAAACAAGCCTGTGAAAATAGTATCGTTGAGAATTCTTTGAGTGTGTGGCCAGTGTTGTCTTTATTAAGGCCTACACATGTTCAAGCTGATAGTGAACAAATCCTGATCCTTAACTCAGTGGTTTTGCTCACTCCCGAACATACAACTTTGGCACTCATTGTATCCCCTTGAGTTGTGATCAGGTCAATTAACTAGTCCATAGATAAAACACCTGAATCAAGCATACCTGTTCGAATTTGAATGCGACAATGTAGTACATTCTTCCTTGCTTAAGGCAAAGGATGTCCACTGTAAAGCAGCATAAACCTGAATAGGGGTTTTTTTGTGATAGATTGGAGAGTTTGAAGGAGTGCACATTATTTGACCTAGAGTGGTAAATATCCTTTCATCCTGGAAATAAACAAACGCAACACTCTTTCCTTAAATGATGGTTAATCATAATAATAATAATTTTATTATTATTATTATTGTTGTTGGTTTTGTTGTTGGTTATTATTGTCAGTTATTCATTCTCTGAGAATTTCAAGTTTAAAACATTCCTAGAGAAGTTTTACTCTATCCCAACAGACCATTAAAAGATTTCTTCCATAGTTATGCTGAATGGCTGAGAAATATCTTCTTATGAACACTGAGGTACCATTGTATTAATCTATAATCTATATATATTTACAGGCGTGTGTTCAGTTTTGGGGGGGGGGGGGGGGGGGGGTGCGGGGTGGGGGGGGGGGGGGGCGGGGGGGCGGGGGGGGGGCGGGTGTGGGGTGGGTGGGGGGCGGGGGCGCGGGGGCAACATTTATTCTTTTTACTCAGAAGCAAGTTGCATTTTGCACATATCAAAAATGTCATCTAATAATATTAATAACACTAATCTTATATAGTATTTCATCATCAGCACGATGTTGAAGAGATTTGTGAATATTCTCATTTCTATCTATCGACACTCAGAGATCAAAACCAAGTAGTTAGAAAATAACATTATGATATATTAAGTTGATGAGGAATAATGTGATTATGTAACAAATAACCTTATCAGAAATGATACTGACCAGGGGTGGGCATATAAATAAGGTTGCAGTGTAGATATCCACTTAAGCTCTAGACTCTCCCAGCACCCCAACCCACTTTTGTTTTTTAGTGCAGTGTTGATAATACCCTATTGATTTCAAATAGGGTCAGTTCTGGTTTTCGCCTGCCCAAACAGCAATGAGGCTCTTAACTCATGCAAAGATTGAATACAAATCCTATTGTTAAAGAATGAGTGCAGAAACTGCAGAAGAGTTGAAGATTGATCTCAAGCTTACTTGAATCATTCCTCTCTTCTAGTAGGAAGGTCACATCTACTCCACTTTGCAATTTTTTTTCTAGAAAATGAAAAACAAATTAAGTCCTTCAGGTAGAGGAGAAATATGCTCTGCATGAGCATGTGTATGCAGTAATGAGATCTGTACCTTATTTTATTAGGAGTTATGTACTGTCATGTCATAGATAAGTTTCAGCTGTGAAATTTTCTATGCAGCAGTGTGGAAGATCTCAAAGATTGCTGGAGCTTTTTGGTGTGGAGCCTCTCTCATTCTTCCCAGTGACTGTGCAAGTCAAAAGTTTCCTCTCTAAACTAAGAAGATTGTTAAAGAAAATGAGGGTATAGATAGAAAACCCAAAGATGTCTGATCTAAAATGCATATCGTCACTTCGATTAGTGACCTGAGCAGATGTACGTGTCTGCACGAAATGTATCACACTTTCTATTTATGCAGAGGAAATGCAATTATTTATATTTCTTTTAGTGGAAACAGCCCCAATCACTCATTCAAGATGCATAGAAAAACTACAGACTATAAAGCAACTTTCTACAGAACAAATATTCAACATTGCTTCCTATTTTTTCCTCTTTCCTTTTCATTATTCCATTTATTCTCTCGCTATAGATTGATGCAAAGCATTACTCATTCTTCTTGTAGTCTGGGTTTCTTTCGAGAGATTTTAATTTTCTCACATTTAATCCTGACTAAAATTCTTCTCCTCCTCGGCTCCATTTTTTACTTCACCTGTTCTCCCCTTAATGTTTAATGTGTTCTTTTCTCCTTCTCATTTTTCATTTGCAATCCTTTCTTCTCATATTTCATAATCTTTTGCCCCTACTCTTTGTCATCCCCAAACCAACCATTCCTCTTCAGCGGTCCCTATGTTTCTACTGTAACCAAATTGAGTGCTTTTCATCTAGTGTCTTAATGGTGCCATTTGGGGTGATCTCAGAGTGTGAGTGCAGCTTGAGGATTTTCCTTTTTTTTTAAATTTACTGTTAAATACAGAGAGGTCCTCATGAGCCGTATATTGTCTGACTCTATGACGTTTATATCAGCATCCATTTCTGACCAGTGAATGTTTCATTTTTGAGGAAGGAAGCCAGAATATTCAAAAACAGCAATATTCCTTGTTCGATCCAAGATTGGACATTATAGGTTCAGCTTTTGTAGAATATTGAGTTATATAGATAGAAACTTCATTTCCTGCAGGTGGATATTGGATTATATACTGTCTTCAAAAACAAGTCTGCAAAAAATGTGCTTTCAGATAAAAAACTGTTTTTCACCAAGATTGCCTAAATGTCATCGTTGTTGTACAATATAGGATTCAGCTACTGAATTAATAACATCAAAAATTGTTGTTGTTTTCATAAATTTTAAGTGGTAGCTTTTTATTTTGTATCTTGATTTATTTAATTTATATTCACTGTGTTCTGTAGGATGATCTCTGTTGCTTCTGTGTCGAACAAAATCTTGGACCAAGAAGTCAACATCGATGGAAGTGAGAGAAGCCTGACGTCTTGCTGTCAATTCTCCTGTATGATCACAGTATTTTATTATTTGGAAACAATCTTTTTCTGTCGAGCTATTCGCATTTGAAATTTGCTATCTGGAAGTTATCTAATTTTGACTAAGATCCAGAATTAAATCTGGTGTTCCTGTACAGAATGAAAACCGATTCTTTTTCTTTATGCATTTTATGTGAATTCTTATTCATACATGTACAATGTTGCTATAGGACGCAAGATTTGTTTCTTTCATTTGGTTAACATTTTTGGGGAGGAGTGCGTTTGTGCTTAAGGAGATAATAGTGGCTTGCGACCTTTTGAAGATAAGGAGGCATGGTTCTGGAGAATGCACCGATGCAAATTTCTCAGCAGGCAGAAAGAAACAGTTGATTCCCTCCTCTGATTCTGACCGTGGATCCTTTGCATGAACCAGGGGCCAAATAGCCTCTCGTAGACGTAGATGCAGCACCCTAGGGGCTCTCAAAAATTGCACTATGCCAAGAGAATAAGTAGAAAGCCACTGCATGTTCACCTCCTCATTATTCCATCACAGACCAGTCGTCCCCAACAACTCCTATATATACACAGGCCAAGGTTCTCCTATAGAAGAGAATTTTAAGCTACTTCTTTATGGAGCTGTGGGGCCCCTTTACCCGCCCACACAATTAAAAACAAACTGGATGCAGGATGCCTATCGGTCCCATCACCTTACATCGTGGCACGGCAAAGGTAAATTAATAACAAACCTATGGATGAAACATTATTTCTCCCAATACGCTTATTCTTTTATTTTTATCAAGATTTAAATTTGTAAAACTAATATAGAATGGAGTTACATTTTAAGAAATTGTGGCATCTTGGACATAGGTTGTTCATCCATATTTTCTGATAGAGCTCTAGAAACTTGTAACTCAGGCATCAGCTCAGCAGAGCTGAGTTCAGTGTGCATATCTTGTAGTGCTCAATAATTTGCCTCGTTTCAATTAATTGCAAAGTGGTGTTCTTTAAAAAGACAAGAAACTCGTGCTAAAGAAGAACCATAGGTCCATGTTTGTGTTCTGAAGCAAGCTGATAGATCTAATGCTACACCATTCTGTTTGCTGAAATAAAACTGCTTGTTATCATGTCTCCCATGGAATCCAATTCAGTGACACGACCCTTTGATTGACACCCCAGGAATGCTGGTACAGCTATCTCCTAAATACCCTATATAATCCCACACAATAAGCAAATGGATTCTTCTGCAGATCTATCCTCCTCTTAATGCTTCCAACGACAGCATATGGGTTGTAATAGACCTTTCCTGTTTGCTCCTGCCATTTTCTGCAGACATCCTGAATTACATCATAACCCCACAAATACAAAAAGGCTACATTTGATGGATCTTCCAGTTTGCTACAGTTATACATTTTTTTAGAAGTTAAGAAAATGCAGGTAATATTCCTAAAAAACATGGGTTCAGACATTGCACAAGAAATACAGTTTTGTTTTGTTCGTTTCTATTAATGGGGTATCATTAACATATTTTGTTTAGACATTAACCTTGTATAACCCAAAAACCCCATAAAATATTACAGAATGAGATAAATTATAAACGTCCAAAAACCCTACTTACAATAATTTCCTCTGGGGGGGAAATTCTTGCCACCACATCACATCCCAGAATTCAGAAAAATACAATTATGCCCGAAGAAGGCTTTCACCCACCACCAGAGACCTGCTTGGCAGCAGAACCTGGCTAACTGATCGAAAGCTAGCCAGCATGCTGCATTCATCCACGAAGCCTCCCAATGAATAACGGCTATAGGAGCATGTGTGGGGCACAACGGACACTTGGGGGTACAGACTTAGGCATGGTCTCTAGGAGCTAGTGGGTACTCACATTAAGCCAGGGGTGAACAGGGAAGGGGCTCTTAGGCCACCTAGGATGGAGATGAGAGAGGTGCAGGAACCACACTGGGGGGCAAGCAGATAGGTGCGCTCCATGGGCCACATGGGGGTGGAGAGTGTAGGGACATAGGCAGACAGGGCAGATGTGCTGAGTGAATGGGGGAAAGACAAACTCAGGGTTTGCATGGGGAGGCTCCCCGCTCCATACAATTCCTTCTCCAAAATAAACTGTCCATACTTCTCACCAAAAACCATACAACACTTCCAGCGTTCACTACCAGGGATCCTGCGTCCCTTCCTCTCAGATCCTCAGGGCTCTTTCGTCCACTCTGACTCCCCATGCTTTCACCTACTTCTGAGGATGCGGAAATACATTTCTGTATTGTACGTTAAAATGAATTACTCAAAGTTCCTGTATCAATTACTTTCAGGAACTATTGTCAAAAAAAAATTCCTAAATTTTTTTTTTCTGTATTTTTACAGACAAACTTCTGAAAGTATATGAAAATAAATGATGAACATTTTCGATAACTGGTGCTCTGATTATATTGTGTTAACTTGACGAATAAACTATGCATAATTTTGCATAATTTTAAAATAGTGTTGCAAGCAATTTTTGTAATCTTTTTGGCCAGAATCGCTGGTAGTAAATTGTTAAGATACTGGAGAGAGTAGAACGAATTGTTGCCAAGACTAAAAGCTGACGTGTATAATCTTTTTCAGTCCTTTGTACCTATGAATTATTGGCATCTTTAATGAGCATGAAGCACATGCTGTTTCTTCCACAGACCCACCTCCTTCAGTGAGATGGATAGTTATTCTCAATCTTTATTCCACATTCCACATGGGGACGACAATCTTTATCATCAACAAATCTATTCCCTGCTGAAACAAAATTATAATCAATCCTCATTGGCTTTTTCATTAGATGATCTCATTATAGTAGTCGAAAGAATCCAGCCATTAATAAATTCATTTCTTCACAATACCCATGTGAATGGTTGTATTTATCACTCTTACCCCTTATCCTCCATTTATCTTGGAGCTGAGACAAGAAATTAAGGCCAAAATGATCACTAATCTTTGAATGCCCAAGTAGATAACACCTAGGGCTGATTTTCAGAATACTTGCATTTTTTCGTAGGCATTTTATTTCAAAGCACCCACCGACTAGTTAACAACGCGTGAATTGCTCAGCAATCTATAAATCTGATCCAAGAAGCTAAATCCACAAAGGGGATTTTTGGCCCAGTATTGAATGAGCTGCCCAACTGCTATTTTTATTTTTAATAATAAACCACCCCTAGAATAACCAATGTCCTGATGTGGTTAGGACCTCCCAGTTCAATCAGGCAGAGTGAGGACATGAAAGCCTAACTACTGCTAGACTCCAGATGTCCTGATTTTGGGGTCTTCTTTGCTACTAAGGTCTCTATTTACCCCTCATCTCTTCCATTTTTTCAACATCTTGCTGTGTCACCTTACGGTAGCAACTATGGCATTGCATGCCGAGGCGGCCACGACTGATTTTCAGTGGCACCAGACTCCCCAGGTTCTGGGCCACTGGTCGAGGGGCCTCTGCATTTTAATTTAATTTTAAAAATGAACGTTTCTTAACATTTTATAAGAACTTACTTTACATACAACAAGTAGCTTATATAATTAATAGCCTTATAGCAAAGAGACTTCTAAAAACATTAAT
>NC_133769.1:241731808-241789437 GCF_003597395.2 Chelonoidis abingdonii | reverse complement strand
CTCCGGATCTTAGTACAGAAAGTAAACTCTTTCCCTTTACTAATATGGGAAGATGTGTCAGCTCTGCTTGGGGCACTTTCTGTGTCTACCTTAGGAGATTTGAAAGTATCTTGTTTCCTGATTGGTCCTCTGGTCAGGTGTTGTTTGTTAACCCTTTCCAGGTGAAAGAGACATTAACCCTTAGCTATCTGTTTATGACACAAATACACTTGGAAAATCAATTCTAATACTACTTTATATTTGTATAGACCTTTTCATTCTGTATTGCTTTACTGTTACAAACTGGGTGTACATAGGGATCACTTCACTGCCCCATCCTAAAGCAGTTGCCTTTGGAATAGAAATGTGTTAGCCATTTTACACCAGCAACTCTATACAAAAGTATTTAAAGAGAGGAAGGCAAGAACTCAAAAGCTTAGCAGTAATCGTCAATTCAACAATAACATTAGGAAGAGTGACCTAAACGTAGTTTATCATGCTTTTTGATGATCTGTGTGAAATGATTTGTTGGTCTCCTTCAGCTAAATTTCTGGTATAATGACAACTGACCATCTTGTCAGTTTCACAAAGTAAGTCAAAACTAAATGAAAACTGAACTACTCTATCTCCCCAATGGTATTCCCTTTTCAAAAGGGCTTATACAATGTAGAGAGGTTTGTACTGCCACTATCCATGTTATCCCTGAATAGATTAAGGACTTTTGTCTTCATAGCTCTAAAACCAACCTCATGCATGAACATTAAATTCACTTGAACAAGAAAGGAGTGGGAGTAAAGAATAACATTTGCAGTTGAAAATTCAGGGAAAAATTAAGCAATCACAATGTAACTTCTGAATAATCATTTGGATAGAACACTATTGGTTACGTGCCTATTCTTGTGAGAGCTATTTAAGGTAATTAACCCTCATTTAACAAATACAAACTATTTATTAGCCAATCAAAGAGAAATTAAGGCCTGATTGAACTCAATCTTTGGATCAGGCCTTTAGTTAGACAGAAGGCCTGTATATGTTTAATGTTTTTCTTTTCTCTTCTTTTGCATTCAGTATTATCAGCAAGTTCCATTTACTCTTTCTCATTGAAATAGATTGCAATACTATGGGCAAAATGCTGAATCTTAAAGAGTCTTGGAAATAGTCAAATATAACTAATTGGTCCAAGATCACAGAGCTAAATTAGTTGGTTCTCCTTTAACAAGAACAAAAAACGTTTTTAAATTTCTGCATCAAACTTATTGAGGTCACTATCTAGAAAACATGGTATTGATTTTCACATCATTCAACAATATTTCTTCAGTTCTAAAACTAGATTCTGATCTTTAAAAAGGTTATGGTAAGCCTTAGACAATGTCCATGTGAAATAGTATCTTGAGATTTTTTGAGTGTGTGGCCAGTGTTGTCTTTTTATTAAGGGCCTGATCCAATGTTCACTGAAGTGAACAAATCCTTCCATTAACTTCAGTGAGTTTTGCATCAGTCCCTAACATAACTTGCACTCATGTATCACTTGAGTTGTGATCAGTCAATTACTAGTCCATAGGAATAAAAACACCTGAATCAAGCATCTGTTCCGAAGTTGAAATGACACAGAAGTACCATTTTCCTTGTTTAAGGCAAAGATGTCCACTGTAAAAGCAGAATAAACTGAATAGGGGTTTTTTTGTGATAGATTGGAGAGTTTGAAGGAGTGACATGACTTTGACTAGAGTGGTAAAATCCTTCATGCTGGAAATAACAAACGCAACACTCTTTCCTTAAATGGATGTTAATAATAATAATAATAATTATTATTATTATTATTATTGTTGTTGTTGTTGTTGTTGTTATTATTGTCATTATGTCATTTCTGAGAATTTCAGTTAAACATCTCCTAGAGAAGTTTTACTCTATCCCAACAGACCATTAAAATTTCTTCCATAGCTATGCTGAATGGCTGAGAAATAATCTTCTTATGAACACTAGGGTACCATTGTATTAATTTATAATATATATATTTACAGGCGTGTGTTCAGTTTTTGGGGAACATTTTTACCTCAGAAGCAAGTTAGCATTTTGCACCATATCAAAAATGTCATCTAATAATATTAATAACACCTAACTCTTATATAGTTATTTTCATCAGCAGATGTTAGAAGAGTTTGTGAAATTCATTTCTATCTATCGGACACTCAGAGATCAATACACAGTAGTAGAAAAAACATTATGATATATTAATTGATTGAGAATTATGTGATTATGTAACAAATAACCTTATCAAAATGCATACTGACCTGGCATATAAATAAGGTTGCAGTGTAGATATTCCCACTTAAGCTCTGAGACTCTCCCACCCCCAACCCACTTTCTGTTTTTTTAGTGCAGTGTTGATAATACCTATTGATTTCAATCAGGGTCAGTTCTAGGTTTTTTGCTGCCCCAAGCAGCAATGGGGCTCTTAACTGCACAAAGATTGAATACAAAATCTCATTGTTAAAGAATGAGTGCAGAAGTGCAGAAGAGTTGGAAAATTGATCCAAGCTTACTTGAAACATTCCTTTCTTCTAGTAGGAAGGTCCACAATCTACTCCACTTTTGGCAATTTTTTTTAGAAAATAGAAAACAAATTAGTCACCTTCAGGTAGAGGAGAACATATGCTCTGCAGTGAGCATGTTATGCAGTAATGAGATTGTACTCCTTATTTATTAGGAAGTTAATGTACTGTCATGTCATAGATAAGTTTGCAGCTGTGGAAGATTTCTATAGCAGCAGCTGTGGAAGATCTCAAAATTGCTGGACTTTTTGGGTGTGGAGCCTCTCCCATTCTTCCAGTGACTGTGACAAGTCAAAGTCTTCCTTCTAAACTAAGAATTGGTTAAAGAAAATGAGGGTCATAGATAGTATCCAAAAGATGTCTGATCTAAAATGCATTATCGTCAACTCTCATTAGTGACCTGAGAAGATGTACGGGTCTGACAGAAAGTATCACCACTTTCTATTTAATGGCAGGGAAAATGCAATTATTTATATATTCATTTTAGTGGAAACAGCCAAATCACCATTAAAGCATGCATAGAAAACACAGACTAAAGCAAACTTTCTACAAAAAAATATTCAACATTGCTTTCTATTTTTCTTCCTCCTTTTCCTTTTCATTATTCCCCATTTCTTCTCCTATATTTTGATGCAAGTTATCATTCTTTTGTAGTCTGGGTTTTCTTTCAGATTAATTTTCTCAAATATTTAATCCTGACTAAATCTCTTCTCCTCCTCCCCATTTTTACTTCACCTGTCTCCCCCATTAATGTGTTAATGTGTTCTTTTCTCCTTTCATTTTTCCATTTCAATCTTTCTTTCTCATATTTTCATATTCTTTGCCCCCTACTCTTTGGTCCACTCCCCCACCACCAATTCCTCTTCAGCGGTCCTATGTTTTCTACTGTATCCATTGAGTTGCTTTTCCATCTAGTGTTCTTAATGGTGCCATTTGGGTGATCTCAGAGTGTGAGTGGCAGCTTGAGGATTTTCCTTTTTTTTTTAAATTTACTGTATTAAACTACAGAGAGGTCCTCTTGATGCCTTATATTGTCTGACTCTATGGATCTTTTTATATCACCATCCATTTCTGACCAGTGAATTTTTCATTTTAGGAAGGAAGCAGAATAATTCAAAAACAGCAATACCTTCCTTGTTCCATCCAAGATGGGACATACTAGGTAGTCAGCTTTGAGAATATTGAGTTATATAGATAGACTTCATTTTCCTGCCAGGTGGATATTGATTATTATACTGTCTTCAAAAACAAGTCTGCAAAAATGTGCTTTCAAGATAAAAACTTGTTTTCAAGATTGCCAAATGTCATGTATGTTTGTACAAATAGGATTCAGCTTACTGAATAATAACATCAAAAATTGTTGTTGTTTTCATAAATTATTAAGTGGTAGCTTTTATTTTGTATCTTATTTCATTTAATTTTATATTCACTGTGTTCTGTAGGATGGATCTCTGTTTGCTTCTGTGTCGAACAAAATCTTGGACCAAGAAGTCAACATAGGGAAGTGAGAGAAGCTGACGTCTATGCTGTCATTCTCCTGTATGACACAATTTTATATTTGTGGAACATCTTTTTCTGTCGAGCCTATTCCATTTGAAATCTGCTATCTGGAATTATCTAAATTTTGACAAGATCCAGAATTAAATCTGTGTGTTCCTGTACAGTATGAAAATACTCTTTTTCTTTTAGCATTTTATGTGAATTTCTTATTCAGTAACATGTAAATTTCTATGAGGAGCAGGATTTGTTTCTTTCTTTGGTTAACATTTTTTGGGGAGGAGGTGCAGTTTGTGCTTAAGGCAGATATCAGTGCTTGCACTTTTGAGATAGGAGGCATGGTTCTGAGATGCCCTGTGCATATTCTCAGCAGGAAGAAAGAAAAGTGATTCCTCTGACCTGATCCTTGCATGAACCAGGGGCCAAAATAGCCCTAGTGTAATGTAGAGCACCCTAAGGGGCTCTCAAAATTGCACTAGCCAAGAATCAAGTAGAAAGCACTATGTCCCACCTCCTCTTATTCCATCACACCAGTCCCTGTCCCCAACATACTCCCTATGATATACACAGGCCAAGGATTCTCCTATAGAAGGAGAATCTTTAGCTACTTCTTTATGGTAGCTGTGTGGCCCCTTTACCCTGCCCACTCAATTAAAAACAAACTGGATGAGGTGCCTATCTGGCCCATACCTTACATCTGTGGCAGGCAAAGGTAAATTAAATAAAACCTATGGGATGGAAACATTATTTCTCCCAATAGCTTATCTTTATTTTTATCAAGATTAAAATTTGTAAACTAATATAAATTGGAGTTACATTTTAAGATTGTGAGGCATAGGTTGGACATAGGTTTCATATATTTTCTGGATAGAGCTCTAGAAACTTGTAACTCAGCATCAGCAAGCTGAGTTCAGTGTGCATACTTGTAGTGTATAATTGCTGTCAATTAATGCAAAGTGGTGTTCTTTAAAAAAGACAAGAGCTGTGCTAAAGAAGACAAGTCCATTTGTGTTCTGAACAGCTGAAGATCTGAATGCTACACCATCTGTTTGCTGAAATAAAACTGCTTGTTATCATGTTCTCATGGAATCCAGATTAAGTGACAACTTTGATTGACACTCCCAGGAATTGCTGGTACAGCTATCTCCTAATACCATATATCACCCACACAATAAGAAATGGATTCTTCTGCAGATCTATCCTCCTCTTTAATGCTTCCAACAGAGCAGCAAGGGGGTTTAATTAGACTTTTCTGTTTGCTCTGCCATTTTCTGCCAGACAATCTGAATTAACATAATACCCCACAAATGCAAAAAGCTACATTGATGGATCATTCCAGTTGCACAGTTAACATTTTTTAGAAGTTAAGAAATGCAGGAGTTAATATTCCTAGAAAAACATGGGTTCAGACATTGTACACAAGAAATACAGTTTTGTTTTGTTCGTTTTCTGATTAAATGGGTATCTTACTATATTTTTGTTTAGACTATTAACTGTATACCAAAAACCCCATAAAATATACAGAATGAATAAATGTAGAAACTGTCCAAAAAACCCTACTTTACAATAATTACTTCTGGGGGGATTCTGCACCACATCACATCCACAGAATTCAGAAAATACATTCTGCCCAAGAAGGCTTTCAACCACCAGAGACTGCTGTGGCAGCAGAACAGCTGGCTAACTGGCAGTAACAGCTAGCAGCCATCTGCATTCATCACAGAAGCCTGCCCATGGAATTAGGTTAGGAGCCAGTGTGGGGCACAAGGACTACTGGGGAGTGACAGACTAGGGCATGGTCTTAGGAGCTAGTGGGATGACTACATTAAGCCAGGGGCTGAAGGGAAGGGGGGCTCTAGGGCCACCTAGGGATGGAGGTGAGAGAGGTGCAGGACCACATGGGGGCAGCAGATAGGGCGCTCCAGGGCCACATGGGGGTGGGAGAGTGTAGGGACATAGGGAGACAGGGCAGATGTGGCTGAGTGAATGGGAGACACTCAGGGTTTGCATGGGGGAGGCTCCCCAGCTCCCATACAATCCTTCTCCAAAATAAACTGTTCCATACTTCTCCCAACCATACCCAACAACTCTCCAGGTTCACTACCAGGATCCTTCCCTCTCCCTCAGCTCTTCGTTACCTCTGACTCCCCCATGCCTTTGCACTACTTCTGAGGAGTGCAGGAAATACATTTCTGTATTGTAGTTTAAATGAATTACTCAAAGTTCTGTATTAATATACTTATCAAGGAATCTATTTGTCAAAAAAAAAATTCCTAAATCTTTTTTTTTCTGTATTTTTACAGACAAACTTGCTGACAAGTATTTTGAAATAAATGACTGAAATTATTGAAACTGGTGTGATTATATTGTGTTACTTTGATGAATAAAATATGCAGAATTTTGCATAATTTTAAAATAGTGTGTGCAGAATTTTTAATTTTTTGGCACAGAATTCCCGCTGTAGTAAATAATGTTAAGTACTCAAATTAGAAATTTTGCCAGACTAAAGCTGACTGTATAATCTTTTTTCAGTCCTTTTGTACCTATGAATTATGGCATTCTTTAATGACATGAGCACATGCTATTTCTTCCACAGGACCCCACCTCATTCAGTGAATGGATAGTTATTCAATATTTTATTACATTCCACATGGGGACACAATCTTTATTCAACATAAAATATCTATTCCCTGCATTGAATACAAAATTAATAATTTCCTCATGGCTTTTTCATGATGATCTCATTATAGTATCTGAAAGCATCACAGCCATTAATAAATTCATCTTCACAATACCCATGTGAAAATGGGTTGTATTATTCACCTTACCCTCTTTACCCTCCATTTTATACTTGGGGAGCTGAGACAAGAGATATTAAGGCCAAAATGATCCACTAATTTTGAATGCCCAAGTAGAAACACCTAGGGCCTGATTTTTCAGAATACTTAGCATTTTTGTAGCACTTTATATTTTCAAAGCACACCTCCACCTGACTTCAGTTACAGCTGTGAATGCTCAGCACTTCTATAAATCTGATCCAAGAACTAAATCCACAAAGGGGATTTTGGCCCAGTATTGAAATGACTGGCCCAATGCCTATTTTTATTTTTTAATAAAAACTCACCCCAGAATACCCAATGTCCTGGTGGTTAGGACACTCCCAGTTCCAAATCAGGCAGAGTGAGGACATGAAAACTGCCCTAACTGCTAGACCAGATGTCCTGATTTTGGGGTCTTTTTCTTATATAGGCTCCTATTACCCCCCATCTCCTGTCCCAATTTTTCACACTTGCTGTGTGGTCACCCTAGGTAGGCAACCTATGGCATGCATGCCGAAGGCGGCCCACGAGCTGATTTTCAGTGGCACTCAGACTCCCCAGGTTCTGGCCACTGGTCCGAGGGGGCTCTGCATTTTAATTTAATTTTAAATGAAGTTTCTTAAACATTTTAAAAAACTTACTTTACATACAACATAGTTTAGTTATATATTATAGACTTATAGAAAGAGATCTTCTAAAAACATTAAAATGTATTACTGGCACGCAAAACCTTAAATTAGAGTGAATAAATGAAGACTCAGCACACCACTTCTGAAAGGTTGCCGACCCCAGTGCTAGAGTATTGGACTTATACTCACCCACCTGATCTGGTCATTTTTTGGTGTATTTTCTGCAAGAACCAAGCTGGTAGGCATTCTCTGAAAATGCCTGCTGGAATAGAGCAAGATAGGTGGGAATCCCTAGCCTGAGAATCCCATCAGGATTTAGGCATGAGCTAGGGCAGAAGCATCAGGATATAAGTGATTTTGCACATGGCCACCAGTGGGAACATAGGTGTCATGGGGACTTTGTCAGGAGTAACATAGGCATCTACAGGGTGAGATAGAAGATGAATGGGGGTTTTGAGGATCTCAGTGGTGCTTAAATAATGGACTCAGGTGTCTAAAGTGGTAGTTATGTGCCTTTGGGGATCAGTCCTGCATCTTTTCTATTAATGTCATTTTCATTCTAGCTTATTCTATAAAAGGGGTATATTAATACCACTTCTCTCAAAGAAACTACCACAGACTGAAAAATATATTTCTCCTGCAGTAGAAAAGTCACATAGTGGGTCTTTGGTTTTAAGAAGCAAAAATCATGAGGGGCCTTCAGCATATTTAACTTGGACTTCAGTGTGACAAAACCACTCTGAAGGATGTGGACCCTTATTCATGCTAGCAGCTCTCTCTACATTCCTTCCAAACCTGCACACAGATTATTAATGCTGGGCAGGAGTAATCTGCATGAGATATGGATTAACAAAGTCATGAACATGGGTTATGTCAATGGACCCCTGGCTGTATCCTAGGTTATCTCCTTTGAGGCTTTGACAGTTTTGGGAACAATAGAGAGAAGCACAAAAGTTGTACCCATACTCTTCCTCACAGGCATGTCTGATCAGATATGAATCTATAGAATGCACACACCAAAGGCTGACGTTGTCTCCTTGCTCTTACTAATCTTACATTTCCTGAAACCTGGGGCAGCATACTAAAAACTCAGAATGAGGAATCAAATACAGCAAGCAAATTCCTCATGTAAAACCAAATCCAAAGCATCTGGAAATCAATGGAAATTTTCCAGTGACTTCAAACTATATTGGGATAGGGCCCTTAGAACCCAAATCATGCCATATTTAATATATTATACTACAAGGATACTCTATAACATTACTATTAATTCATTTAATAGGTCATGTAAAATACTTTCTTCATGCTTTTAAGTTGAGAAATACCTGTGCCATGTATCTTCTTTCGATGGTACTTTAGATAGATAGATAGATAGATAGATCTTTGTTCCATTACAAAGCCATTAACTGTATTATGTATGTAATATTATGTAATGCTATTTTATTTTTGTAATTAGTATTATCTCATGATAGAAGCAAGTTAGTACTAATTGGTAGGTCTTGTAGAAAAAAAGATAGCAACTATATTCTTCACTATTCTGTTAGTAATTCATGTTGCTAAAGTTAGAAGATTATGAGTATATTTAACTGTATTAAAATCCACAACATACTAAAAGTACTTTTTCATTTTATGAATTAGGAAGTAAAGTGGAATATCAACTTCAGTTATTATAATTAAAGTGTTTCCTGTAAAAACAAGCTTATAATGCTATAGCATATGTACAATTATAACAAAATATTATTCTGAGGTGAATGCTCAGTTTCCTGTTTTGAAAGGAGGTGCATTAAACAGTGCTGTTTTTACAAGTTTAACTGTTTAGTGCATTTGGGGAAAATACAAAGGCAGGAGGAACGAGAGAGCATTTAAAAATAAGTACAAGAAATACCTTGATTAATATTGTTTATATTAATAACTACATCAAATTACAAAATGACATGTTTATGTTGATCAGAATCAGTAAAATACATTTCAACATAGGTGATTATAACTACTCTGAGGTATTAATGAAAGCAAACTTTATTGCTTTTAAAATCTCTACAATGCCATTTACTTTAAAGAAAATTTTTTGAAGGTCCATTTTTTTTGTATTCTGTTCTATTCTGCATATATTCTTATTCTGTCATAGTATCTGAGCATCTTCCAGTGGTGCATTCAGCAACCTGACTTACACCACTCACTCATTCAACATTCACAGTTTCTGTTGAATATTTTTAGAGTATAATTTCTAACCTTGCTTTTGTACAGCAATAAAGAGCTGTGATCACTGGAACTTTTAGTGGTCTGCAGGGAAATTATAGGTAATCAGCAAAATCAACTTCCACTGAAGTCGGTGGATGCTTAAACCTCTCAGAATCTGGCCCATAAATACAAAGGAATATATAAGCAATTTCAAAAGCAATATTCCTTTTCTGCACATGTCTATTTATTTACCAGCTGTCAGGAAAAAACATTAACCAGCAAATTAATATGTGATTTAGTAATGACATTTGTTTTTCCCTGAATCAGTGGATAAATTAAAATTGTGTTGCTGTATTCACAGTAATGGTCCTCACTGCCCATTGTGTACATATAGAGTACAGACGTACACTAGAACTATAGTACATCAAGAAACTGTGATAGATAATCCACTACTGCTTATAAAAACTTTAACTATATTGTTTCTTAAAACACAACGAGACTGAAAATTCAGAAAATACTTCATTTGGAAGTGAAGTAACTAAATTCATACTTGGAGTAACTCCAGGAACGTGAATGCAGTTACTTCTGGGATTAACTTGTCTCAAGATGTTGGGCTTTTTTAAAAAATCTTTTGTTTATCTGAGCGTATAGGTCCAACCCATCCATCCCAAAGCAATGTTCTCAGAGACAAAGATGTGTTTCTTTGCTGCTAAAATTCAGTTCTGTTTGTATCCTTCTCTGTCATTTAATGAAAAGAGACATTCAGATGTTCTTAGCTTTGTGTATTATGCAATAGGTTCTCCACTTCATCCCATTAAAATGACATTAAAATGGGCAAAACTGTGGAGAATAAGGTTCTACACATTTTAAAGCTGATATACATATTGAATTGAAACATAGATAATTTGTTTATATGAAGGGGTTTAGCAGACCTTGTTAATTATAAAGTATAATTACTATGCCATGGGAGCAATTTGGTTAAGAAAAACATTACGTAATTACCAGTGAAAAGGGTGAATGTTGAAATAGTATGACTAGAAGCTTTTTGGATATGTTTTTTACACTCTATATGATTCAGCAGACAGTGGGTAGGGAGTGGCCAATTAGCTTTTTGGCATTGTTGGGAAACAAATGGAGGGAAGTGGTGGGAACAGAGGATGCAGCTCCTAAGAGGATCCACAGTTTTTCAGACTAATTTTTAAAGGCCAAAGAGCTTTATTGTGTATTTATGGTGGCAAATTTCAGGAATAGCTTTCCAAAACTGAGGTTCAGAATTTAAGAAAAAAATTAATTATAGGAACCTTAGAGGATATTCTACAGAACAACTATTGGAGGCATTGAATTTTCCAGACAATTGTTTTAATGAAGCATTACTGAATTTAGTAATAAAAAGGGTTGCATCTGTCATAAATAGATAGCTAAGGGTTAATGTTTCTTTTACCTGTAAAGGGTTAACAAAGGGAACCAAACACCTGACCAGAGGACCAATCAGGAAACCAGATTTTTCAAAGTGAGGGAGGGAACTTCTGGAGGTGTTTGTTTTGTTCTGTCTGTTTGTTTTCTCTCGGCTATGAGAGAAGAGGTTTTCTTTCTATCTCCAAGCTTCTTTCTACCCTTCTGTTAGCAAGGTGTGAGTACAAAAGGAAAAGCAATAGGGTTATATTGTATTTTGTATTTACATGTGTTAATCTTGCTGGAATGTTTAAATTGGATATCTTTTGAATCAGACTGTTTATTCCTATTTCTTATAAGCAATAGCCCTGTATGATCATCTTGATGCAGAGTTTATATGGTTATGTCTTTTCTTTCTTTTTTATTAAAGCTTTATTTTAAAACCTGTTTGAGGTTTTTCTCTGGTTAAGGCTAAGGAACGAAGGGAGGGGGAAAATCTCTTTGTGTTAGCTTGACTAGGTTTGAATGCATAGCCTCAGGGGAGGAAGGAGGGGGGAAGGTAAATTGCCCTCTCTGTTTTGCATTCAAGGAGTTTAAGTACAGTATCGCCCAGGATAACCCAGGGAGGGAGAGCTGGGGATGAGGTAAAGAGGAGACAAGGGGAGGAGTTTACTTTCCCTTTGTTGTGAGACTCAGAGTCTCTGAGTCTTGGGGGTCTCTCCAGAGAAGGTTTGGGGAGACCAGAAGGGGGCCAAAACCCTGGAAATTTTGGATGGTGGCAGCGAGATCAAATTCAAGCTGGTAATTGAGCTTGGAGGTTTCATGCTAGCTTCTCAGTTTATGAACGCTAAGGTTCTAATCTGAGTAGGAAGCTATTACAGCATCACATGTAGGAATATTCAAGGGCAGGTTTCCTACACAACTCTGTGTGCAGAGCATAAAAATAAAGCCACAGTTCAACAACAGGACTTAGGCATTGCAACACTCAGTCTCACAGCACCTAATTTTTAGGCACCTAGACAATCACAGGGACAACACTGGAACCCACAAAGCCTCGGCTCCCTGTACAACGAATGAGAGAGATTAATATGTGATCCAATGCACTAGGCAGGGAACTGCCTAAGCTAGTCAATGGGAGATGCTGAGGACAGTGGTGTGTCTAAGATCTGCCTCTCTCATAGAGATTGGTGCCTTAGTCCAGGCAGCAGGGAGGCTCCTATTTCTGCTTAGTAATCCATGAATGGGAACCTGTCCCTGGAAGTCAGGTAGCTCAGGCACTTAAGTCATTTCTAACAGGAATGAATTAATCACCTACCTCGTTCCACACAAATATGTGGAAGTGAAGGAGGCTGCAACCACCTTATAACTTTTAGCTCAATAGATAAATATTTGAATATTTATAGGGCCAGAGACAGTGTGAGAGAGAATGAGTGTATTAGTCCAGTGGTTAGGGTGTCCACCTGGGAGGTGGGAGACCCAGGAGCCAGTCTCTCTGATACAGTGACTCTTTAATTATTTTTCCAAAGTGGAACAGCTTCAACGGAAGAGATTGAGGAAGCAAAATATCCCATAGCTCGATAGTTAAAGCAATCACCTGAAAGGCAGAGGACCCCTGATTATATCCTTTCTCCCCCTGTGGCAGAGGGGTAGAATTAAATCGGGAAGTCTCACACCCAAAATGAGTGCTCTACCCACTGAGCTACAAGTTAGCAGAGGGGTAAGAGCCCCATCTCCTGTGCCTCCTCCAGACAGATTCTGAATGGGAGCTGATTCAGTAGGCAGCCTCTGAACACACCTACCAGAGCAAGCTCTGCATGTGACTTGGGTGGGTGAATATCTATCTTCTCCTGGTTCATAGCTCACTCTGGTGCTTAGGTGGAAGATAGCATCTGGACAACTAGCAGGCAAAACAATGCGTATACCCAGAGGCTGAAACTTAGGCACTAAGGGGATTTTTGCACTGGAAATGTAGGCATCAGGTGTGTTTAGGTGACTAAAGGATTCAGTGGGAATTTTGTGAATTGCAAATAACCAATAACTGGAGTAAATCTTTGATTTAGGCACCTAAGTACCTTTGTGTATTGGTGCCAAAGTGTCTGATTTAAAACCTATTGAAAACTCCCATTAATTTAAATGGGTGTTGGATCAGGCCCATACTGGATAAGGACTGTCCAAGGTAAGTTGGTTCTATGATTATGTGAGATGTAGAGCAAGAAAATTGGAAATTCTTATACTGCAGGGACATATCTATACACAGTTGACTTTTGGACTCTTCCACAGTCAGGGGCATCTACTTCTGCAAGAAGGAAAGGCAACTGCCACAGATTCTCCTGGAGACTCTTTCAGTTGTTAATACTGTAGTTCTGTATTGTTTATGTCAGAGTCACTATTTGGTCTGTTTTAAGGCAAAATGTACCATTAGTCTGAACTATTTACGCACCTACTGAGTGTTGTACAATGGCTGAGAAGAACCCAATGACTTCTGAGAGGTGGCTGTTGGCATGGAGGGTAGATGCTTTGAAGTGGTTTTCTGTTTTTTAAGGGTTGTGGGCAGTGGTGTAGAGGTTTTTTTTTTCTTTTTTTCATTTTGGGGTATATGTTTACTATTCTTACTGAGGATGTAATATTGGTCTTGTATTCTGAGTTTATACCTTATAAACATGAAGAGAGATTTAAGGCAGACAACTACTTTATTGTACAGGCAATATTAATTTTGTTGGTAATGTGCATCTTCCTATCAAGTAACCCAGGAATGCCTGTAATTTTACCCCTTGGGGCTGCTTCCAAAAGCAGAGCATTGCTCTAAAGTGTTTTGGGTGGATTTGACAAAACTAGTCTCTCATTTTACAACTTGTTAGCTCTATTTATGGCATGAAATGGAACTTGGGTGATAAGGTGCAACCAGGAGGAAAATGTGGTTCCTGTGTTTGTAAATTGCTTTGGACAGAGCTGTTTGGGCATTTATGCAGCTTTGCTTCAAATTAAAGAGCTGTCTTCTTCAGTTAGAGATCATATCATTCATTGAACAAACAAATCATAGTATTTACAAATCATATAAAGAAGAATCGAAGCATCAAATATTTAAAAGCAACAAACAAATCTATCAATTTACAAGTAGGTATGTTTCTCTACAAGTCAATAAAAAAGATAGATTTTTTATATTGACATGCTGTGTGATTTTGCATAGCATAAGTCCATCTTAGCAGTCTGACTTAAAAAACAGAAAATGGCTCTCTGCATCATAGAATGTAGTAGGAAATAATTAAGTGTTTTACTGGTAACCTATAGCCGGTGTGCCTTTTGGGCCAGAAAATTTTCGGAAAACTTAACAGTGCTGACAAAGATGATGAGTCCATGATAATTATATCATTGCACTATAAAGACCTAATTTCCTAATTGCAGGAAGAGCTCACAACAATAAGAGCAGCTGTTTTAAATGTCAGGTTACAAAGTGAGTCTTGGACTACATCTTGGAGATAAAAAAATCTTACTTCACAGAAGGTCAACAACATATGCAAGGGCTTAGCTGCTGCTGTTCCAGGAAAGAACCAGAATTTCTATCTTCCTTCACACTAGAAGCAGACTCCTTGCAGAATTTACTGTAGGGATGGAAGACAATACTTCCGCTTTAGCAGGAGATGCTTTTAAAGCTTAGCTATTTTAGTGGAAAGCGTCAAGTTTGTATTTGTGGCTGCCCAAGTATTCTTCATAAGTGCATTAAACAAGACATGAAAGCCGTTACTTCATTAAAAGTTTCCTAATGCAGAAAAAGGAGAAGTTTCCCAAAAGACATGACTCAGGCAGTATGGTTTAAGTAGTTTATTTATATTTCTGCATTGATAGGCAGAACTTCTTGTAACTGTTCTCTGAACCCTTCCCAATTTTCAACATCCTTTTTTGAAATGTGGGCACCAGAAATGCACAGGATATTCCAGCAGAGGTCTCACCAATTCTGGATGTAGCAGTAATACCATCAACTCAATATTCTCCTGGTTATATGTCCATTGGTTGTGGTAGCCATCTACAGGGAGCTCATGTTGAGCTGTTTTCTTCTCCTTTTTAGAGTCACTGCAGATGTACAGTAGAGTCTCATTTTCAGAATGTTTGCTGCTAACTGGTTTCTGCTTCTGCCTTTTATTTACAAGATATCAATTACTGACTCAATATTTCCAGACTTTTTTAGTCACAAAAAACTCTGCATTTAACACAAAAATCAAAATTCTGGAATGTCTAAAAGTATATTTATGTTGCCAGCAGTTCTACAGTTACTTTTGGATAGGAATTACATCAAAGACACTCACACGCTCTTCTTCTATGGGTTTCTTTATCAGCGGTAGTAATAATGGTTTTATTTATTTTTTGTTTTGTTTTGCAGAGTTATCTTTGAAACATAAGTAACATTTCAGAGAGGTTCCCAATAGTTACCATTATGGTTAAGAATATCAATAGGTAGCTAATTAAAGCTATGAAGCTACCAAGGTCAGAAAATAGTTGTTAACTTTTTAATTAATGGTGTCTCAAAAAAGTTAAGGAAAGGTTTAAATGAAACATGAATTAGAATATTTTAACAGAAGTATTTTATTTTGCTGGTAGAGGCTGGGAACCAGAACTTCTAATGCTTATTCCAGAAGAAATTTTAAAAAAAAATTGCAATTTTTATGCTTTTGAGCATATAGACAGTTCTAGGAATTTGACATATGTCTGTGAGGCCTGCAGGTTAATCTTATATTTAATGCAATGGAAAAATGATGCTACTAAGAAAAAAGTTAGACCTGGCTAAGGAAAAAAAACCTGAATTGTAAAGGGTTTCAATTACCCAGGATTTAAGTTATTAGAAACAGAAAAGATTACCAAATGTGCAGATTCAAACAGATTTGGAATATAAGCTTCATCTTATATCATATAATTGATTAGCAAATTTGAAAAGTGAGACTATTACTAGAATGCCATGTGCTGAACTAAAAGGGACCAAATAGAGAAATATATGGAAAAACCAGAAAAGATTTAGAGAAGACATCTTCACATACTATAGAGATAGGGACCATAAAAATACCAAGGTAGATAGATGGATAGCCATATGTCTGGGATTAGGAACATAAAATAATAATAATAATAATAATAATACAGAAATTGCTATATTGTGTAAAGCCAAAGGTCCATCTAGTTCAGTAGCTTGTTTCTGACATCAGCCAATAACAGGTACTTTAGAAGAAGGTATAAAAACCCAGAATGGACGATTTTGCTATCACATGTCTATGAGGGAAGTTTCGTCCTGACTCCTGTAATAAAGTGATTCATGTTCTGAGCACAGAACTTCATATTCCTTATAAATAATTTTCTTTGCTATTACCATTGCATTTATTATTCATATAGATGTTTGATCCTACATTGAATCCTAGTAAGCTATTTGCCTCAATGCTGTCCTGTGACAGTGATTTCTACAAATTGTCAGAAAAGAGAAAAAAAAAATTGTATCAATTTTAAATCTGTTGCTTTTTAATTTCATTCGATGTCCCCAAGTGTTTTATTATAAGAAAAGGTAAATAGGCACCCCTGACTGACTTCCATACCATTCATTATTTCATATACCTTTCTGTCATCACCTTGTTTATTTCCTCTATAAAAGAAAGAGTCATAATCTTTTTAATCTTTCATCTCGCTCTGTCTAATAACTTTTTATCCATCTCTACACCTTTTCTAGAGCTGCAAGAAGATCCAGCATTGGCCCTCTTCTGAACACTGGCATAGGAGGCATGTCGATAGTATGGTTGGAAGATTGAAGCATAGCAGAACTTCCGTCTCTCAGCCACAAATAGAAGAGAACAAATGCACTTAAAACCATCTTTTCTGCCTCATCTTCCTACAACAATGTAGCAACAAAGAATTGGACCCCAAAATTGTAATCAACATGCCAGTAATACTAGAGCAGCATTCTGACAACATAGTTTCCCTTGTCCTGACCAAACAAATCTTTCACAGCTTACATATCCTTAATCCAGGTCCTTATTTCAGCAGGTTCCAACCAACTTCTGCTTCATTTCATATATACTCATATTGGGTCTTTCCAGGGCCTGATACCAGGCTAATGGAGTTCTTCCCAATTACTTCAATGGTTGCTGGATCAGACTTCAGGTCCAAAGTGTTTTGTTAGGCTGTACACCCTTTCCTAAATTCTGTAAGAAAACCAAAATTAAAAATGAAAATGATAAAAGGAATTTTAGAACTCAGTCCAGTGACTGTGCGTATATTCTACTTCTTGTTGTAATGGTTGCCCACAGTTGAAAAAAAGTCACAAGGGTGCCGCATTACAACGTGTTTTGAGTGTCATCAGTAAAGTGTCATGCAAATCTCACATCCAGACTTCTTGAATGATGCAGAGATGACTGCAATTGCCTATAAAATGTCATCCATGAACATCAATGAAATTCTCTTACCAAGGACCCAATGCACCTTGGAATTAGATGGAAAAATCAAAGATAAAAACACCTGATTCTCAATGGGTGTAATTGAATGTACCTCTGTAGTCAATGGGACAGATTCACCTTTGTCCTGCATGTGTGTAGACATTAACATGAGTGCAAAGTGGGTGTGAAACTATCATTCCAATTTTGTTGAATTTTTGTTCATGAAAGAGTAAATAGGGATGCCTGATTCATCTTCTCTATACCATTCTTCAGTTGTTTATAACTCTTTTGTGCCTCTACTCTCAAACCTAACCTAAGCAACAGATTTAGGTGCATAATCCAAGACATCCACTGTATGGAACCATTCCACCATCCAAGAGGCTGAAGTCCAGAAAAAGCTTTGCCTCTGAAAATTCATTATCTCCAAAATACAAGTCGAAGGCTACAGGGTAACAAAATAGCAAGAAATGCCAGTGGTCTTGGAGAACCTATTTCCTTCAGAATAAAACCCCACAGTTGCTGACCTCAGACAGAAACACTGGTGTATTCTAAACTGAGAGAGAAGTGAGGTAGCAAATATCTGTGACAATATGACCAAGTGGATACTGAGGAACTACCCCAAATGTGAACATGGAAAACCTACGCAAATATTTAAACACTGCCTGAAGCAGTGCATCCATCAATATTCTGTACTCCCGAGGAACTATTTCAGATAAGTGATGACACCAGGTCCTGGTTATTATTCAGAGCAACAAGCTATAATGATGATCTAAGTACAATAGAAGTAAGAAAAGAAGGTGGCAGATGTCAGGGAGTGTAATGACAGAAGGATCGTTGGTGGAGAAATAAGACAGAGCAGCAGAGAATCCTGTGGCACCTTATAGACTAACAAACGTTTTGGAGCGTGAGCTTTCGTAGGTGAATACCCACTTTGTCAGACGTCACCCACGGAAGCTCACGCTCCAAAACATCTGTTAGTCTATAAGGTGCCACAGGATTCTCTGCTGCTTTTACAGATCCAGACTAACACGGCTACCCCTCTGATACAAGACAGAGAGAGAAATTTAATTAGGTAACAGGTATATGACAAAAGAAGGGGCCAGAAAGATAAGAATAGGAGGAGCAAATGTAGCAGAGAGAAAGAGACAGAGAAACAGAAAAGGGCAAGAGACTAGAACTGGTTGACAAATATGAATATTTGTTCCCTTTTCTCGCTGGGGAATTTTGAAATACAATATTTTTCAACCAATTCTAGAAGAGACAATGCAACATGGGACAGAGAAACAAAATGGAAAACAGAAAAAAGGTCAAATATAGAAGAGAGAATAAGACAAAAGGAGATACTGCTTTGCAAATAAAAGGGAAGAAGTTACCAAAGAGATATAATAAAAATTAATAATTTAATAAATGAAGGACTGAGATTTTATGAGATTCCACACAAAATGTCATATGAATGAGTAGAATGTATTAGAGATGTAGGGAGAGAAACAGAAGAAGAGAAAAGGTAAGAAAATACTAACTACTTAAATGTTAGTGAATTATATCAGATATCATCTGTTTAAACATTTTGTTGCATTTTCCCAGCAGATGTGTCATGGATTGAGAACTGGTTAAAAGACAGGGAACAAAGGGTAGGAATTAATGATAAAGTCTCAGAATGGAGAGGGGTAACGAGTGGTGTTCCCCAGGAATCAGTCCTAGGACCAATCCTATTCAATTTATTCATAAATGATCTGGAGAAACGTAAATATGAGTGGCAAAGTTTGCAATGATACTAAAGCTACTCAGGAAGTTAAACCAAGAGTTGTGAAGGAACTTACAAAAGATCTACAAATAAAGTGATTGGGGCACAAAATGTGCAAATGAAGTTTAATGTGGATAATGTAAAGTAATGCACATTGGAAAAAATAACCCAACTATAACATACAATACGCATGGGGGCTAATAGCTCAACGAGTCAGGAAAAAGATCTTGGCGTCATTGCGGATAGTGCTGAGAATGTCACGCAGAGCACGAGGCGATCAAAAAATGACCAGGATGTTAGGAATCATAAAAGGGTAGAGAATAAGAGCTGAGATAGATACTTATTCCCTTATATAAATCCATGGTATGCAACATCCGAATATGTTACAGATGTGGTCTCCTCACCTAAAAGATATTTAACTAGAAAAGGTTCAGAAAAGGCAACAAAATTGATTAGGGGTTTGGAGCGTGCCCATACAGAAGAGATAAAGAGCTAGCCTCTTCAGTTGGGAAAGAGCGAGGACTAAGGGGGGTTGAGATAGAGGTATACAAAATCATGAGTGGGAGGAGAAATTGATAAAAGGAAAAGTTATTTACTTATTCCCATAATACAAGAACTACGGGTCTCCAAATGAAATTAATAGGTAGCAGGTTTAAAATAAATAAAAGGAAGTTCTTCATCAGACAGCGCACAGTCAACTTGTGGAACTCCTTACCTGAAGAGGTTGTGAAGGCTGGGACTATAACAATGTTTAAAAGGGAACTGGATAAATTCATGGTGGCTAAGTCCATAAATGGCTATTAGCCAGGAAGGGTAAAGAATGGTGTCCCTAGCCTCTGTTCATCAGAGGCTGGAGATGGATGGCAAGAGAGAGATCACTTGATCATTGCCTGTTAGCTTCAATCCCTCTGGGGCACTGGCATTGGCCACTGTCGGTAGATAGATACTGGGCTAGATGGACCTTTGGTCTGACCTGGTACAGCCATTCTTATGTTCTTATGGGATAGATCATCTTCAACAGAGCTATGACAATTTACACCAGTTGAGGATCTTCCCTAGATGTCTACATTGGAGGAAAAGGGATAGGATGGCTATTATGAATACTTACTTTGTATTGATGGTTATCTGGAACAAAGAAAGGAAAAAACAATTTAAGATTCACTCACTCACAAATACTCACCCCCTAGATGAAAGCCTAGTGTTTCCTCTTCAGATCCACCATTTATTTGAAGAACTATCTCTTGAAGAAAACAATATTGTGGGTCTCAGCACAAGCAGTCAAACACAATTACTCCTGTATGTGAGGAAGATAGCTGAAGTTTAAAAATCCCAATCTTCCTCTTTAAATGAACCACTGATGTTTGAGAAGCCCCTAGCTGAAAAATCAAGTCCATTCCCTCCAACAGACCCACCCGGATCTATGCATAATCTAGGAGAACTGTAAAGATTGAGGACAACCTATTTAATATAGGGGCAAACTCTGCTTCCACCAGCAATTGAACAATCAGGGAGCAATCTCAGCGTGCAGAATTGCATAGTGCTTTCCTCTTCTTTACCCCCTTCCATGAGATTGCCAAGTGGAAGTGGTGATCAGACCCAGAATTTAGCCTACAGTGTGTCTTATATAACACTTCTATCCAGTCTATTTGTTTTTATGCATTCTGATCAGGGCCGGCTCCAGGGGTTTTGCTGCCCCAAATGGCCAAAAAAAACAAACAAACTGTGATCATGATCTGCGGCAATTCAGCGGGAGGTCCTTTGCTCCAAGCAGGAGCAAGGGACCCTCCACTGAATTGCCTCCTAATACTTGAAAGTGCTGCTCCGGAGTGGCTGCCCCAAGCACCTGCTTGATATTCTGGTGCCTGGAGCCAGCCCTGATTCTGGTACTGAAACAAACTTTCTCTTCTTTCTTATGAACTATTTATTCTTCTAAAAAATGAGATTGTTTCTGTACATATTGTTTAAAATATTTTCAATTCCACAAAGATAAAAGGTAATTTTTCACTTCTACACAATGCTATGCTTGTACGCGTTTAAGTGTACATACAGTGGTGTATGGAATGATGCTATTTTTTAAAGCATAGAATACTGTATTAGCTAAGAAACAACAAGTTAGAATAGGAATAACACAGTGCTACATTATTCTAGGGTCACTCTGACCTTTCATTTTATCACTCTTGAATACAGTTATGAAGGCAAGACTATTCATTCTTGTAAAGGATATTAAATTATGAAATAATTAAATAACAAAAGAAAAAAAGGTTGACTGAGGATCATACAGAGAGAGTTTTACTGACTTGCAAGAGACTGCCAATCTGTATGTAAATGAATGCATATTTGGATTTATTCACTAAAATTCTGGAAAGAACAGGCATAAAAGGCAGGACTCCTATTAGACCTACACAACTGTCATTCTATTGCCATGAAGGATTTTCAGGAGAATTTATAATTAAGACTAGTTTCTATATCTACTGAGAGCTTTTTCAGAATACATTGAAGGAGTTTCAGATAGATTTAATTCTTGTAACAGTGACAGGCAGAAACCCAGAAGAGATTGGTGGGACAGGGAAGAGCAACCTGATTTTCAGAATCTTTAAAAATATACATTTTCTTGTTTCCAGCTGTTAACATTTCTCTTACTTTAATGCAAATCATTCTAAGAGACAGAGAAAGACAACATTTTGGGTACACTTTATAGGACAGAGAATGGGCATTTATGTATTTCATTAAAATGTGCATTTCAAATATGTTGCATCACATATAAAAACTAAAGAAAAAGTACATTGTTTAGTAAATTAGAAAGGCTAAGGCACAAAGTGAGATTAAATTAGCTAGAGACATAAAGGGTAACAAGAAAACTTTCTACAAATACATTAGCAGCAAGAGGAAGACCCAGGAGAAGGTAGGTCCATTACTCAGTGAGGGGATGGAGGGGGAAATAATAACAGAAAATGTGGAAATGGCTGAAATGCTCAATGACATTTTTGTTTCATTTTTCACCAAAAAGGTAAGTAGTGATTGGACATCTGACATAGTGAACACCAATCAGATAGGATCTGAGACTAAAATAGGGAAAGAACAAGTTAAAAATTACTTAGACAAGTTAGAGGTTTTCAAGTTGGCAGGGCCTGATGAAATAAACCCTAAAATACTCAAGAAGTTGACTGAGCAGATATCTGAATCATTAATGATTATCCTTGAAAACTCATGGAAGATGGGAGAGATTCCAGAGGATTGGAAAGAGACAAATATAGTGCCAGTCTATAAAAGAGGGAATAAGGACAACTCAGGAAATTACATACCAGTCATCTTAACCCAGGAAGATAATGGAGCAAATAATCAAGCAATCAATTTGCAACACCTAGAAGATGACAAGTGATAGTTAACATGGATTTGTCAAGAACAAATTATGTCAAACCAACCTAATAGCTTTCTTTGACAGAGTAACAAGCCTTGTGGATATGGGGGAAGCAGTGGATGTGGCAATCTATCTTGACTTTAGTAAGGCTTTTGATACTGTTACGCATTACCATCTCATAAACAAACTAGAGAAATGTAGGCTAGATGGAGCTTCTATTAGGTGGGTGTATACCTGGCTTGAAATCTGTTCCCAGAGAGTATTTTTCAGTGGATCACTGTCAAGCTGTAAGGGCATACTGAGTGGGGTCCATGGGGATCAGTACTGGTTCTGGTTCTGTTCAATATCTTCATCAATTATTTAGATAATGACATAGAGAGTAAACATACAGTTTGTGGATGATACCAAGGTGTACGGGATTGCAAGTGCTTTGGAGCATAGGATTAAAATTCAAAGTCATCTGGATAAATTGGAGAAATGGTCTCAAGTGAATAGGATGATGACAATTTAATAAGGACAAAATACTCCACTTTGGAAGGAACAATCAATTACACATATACAAAATAGGAAATGACTGCCTAAAAAGGGCTCCTGCAGAAAGGTATCTGGGTGTTATAGTGGATGACAAACTAACTGTGAATCAACAATATAACACTGTTGCAAAAAGAGTGAACATCATTCTTGGATATATCAGCAAGAGTGTTGTCAGCAAGATATGAGAAGTAAATCTTCCACTCTACTCCACACTGAGAAGGCCTCAGTTGCAGTATTGTGTCCAGTTCTGGGTGCTACCTTTCAGGAAAGATATGGACAAATTGGAGAAAGTCCAGGGGAGAGCAACCAAAATGATTAAATATATAGAAAACTTGACATGAATTTTTTTTTGTATGTTTAGTCTGGAGAAAGGAAGACTGAGAGGGACAGAATAACATTTTTAAGTACCATATATAAAAAGTTGTTACCAGGAGGAGAGTGAAAAATTGTTCTCCTCAACTTCTGAGGATAGGAGAAGAAGCAATAGACTTTAATTGCAACAAGAGAGGTTTAGGATGAGCAGCCTGGAAGAGAGATAGCTCAGTGGTTTGAGCATTAGCCTATTAAACCCAAGGTTGTAAGCTGAATCCTTGAGGGGGCCATCTAGGGCAAAATCGGTAGTTGGTCCTGGTAGTGAAGACAGGGGGTTCGACTTGGTGAACTTTCAGGATCCCTTCTGGTTTTATAAGATAGGTATATCTCCATATATTATTAGGAAAAACTTACTATTGGAGTAGTTGAGCACTGTAATAAATTTCCTGGCGAGGCTGTGGAATCTCTGTTATTGGAGGCTTTTAAGAACAGGTGAGACAAACACCTGTCAGGAATGGTCTAGATAATACTTAATCCTGCCATTAGTGCAGGGGAGTGAATTAGATGATTTATTGAAGGCCCTTCCAATCCTACACTTCTATGACATTATGAGAACTATACACTAAAACTATCTGCTTCATCTTTCCCATTGATATTTTTCTAGCTAATGCTAATGTAAACTCCTTTTTCTCTTTCACTGATGACAGTTCATGAGGAATATAGTAAAGGGTTGATTATTATATGTTAAATCCTTTCTAAGTAAAAAATCATCATAATTAAAAGTACTACAGCTTGGAGCCTCAGTCTAGCAAAACCCATGCTTAACTTTAAAAATGTAAATAGTGCCATTGACTAACCATGCTCTTAAAGAGCTTTGCTAGGTTAAACTGCTTTGCTGTACCAGGACCACGCAAATCATTATCTTCAAAGAGAGAAGGATCAGACCCTTATTGATGAAAAAATAAAACATAAGACTAATTTTTAATTTAAATAAAAGGCTTCAGAGCTGAATTCTTCTGGATGGAGTAGGTTAAGACTGTAAAATGGAAAGAATCCTCTTGACTACAACGGGGTTTGTGTCAGGCAAATAATTCTTTAGGACCTCAAGGGGAGATTTTCAAAGGCACAAATGACAGCTAGATGCCTGACTCCCATTGCGGTGGCAGTGGGACAGCTAGCTGCCATTGTGCCTTTGAAAATCCCCCCCCCCCCATAGTTATTTTGGGGCTGCTCTGGACTAATATTATAGATGAAGTACAGAGTGTCAGTTCAGGAGCCTAGGTCACATTCACAATTTGGAATAATCTCAATGTGCAATCTTGGGCAAGGAATTAAACCTCTATGCCTCATTTACACCATATGTATAAGGGAGGCTAAAGTGTTTACTTGCCTTTACAAAGTGCTCTAAGATACATGGATGAAAAATACTATCTGATGTAACATCCGAAGTATTAATTGTTTTCAGACAAATGGCCACATGTTTTCTTCATACTAAACATGGAAGCCTGTCCTTGTTTCAGACATCCTTATGAAAACAAGTAAAAGAAAGAAAAGACTCCAGGACTTGTCTGTATTAGAAAAATATAACATAACATAGAAATGGCTATACAGGATCAGAGCAATTGTCAATCTACCTCAGTATCCTGTCCTGTAGCAGTGGCCAATGCCAGGTGCTTCAGAGGGAATGAATAGAGCAAAGTAATTATCAAATTATGCATTCCCTGTTGTCTATTCCTAGCATTTGGCAGTCAGCGACCTATGATCTAGGCTGTGTAGGGACACCTAGAGCATGGGGTTGCATCCCTGACTATCTTGGCTAATAGACGTAGATGGACTTATCCTCCATGAACTTATCTAATTCTTTTTGAAATCCAGTTATAATTATGGCCTTCACAAGATTTGCATTTTATGAAGAAGTACTTTTTGTTTTGTTTTTTTAAACTTCTTGCCTTTTTATTTCATTGAGTGACCTCTTATTCTTTTGCTACATGAAGGAGTAAATAACACTTCCTTATTTACTTTCTCCACATCTGTCACAGTTTTATAGACCACTATTATGTCCCCTCTCAGTAGACTCTTCTCCAAGATGAGAAGGCCGAGTCTTTTAATCTCTTCTCATATGGAAGCTGTACCATATCCCTAAGCATTTTTGTTGCCCTTCTCTGTACTTTTTCCAATTCTAATATATCTTTTTTGAAATGGGATGACCAGAACTCCACACAGTATTCTAGGTGTAGGCATACCATTGATTAATATATTAGCATTATGATATCTTTTCTTATTATCTATTCCTTTCCTAGTGGTTCCTAACATTCTGTTCACTTTTTTGACTGCTGTTGCACACTGAGTGGATGTTTTTGGAGAACTATCCACAGTGACTCCAAGATCTCTTTCTTGAGTGGAAAGAGCTAATTTAGACCCATCATTTTGTATGTATAGTTGAGATTATGCTTTGCAATGTGAATTACTTTACATTTATCAACACTGAATTTCATCTGCCATTTTGTTACCCAGTCACCCAGTTTTGTGAGATCCTTTTGTAACTCTTTGCAGTCTTCTTTGGACTTAACTGTCTTGTATAATTTTGTAGCATCTGCAAATTTTGTCTCTTCTCTGTTTACCCCTTTTTCTGATCATTTATGATCATGTTTAAACATGGCTGAGAGCTAGAGGAGTTAAATGGGACAACACTGACCGAAACTTTGTGGCCAGCATAGACAAGTTGTGTCCAGCATACCATGATAGTTAATCATGGTTAAGCCCTCTTGAGAACTATTCAAACTCTGTGAACCCTTCATTTTGTAATGTAGACATGTCCTTACAATTCAGTCAATATTTTAACCTCTTCTTCCATAATAAAAGATGTTTATGTTGAAAGCTCAGAGTTCTATTATCAACAGTTTATTCCCTTAAACATCAGCATTTATCTTCAGATGGGTGATTTGATTAACAAAACATGTCTGAATACGTACTGCAGACTTGTTCGAGAAAGAGACAGCACATAAGCATGACAGAGTGTGGTTATGGATTAATGGAATTAGAGTCCAGTTGTTATGAAACCAGGACAGATATTGCTCCTGCTTCTGACTCTGAAGTAAAGATGTGTGAAAAATCTCAAACTTCTGGGAAAACCAGCCAAGACTTTGGCGATTCATGAATAGTCAGAAATGACAGTGAGATGCCCCCTACCATTGCAGTGACAGTGGGATACTAGCAGCCATTTGGTCTTTAAAAATCTCTCCCTTAGTTACTTAGGGGCTTCTGTGGACTAGTACTATAAATTGAGTATGAAGTGGTAGTCAAGAAACCTAGGTACCTATTTTTTACCAAATGTGAATGGCATGATACAAGAATACTCCTCAACATACACTTATGGAGAAATACTGTAGAAGATGATAACCATTTTTAACCTTTCTATAGCAAAAAATATCACTGCCTATTAAATTTATAGGATTTCAGAGAGTTTTTTATAGAACATAATTGATTTAATCTTTGTTACATTTTATAAGAATTTTCTATAAGGGCAAAGAGGGGGTATTATTTTTAGAGTTTTGTTATTTTAGACATTCCCCACATTTTCCATCAAACAAGTGGAAAAGCAATTGGAATTACAAAATGTTTCTATTTTTGAAAAGTGAGCATTCATTAAGGATCGATTCCATCATCTTTACTAACATTTTATAGTACCTTACTCTGTAAATAGCTCCATTTGAAGTCAATATTCCTACTCATGGAATCATAGAAATGTAGGGTTGAAAGGGAGAGATCAGTTAGTGCAGCCCCCTGCACTGACACAGGACAAAGTAAACCTAGACGATCCCTGATAGATGTTTGTCTAATCTGTTGTAAAGCAATATCTTCTACCTTTTTTCTCTGCCTGTCCTACTTGAACATACTATATCCCTCTCTACTAATATTTCAGTCATGAGATTTATCCTGCCAAATCAGTGATTCCAATTAAGTCATCATTTAGCTTATATATTAATACTTTCCTGTCTTCCTGCCTATTTCCCTGACTGCTTGCATTAGCGTACAGACATATTAGATATTGAGCAGATTCCCCCACTTAGATCCCGCTTGTTGGTCCTGTGACCTACCCCAACACTGAGTCCTCTCTTAAGGTCATCTTTTTTTTTTTTTTTAATATATACCTTTGGTCACTTGCCTGCTTTGCACCTAGTTGGTGAGCTAGTGTGTGAATATGCTCTACTCCTTGGTAATGTGGACCCCATCTCTTCCCAGCAATCCTATGGTTGAGGAAGCCAAAGTCCTTCCATCAACATCATCTTTGCAGCCATGTATTCTTCTCCAGAATGAGTGTTTCCTTGCCTGAGACCTTATCTTTAAGTAGGAGGATAGATGAGAACACCACCTACCCCCCTGAACTCTTTACCCTCACTCCTAGAGTCCTGTAGTGACTGCTGATCTGCTCAGGACCATACAGGGTAGTATGATTAGTGCCCACATGGATGAACAGCATAGTCCAGTGGTCAGAAGTCTGGATGATGCTCAGCAACCTTTTTGGTAACGTCTCAGCAGCAGACTCCAGGCAGGCAGCATGATTCTAAAGATGTCATGTCAGATTGCCAGATGGATGCCCCTATCCATCTCAGAAGGGTGTCCTGAACCACCACTACCCTTCACCTCCTCCTCTTGTCTGTGGCAGCAATAAGCCTCCCAGCCTTGGGGGCAGGTAGGTCCTCCTTTTCAGCCATTGGAGTCTGCTCCTCCCCTCATGCGGTAAGGCACTACTCAACATAAGCAATGGGACGAATTTGGCCCTTAAGTAACAGAGTTTTGATTTTTCTATTGCTTCCATAAATGTTGAGAAAAATTCCATTACTTTCACCTCCTCTCAACCTTCCCACCCCAAGAAAAAACCCCTCCAATCAAAAATAATGTGTTCCACATATCTTAGAGAAGAAAATGATGCAGCTAGCGCACCACATCTTGCCAGTGGCTTTAAATTGTTCTCTTGCTGTTTCTGCTTGGTGGTCCCTTGCATATCACTCTGGGCTCGATTGTGTTTTCCCTTCCTGTCCAGAATACAGCTTTGGTCATAGGACTGCTGCCTCAAAAGTAGATCAGTATGCCAAGATCTCCATGTAAAAAGTTGCATACCAGGAGCTATTGCCAGTACTCAAAAACAAGATGTATTGGTCATACCCAGGAACTATGCTACATATTCTCAAGTATTGTCTAATGGCATCTTATCTATTAACTAACTATCTACATGTATAGTGAGAGAGAGCTCTCACAAACCAGTCCTGTAACACAGGAATTATATGAAAGACACAACTCCTTTCCTGCTCTCCCATTTTATTGAGGCTATTGATGGAAATTTGTGATTGGTCCATATACTTCCTCAGTCCTGCCCAACTGTACCACCACTCGATTGGAGGGGAAAAGGGCAGAACAAAGCTTCCACCCACTTCGTGTCACTTCCTGTCTACGCCATACATCCTGCTTGGCTGTGGAATGAGGGGAGGAAGTACCATGTGCCTCCCCTCAGTCAGGGGATGCTAAGAAGTGATATAAAAGGTTCTTCTTGCCTCTTACTACATGACCACATACCTTGGATCTTGACTAAGCCCTATACCTCTAACTTCCATATGGAAGGAAACACGTGAAACCATACTGACATTTTATCCCTTAATTGTTTTCTCTCTGTTCTTCTTTGCTTATTTTCTGCCATTTTCATGATGTTTGCATCAGGTTGAATATTAAGAAGCACAGGTTCCTGTCAACATCCTCAAAACTCCTTTCCAAAAGAATAAGAAAAATAAAATGTCTCATTTTCATTATAATGTTAAAGAAAAAAAAGGAAACTACAGCTACAGTAAAAACAGTCATTTCTTTACCTGCCACCAATTTTGATAATTTTTTTCAAATATCTCTGAATTTTGTAAGTCCTTTTTTTACCCACTCCAATAATAAAATAAAAGATTAATTAGAATTAGATGAATGGAGGAAGAATGGCTTGTGTTTCTTCAATGTGCCTGAAAGAGAAAGGGGGGAAATAAAACAGCATTCAAACAATCTAATCTGACAAAGCTCTTCATGAGTCACCGATCTCTCTTATTCCCTTCTGTTATTTCCCTCTCCTTTCACATGTGATGTAGCATGCTGTGCTTTCCACATAACACGCAACACATTTAAGCATCTTTAACCATGTGTCTCCCCAATTTTGTTTTGTATTGTTTTGTTTGGGGTTGGATTGGACATTAGTAACCCCTCCCCCACAGTCTTTTATTTTCCTTTTAATGTGTAAGGGACCAGGGCATACCAGTCACAGCTGAGTTTGGTCCTGCACATCTGGGATGGTATTCACTGAGCAGGAGTCAAAGGTATCACATGAGCCCCATTCAGTAAGCAAGATTTTGGGTCAGAGTTAAGCCAGGGTTGAAAATCAGATGTAGTGCCAGGAGACAGGAGGCAAGAGTCAGTATCAGAGCCAGTCTGAGACCAGAAGACAAGGCAAAGTCTGGAGTCACAACAGGCCAAAGTCTGTGTAGTTGTCTAGACAACCTCCTGGGGCAACCCCTGGGGTTAAATATGGCACTTGACCAATCAGAAGGCCTCAGAGTACTGTCACTCTGGTCCGCTTGGGTGGTAATTCCTGCAGCACCTATTCTCTACAGTGCTTCCTGGATGTAGATCAGTGTGGCACTGTAAGAGCATTAGTCATCCCAGGCTCTGCAGACCTATGTTCTAGCCCACAGACTCTCACATAAGGCTCTGAGAGTGAAATGTAAACATTTCTCACAGTTTTAGCTCATTGGAAGCTGTACTACTTACCTTCTGCTTACCCAGGGACTACATTAAAGGTACAGTGTCTGCTTAAAACTAATGGCCCACATTGTTTCCTACATAACAGAACCTTGAAAGGATACAAACCAAGCAGATCACCAGCAGAGTCATTGCCTCTGTGGCTTCAATCCTTCCCTGCCCCTGGAAATGATAATACCCCATCACAAGTATTGGGATCTACAGCTCAGTATTGGTGGGTGAGTGGGTGGGTGAGAAGTTGGATAGGAATGAGATGGGCAAGGCTGAGTTAGGATTTGCGTTAGTGCTCTCCCTCCGTGCTGTGGAATTCCCAGTTCAGGATGTTCCTGGGAAATATATGGTGAGGAAGGAATGGCAGCATGAGGCCATTGATGTGTACCACCAGAACTCTGGAAAAGGCCTGGCAGAGCCAGAGTGAGATGTGCAGGGATTGCTGATAGCCCTAGCCAGATCTCTGGGGATCTACAAGCATTAGAGGGCTGAATACTCTTTGTTATGGAAGGATTAAAAGCATGCCCTCCACTACTGTGAGAAGAACCTCTGAGTTTCTGCTCCTTCACACAGGATTTCTTAAACAAAACACTAAAAATACTTTAGGTGATAAAATAGAGAGAATCTCAGCAAGCTAAGGTAGTGCATTTATTTTAACCATCAGATGCCATGTCTGGATTCATCTCCAGTGTAGCAGTGAGCTGCATGTACAGTATGTGGATGATTTGATCAAGTTAATAAGTATGGCTTCCACATACACTTATGGTTGTATCTGTGCTGGGCTTTAGCCTTTTATCTAGCAGGTGAGAAGGAAGGAACATGTCAACTAAGCAGAATATGGAGAACAGAGTCTGGAGTTAAGAATATTAATTGCATACGAGATTATGCCAATTTAGTGCTCACCAACTGAACGAATACGTGCATGCTGATAGACCCACATGGGATTTACTGCCACCTTTAGTAAAATGTTTGCTATAATCTAGTATTGAAAGACTCTGGCCATGTGCATTTACCAGCTGGATTCTCAGTATGTCCAGCTGGGCTTGGTGCCACTAAGCCCTGCGTTTGGTAAAGCCCTGCGTTTGTCTCTAAATAAACAGTGACAGCAGGAGAGATGTAGTTTACAGGAAAGAATGTATTAACTATTTATTGACTAATATGTGCATAGAATATATTAGAAGAAACTATGAACTTTTAGAGATTAATAAAATGGCACAGATCATGATTTTCAAGAATGGATACCTAAACTTAGTTACTTCAAGTGATCCATAACGTTTAGTTAAGCATGCTCCACTGCTGAAAGGTACAAGGTACCAGACTAAGCCAGGATGACAAAAAGAAAAAAAATAGCTATAGACGTACAAATGAAAAGCCCAGAAATATTTAGATGAGAGAAGATAAATGCGTCCTCCCTCCATCAAATCTACACCCCCTGTATATTACAAATATATACTTTATAATATACAGAATGTACCCCAGTGTCCACACTTCACACACTGTTGTAATGATCTTTGTACAAAGTATGTCTTGAAAAGTATAATCTGAAAATTCATAATTTACTGGTCAATACTGTCATGATAAAATATGTGCAGCAACATTGTGAAGTTATAAAATTCCACTGTATGGTGATCTTAGCACATGTTCCAAACTGAGGTTGGCAAATAGGTCTATCACCAGCAAAGGTAGCCTTTTATTTTATGTAAAGTGAATTTGGTAATCTGGTATTACACCACCTTGGGTTCGGTTCTGGTGGCTACAGTTTCAAGCTTAACAGAGTGAAAATCACCACTGCTACTTTCTTCAGATTTAGAGTCTCTAGGAACACATAAAGAACAAGGATAGTGACCACACATACATTTACAACTATAAGGTCTAGTCTGTTTTACAAGTTTTATTAAAATTACAATTAAAGTTATGATTTCCTAAGCATATATACATTACATGAACACAAGTTACAAATATATTTATACTTACATCTTCCCAGATAGGGTTAGGGTTTGATGGGTCTCTTATGTAGAGGGATGGTTCCTGTGGGAGTTTCCAATAGGGAGCTCAATTTTCTTAATCTCAGCACCCTCATTTTATCATGTGATTCTGACTATACCTTATTAGCATTTCTGCACATAATAGACTCTGCGGTTAGGGCATGTGTTAGAAAAATATGACTACTTGGTATCTTGTAAGCAAAACATTACTTTTACTGTTATTTTTTTTATTATTATTATTTTTTGCAATATCACCCATTGGTACAACTTTTTCATTCTTTGATCACTTAATTATGTTAAACATTTCTTAACTCTATGGCCTAGTATGGCTAAACTAAAATCTTGCTGACTTTAGCCTGTAGGCCTGGCATTTCAACTCTACTTATTTAGATAGTTAATACATAATTATGCTTTCTAACTACTAATCAGTCTTCTATAATTCTACAATTTAACTTTATTTAGCATACAATGATTATATATAATATAACATGTTAGTTAATCATAATCACAAAATAAATGAACAATTAATTAAAATAATAGGCTACGCAGGAATGTGTGTTCTGCTTAATTTGCCTTTAAGCAGTAAATAGAACAGTGGTGGGCAAACCTTTTGGCCCAAGGGCCACATCTGGGAATAGAAATTGTATGGCGGGCCATGAATGCTCACAAAATTGGGGTTGGAGTGCAGGAGGGCTCAAGAGTGAGGCCAGAAATGAGGATGTGAGGCTGGGGCAGGGGAGTGGGGTATGCGGCAGAGTGAGGGCTCTGGCTTGGGGGTGAGAGCTCTAGGGATGAGGAGTCTGAGGTATAGAAGGGTACTCCAGGCTGGGACCAAGGGGTTCAGAGGGTGGGAGAGGGATCAGTGCTGGGGCAGGGGTGTGGAAAGGGGTGCAGATTCTGGCTGGGGGTAAGGGCTCTGGGATGGGGCTGGGGATGAGGGGTTTGGGGTTCAGGAGGTTGCTGTGGGCTGGGATCTAGGGGTTTGGAGGACAGGAGGGTGATCAGGGGTTGGGGAACGGGGAGAAGCTCGAGTGTGCAGGCTCTGAGCAGAGCTTACCTTGAGTGGCTCCCAAAAGCAGCGGCATGTCCCTTCTCTGTCTCCTACATGGAAGCACAGCTAGGTGGCTCTGCACACTGGCCCGTCCATAGGAACCGCCCTTGCATCTCCCATTGGCTGTGGTTCCCAGCCAATGGGAACTGTGGGGGTGGCGCTTGGGGTTGGGGGTAGCGTGAAGAGCAGAGGCCCCTGACTGCCCCTATGGGTAGGAGCTGGAGAGGGGCTATGCAGCTGCTTCCGACAGCCGCATGGAACAGCCCCTGACACTGCTCCCTGCCTGGAACGCTGGAGCACTGAAGCAGGGTAAGCCCTAGATCCTGCTCCCCAGCGGGAGCTCGAGAGACAGATTAAAATGGCTGATGGGCTGTAGTTTGCCCACCCTTGAAATAGAGTAATCGAGCAGGAAGGGGGGAAAAAAGCATCTCCAACAGGTGAGGAAAAGCAGAAGGGAACATCCTTTATTGTAGACTTTCTGTCTCCTGAATCTCAACTGGAAATGTTTTCCAAGAGGGGGACTGACACTGTAAAAGTGAGGAAACAATATCCCAGGTCACCCTCTCTTCTTTCTCTCTGTGTTTTTTGATTCACTGCACCAGAAGGGACAAAGGAAGCAGTCATTGAAGAAGAAGGCTCTGACCTAAGAAGTTTGATCAGTAATACTTCTGAGAGTGTGGCGAGAAAAACTTTGCTTTGAATTTAACAAAGTTTGTTAAATTAGGCACCAGTGGTATTTTATCTTTATTTTTCTTGTATCCATTTCTGACTTTTATGCCTCATTACTTGTACTCACTTCAAATCTCTCTCTTTGTAGTTAATAAACTTGGTTTGATGTTCTATCTAATCCATTGTATTTGAACTGACATTTTTGGAAAACTCCATTTGGGGTAAAAAGATGTGTGCATATAATTTCTATTAATAAAATAATGTACTTTATTTAAGCTTATTTGTCCAGGAAAGGGCTGGGCAGTACAGGACATACATGTCAGGGGAACATCTAAGACCAAGGGTACATTAGGGTCATACTGAAATATAACCAAGGCTGGTAAGAGCCAAGCTGTGACTGGCTGGATGCCCCACACACAAAGATGGAGGCTGTTTGTGAGCAGACCAGGCTGGCAGCAAAGCAATGTAAAGGGGACCCCAGGTTAGAAGGCCGGGGTGACACTGCTACTCATAAACCTAGACTGTACGCTGGTTATGTCACAACAGGCCTAACTTATTTTCTTTGACAAGGTTATGGGATAAAGTCTGAACACTATGTAGAATAGCTCCCCCAATATAGACTTTTATAGTTACAGAACTGTGTTCTGACAATGATTTTGTCAGCCTTCTTAATTTGAATTACAAATGTAGCTACAGTTATCATTATATTGATGGCACATATGTCTTTGCTATCATTTTAACGTCATGTTGCTTGAAAAAAGAATACCTCATTGGGGGGAGGTGCCTCAAACATTAAAATCTACCCAGTTAAGATTAAAAGAACAAGGAGTACTTGTGGCACCTTAGCAGACTTACACATTTATTTGGCCGTAAGTTTTCGTGGGCTAAATCCCACTTCATCGGGTGCATGCAGTGGAAAATACTGTAGGAAGATATATATACACAGAGAACATGAAAAAATGGGTGTTGCCATACCAGCTATAACGAGACTAATCAATTAAGGTGGGCTATTACCAGGAGGAGAAAAAAAAACTTTTGTAGTCATAATCGGGATGGCCCATTTCAAACAGTTGACAAGAAGGTGTGGGTAACAGTAGGGGAAAACTTAGCATGAGGAAATGTTTTTTACTTTGTGTAATGACCCATCCACTCCCAGTCTTTATTCAAGCCTAATTTAATGATATCCATTTTGCAAATTAATTCCAGTTCTGCAGTTTCTCATTGGAGACTGTTTTTGAAGTTTTTTTGTTGAAGAATTGCAGCTTTTTGGTTTGTAATTGAGTGACCAGGGAGGCTGAAGTGTTTTCTGACTTGTTTTTGAATGTTGTAATTCTTGACATCTGATTTGTGTACATTTTTATTCTTTTGCGTAGAGACTGTCCAGTATGGCCAATGTACAGAGCAGAGGGGCATTGCTGGCATGTGATGGCATATATCACATTGGCAGATGTGCAGGTAAACAAGCCTCTGATGATCTGGCTGATGTGATTAGGTTTTATGATGCTGTCCTTTGAATAGATATGTTTAGATTGCTGCTCTTATTATAAATATTATCACAGTTTAAACAAAAACCAAGTAGGGAATGTTAAGAGAATCACAAACCATCCAAATTATTACTACAATGGTTCCATGTATGACACTGGAGTTAAGCCTGTCAGTAGTTCCTTTCTAATCCCCCATTTTTTTAGGAGTTTTATAACTTGTCCTTAAAAATTTGTTCCAGAAGCAAATAGTTTTAGTACAATATATTTGATATTATTCAATCAATTCATTTTTAGGACCTGTTCCTACAAATATACATGCGAGTAAAGTGCAAGATCAGTTGTATAGTTACAATTTTTTTTAAATGACAACTTTTAGAAACAAATGTTCATTTTGTGCATAATTGGTCAAAATCTGTTTTGCTTTCAAAATTGGATTTGAACAGATTACCTTACGATAGAGCAGGTCAAAACCCAGATACAATGTCCACAATTGTTCCCCCAATTTTTATTTGTTGCAATTAAAAAAACTGAAAAAAATCATCAGAATTTTGACTTCTTAAACGTTTTTGTGATTACTGTGATAAAATCTTATCAAGCAAAAGTATTGTCAAGCTTATTCAATGTTAGGCCTGAAACTTCCAGAAGCCTCAGAGGTCAAGCATAGTAACCAAAGCAAGTGTAGCAAGTTCAGACAAGGAAATTTGATCGACTTGTGGTCAGCTGCAAAAAGCAGACTTTGCAAAATTAGATACGGACTTGTGGTCAAGGTGTAAAGCAGCCAAATACTTCTTTGGGCTGTTTTCAAATGTTTTGTGTCTGACCCATTAACCACAATTAGGACAATTGGCTCTACTGGGAAAATATGAACTGTGCGCTTGTGCATAGATCATAGTTTCAAAATAACCACAACTGCCACGGTAAACATTTGGCCTAACCTGATTTGTTGACATGCTTCAAAACATGGCGGAGAGATGAGATAAGATGTATAACCTCGGGTGGGTTCCAGCAGCTCCCATTGTCCCAAAGCAGCAATCCATGGCCAGTGAGAGCAGCGATCAGCTGGTCATGCGGACAGGGCAGGTAAGCACTCCGGCCCAGCCCAATAGGGGCTTTTCCTGCATAAGCAGCAACCCCTGTTTAAGAAACCATGGAATAGCTGACCTTGGGTCTGGGTTCCTGTGTTTGTAAGTTTCTTGCTGGAATCTGCTTTGCTGATAAGTAGAAATTATTATTTCCTTGCTTTTGTTAAGGAAACCACAGCCCATTAGAAGTTACTATGAGTGCTTTGTTTTGAATTATATATAAAAAAAGTTTAGTTAGTGTGTGTACTTTGAAGAAGCTTGGAAAAAGTTCAAGAGGATTTCTACGAGCTAGGAGACTGATACCTAACTCCTCACAACTACAAGAAACGCTGGCCACCAAAATCCTGCTGCTGAATCACTCAATACCACCTCAAACTTTGTTAACTACACTTATCTGGGGTCCTTCAAAACTATTACTAGGTTTTGATGTGCGCTTTGTACTCTTTAAAACGAGGATTTTGGGGTGGAAGCATTCTTGTATGTACCAATCATTTATCAGATGGAAGTGCTGTGTCCCTCACTGATCTATTTCCTGACACCAACTGGAAAACAGAGACTTGTTACCACAGATTTGGGTTCAGATAACCCCAGGTAATACTGTTTATGTGATGTAAAATTGTGAGGGAAAAGGTCACAAGAAAATTCCTCCAAATCAGAAGCTATGATTAAATGCCTTTAGTGTTAATTTGTGAATATCTCTTGGTTCACTGAATTGACCTCTTTTTCCGGCACAAAACAAGGTCAAAGTCTTAGTGAAGGAAATATTCAAAGTTTAGAATGCTGTATAATTAGATTCTTGAAAAATCACCAAGAAGATCCATTTATTTCTTTTTTTCTGGACATTCTTTACAAGATATTCACAGTTAAAATGGAACATTGCATGGTATTTATCTCAAAGTAAATTCAAGTCAGTTTCCTCTGCTGAAAATCTTTTACTTAAATCTTAGATTGTGAGCAGTTTCACTCACAGAATGACTTTGTGTTATTTGTTTGGATGGTGAATGTCATGGGATCTTGATCCCTGGTTGGGGTCATTAGTGATACTACTGTATAAATAGTGATTTTCACTTTTGATAACTTTTCAAACTACACAAAGGCAAGGCAAATCTGCCCTTCTTTCATAAAAATAATCAAATCCCTATCACCCTTGCGAAAGTGCCAAGTGTGTATCATAGCTATGTGAACCCCTCTATGAGAAGAAATTGGCCTCAGATTTGTTAATTTCACTTTGCCCATGAAACTGATTGAATGGCTCTACATTTTTTTCCAAATGAATAATAGCAAAGAAAATGTACAGCTAAGCACATCATTCCATCTTTTACTCAACACCAGTGACTTTTCAGTTTGCAATCCAAGTTAAGGATGGAAAGACAACTTTTGCATTAAATTCCCAGCACTTTGCATTATTATAGCCTTAATATTACAGAAACTCTTTTTTTAACATGTGAATTTAAACTTGCATTTGGATGGGGCAAGCTGTGAAGCTGGTTCATTCTTGTGGAATAGAGAATTAGAAAATATTCCTTCTGACAGTTTCAGAGCAGCAACTCTCTCTCTCTCTCTGTCTCTCTCACACGCACACAGACACCAGAGGTGAAAGTAAGCCGGTACGGGCTGGTACAGAGGACCAGTAAGAAAAGGAGACTGGCTGAGGGAGGGAGAAGCCTGCCTCCTGCATAAGAATAGTTTAAACTCAGCTGTTCCCTGAGTAGTTCAGCCCTCAGGGTTAGGAGTGGTTTCTGCATCCTTGTTAATTTCACTTATAGTAGCTGAGGGGAATGGGGAAGGTGTGTTTGACCATGGCAGGGGCAGTCCTTGACAGACCCTGGGATGAGGGGATCTTGTCTCCAATACTAATATACACAACAAATACAAGCATTAGGCTGCACAGCTTAAATCTGGAGCTAATAAAAGCAGGTGGAAGGGGAAAACTCACTGTCACATTGGTTTCTCCTCTCCTCCCTCCCCTTCCTCTAGCCAGGCTGCAGACAAGGTTCTGTATTCCTCCTGCCCCACCCCCAGCAGGGGTTTTCCTCTAGGTTCTAGCTTGCAGTAGGGAGACTGACTGAGATGCCTGCTGCTGCTGCCTGCATAAGAACAGTGTGTGACGATGGCAGAGGCAGTTCTTTTCTGCCCCCGGGATGAGGGGATCTTCTATACACAAAAACCACACTCAAAATCAGGAACCATTTCTAAGTTCAAATCTATCCCATTCTCTCCCCAGCAGACGATCATGGTTGTGATGTCCAAACTGCTTTCAGATCCTCTTTGAAATGTTACTGAACCACGCAAGGAACAGCTGAATTTAAATTGTTCTTATGCAGGAGGCAGGCTTCTTCCTTCCTTAGCCAGTCTCCCTGCTCCCTGCTGTAAGCTAGGGGAAAGCCCCTGCAGCTGCTGCTCAGTGCCAGGCAAGGAGAAAGCACGGAGCCTAGTGTCCACAGCCTGGCTGGAGGAGGAGAGAAGACACAGAGAAAAATGTGACAGTGAGTTTTCACTTTTTCAGGTTTATTCCAATAGTAAAGTTTTATTACGGACAGTACTGGTAGTAGTAATAGTAGCTTTATTTTCTCTATCCATGTCATGCAATGGGAGGGATCCATGAAGTACGTAGGAGAGGTGGGTTGCTTGTGATTGGACTATATGGGTAAGAAATGTAAATTACTTTCATCCCTGCCCAAACCCCAGGGCTCCCAGCCGCCTCTGCAGCTGGTAGCTCCGGGAATGATTTAAAGGGCCCAGTGCCTAGGTTCAGCTGAATCCCCGAGCCCTTTAAATCCTGATTTTAAAGCCCCAGAATTTAAAGGCCCCACCTCTTCAGATAGAGGCCACGCCTCTTTTGGTCAAGGCCCCTCCCCCTCCGCAGGACTCTGGAGTACCAGCAAGTCCTTTAAGTTATTTTCACCCCTGTCTCACACACACACACACACACACACACACACACACACACACAAAGTGCACTGTTCTTAGCACAATGAGTCTTGCTGACAAATGTATTCTATTGTTATCTTATATAAGTGTTTGAATTACAAAACTGTTTTTTAATGAAATATGCTGTACTTCTGGTTCTGTGTTTGCATCAGTAACATCTTGTATATAACTGTGAACATTTATATAAGCACCAGCTCATCTGTGGTGGTATTACTGTAGACAGGGAGAGTTGGCTAGGATATTAAGTATCATCTCTCCTATTTCTTAAACATCCTGAAGAATTACTAAGCACATCCAGATGAGACAGGAGCTACCAAATGTCCCAATGTCCCTGTCTAGAAGGAGAAGCTTTTAAAATATGAGCACTGTCCTGATGTCTTGCTGTTAATTTAAATTCTTGTTTTTTATAGCAACTAGAATGCGTTCTTTTCAGCTTGCCAATTTGGAAAGGTTGTCCCTTTTGCTCTGTGTCTAACCCAGAAGAAACTTCATATGTTAAGGACAGCAAATCTTCAGAGGCAATGCTGAAACTTTTTAGTTTCCTTCAAAAACTCAGATTCTGTAAGGAGAGGGGAGAATTTCCTGCTCTTTCTATGTATTCAACAAAGAAAAAAAACTACTCGACACATAAATCTTTGCAGCTGAATGTTAATTTTCCAAATCATTCTTGCATTTATTTCCCAAATCAGAGTTTTTTTGAAATACGGTGATTATGTGTGTTTCCATCTCTCACCAAACACAAATCAAGTGAGCTGAACAACAAATATTACATTTGGCTGTTGCTAAACTAAAATAATTTGAGCTGGAGATGATCCTTCCCTATTCCCCCATCTTCTTCCTGCTAGTCCCAGCCTCTGTAGAAGGAGTCCCATGGAGTGAAAACTTCCTCTCCTGCTCTCCCTGCTCTGTTCTGGACCTCACAATGTTCCTTCCCCATTGAGTAGGCAAGCCCCTAGTAGGCCCTTGTAGCTGCATTACAACCATTCAGTGCTCTATTCTGGAAAGGATGGTTGATGACGACTGACTGTGGAGGGGTGGTTGAGGATCCACAATGGACAAGAAGAGAAGCTTGTCTATCCCATCACCTCAAAGTTGTCAGCACTGGCTAAGCTGGGCTCCTCCCCTCATCAAGTGACAGACATCTGGCACACTGTCCATATCAGGGAAGACTGCTGTATATGAAGCTTCTGCTCTGCCCCAGATACACAGAAAAGATCGTTTGTAGGCAGACACTTTGCCTGCCACCAGTTCTATCCAAAAACAAAATAAGGTCCCTCTGCTATTTACCAGCTACTGCTTTCCTTTACACTGGACCTTGCAATGCCCTAGAATCCACCAGTATAAAATAAAAATGCCCAGAGGAAGGGCTATTACCAAATTTTGCTTATAAAACTCATCAACAAGAATCTTCCTATACCAAAACTTGGCACCTATTTAAAGAGGGTAAGGGGAAACACTGCATGTCTAAGAGACCTTGGGACTTAGCAATATCCAGTGATGTATAAAGGCCCTCTGAAGATCATTCACCGGGAGAGGTCACACAGAGATGTGACAGAATTCAACTGTAACACAAGGTACTTTTGTAATTTAACTTAGTTTCAGTGAGTGTTCTGAGCCACTCCCTGCTGTAGCAAGTCTTCCTTTGTGTATGGGAGTTTCAGTGGGGTTTTACATTGAGTCAAATTGAGCAGATGGAAATAAAAGAGTCTGAGTAACAAACTGTTCCCTTTAAACAACAAACAAAATATATAAAGCAGAAAAAAAACAAAAAAGCAAAACAAAACAAAACCCCTTAAATCCACTGCAGCCTACATATTATATTACTCATTTTTTACCTCTCTGAATGGACAGGGAATTGGTAATGTGCCATAATAATGAAGATGGGACAAAAATCAGTGCTAAATATTTTTGGTCTTTACAGAGAAAAATTCATGGAAGAAAACTTCAGTTATTTAATACTGTGTATTGATGCAACAAGTAGACAACCATGTATAAATACAGGAAAGTAGGTTATGTAAAACTTATTTTGATAAATATGATACATATGTTGTGTCAAAATTAAACCAGTTTTATACAAATTTCATGAAAAGTCACAGACCCTGTCTTGATGGGCAAAAAGATGCTTTCCTCCAGTGTATGAGCTCAATCAAGCTTGTTTAGTGTATTTCAAATGCCCTCAAGGGCTATGTCCTCAATGCAATCTAACCTCAAGTTGAAGAGTGACAAGTTAGTTGTCTGGCTCTTGCCTAATTCTATAGAAGACTACCACACAGCAGAGCAGCCACTGAGTTCTACACGCCAGCTGTCGAGCCACATGTCTGCACTGGCACTGTATCCAGCTGTGAGATACACAGAGATTCTCTGCATGCATATCCAATGATTCATAGCACAATGCCTCACTGTTTCACTCTATGCCTGTTTTTTACTGGGTGCTGTGGGACAATTTGTTGTCTCTGTGGATTGTGTGAGAAAGTGATCTAGTTCTGGAATTTCATTTTCTGGCAGGACCCCAAGCTGGTGTGCTGCTGTTGCCTCCTTGCTTCTGCTCATCATAACAGCTGGGATTCACCGTTGCTGCTTTTTGTGAAGGCAGTGTTTCTTTGGGATGCCCTCTGCAGCTGCTGCTGACAAGGGACAGTGATGAGTGTTTCAGATGCATCTCCTTGTCCACAGAACACCAGTGGGTTGCAGTTAAATGCAAAAGGAGACAAGGTCAGTACCATATGATTGGATATTAGGAAAAACTATTTCACTAAGAGGATGGTGAAGCACTGGAATGGGTTACCTAGGGAAGCGGTGGAATCTCTGTCCTTAGAAGTTTTTAAGGCTTGGCTTGACAAAGCTGTGGCTGGGATGATTTAGTTGGGGTTGGTCCTGCTTTGAGCAGGGGGTTGGACTAGATGACCTCCTGAAGTCTCTTTTAACACTAATCTTCTATGATTCTATGACTCTATGATATGGATGTGGAGGCATGGACACAGCTGATTCTGTATTTCATGGAAGATCCCTCTACACAGATATGCCACTTCTGGACCTTGAGTACAAGCATGGAGTTGTAGGACTGCATTGTGATAGAAATATGGGAAAACCAGTAATGGGCCCAGAACTTTTGTTTGAGGAAAACAACATTTCTGGAGCTGTGTGAGGAGCTCAACCTGTCCCATGAGCACCAGGACAGCTGGATAAAAGAGGGAATAATGATATAGAAACATGTTGGTATTGTTCTGTGGAAGCTGAGAACCCAGGATTGTTATATATATGTTGATAATCTGTTCAGGGTTGGCAAACTCCTATTTTTCCATTGCTTGGCCTTCCAAGTCATTAGATTCTCGTTCATAGTGAGGTCTCTTGGCATCCTTCCCTCCACCATTGAATTGAGGTTGGCTCCAAAATGTCTAACTAGCAAACAAACAAAAAAGTTTTGAATGTACTTGAAATCCAGTATGTTTTTATACCCTTTGATCACACCCAGAAATAAATGGAATTTTCATGGTGAAAAAAGCAACTTTAGTGATAGATTTGCAAACATCTAGAAGATAAGGTCATAAGTAACAGTCAGCTTCAATTTGTCAAAAACAATTAGTGTCAAACCAACCTCATAGCTTTCTTGGATGGTGTAACAAGACTTGTGGATAGGGGTGAAGCAGTAGACATGGTATATCTTAACTTTAGTAAAGCTTTTGATACAGTCTTGCATGACCTTCTCATAAACAAACTAGGAAAATGCAACCTAGATGGAGATACTATAAGGTAGGCGCATAACTGGTTGGAAAACTGTTCCAAAAGAGTAGGTATCAGTGGTTCACAGTCATGCTGGGAGGGCATAAGAAGTGGGGTCCTGCAGCGATCAGTACTGGGTTCAGTTCTGTTCAATATCTTCATTAATGATTTCAATAATGACATAGAGAATATGATACCAACCTGGGAGAGATTGCAAGTGCTTTGGAGGATAGGATTAAAATTCAAAATGATCTGGACAAACTGGAAAAATGGTCTGAAGTAAATAGGATGAAATTCAATAATGATAAATGCAAAGTACTCTAGGAAGGAACAATCAGCTGCACCCATGCAAAATGGGAAATGACTACCAAGGAGTACTGTGGAAAGGGATCTGAGGGTCATAGTGGACCATAAGCTAAATATGAGTCAACAGTGTAACATTATTGCAAAGAGAGCAAACATCATTCTGAGATGTATTAGCAGAAGTGTTGAAATGAAGACACAAGAAGAATTTTTTCTGCTCTACTACATGCTGATTAGGCTTCAATTGGAGTATTGTGTCCAATTCAGGGTGACACATTTCAGGAAAGATGTAGACAATTTGGAGAAAGTCCAGAGAAGATCAACAAAAATGATTAAAGGTCTAGAAAACATGAACTATGAGGGAAGATTTAAAACACTGGGTTTGTTTAGTCTGGAGGAGAGAAGACTAAGAGAAGACATAAGAGCAGTTTTCAAGTATATAAAAGGTTGTTACAAGGAGGAGGGAGAAAAAATTGTCGTTCTTGACCTCTCATATAGGACAAGAAGCAATGGGCTTAAATTGCAGCAAGGGTGGTTTAGGTTAGACATTAGGAAAAACTTCCTAACTATCAGGATGGTTAAGAACTGGAATAAATTGCCTAGGGAGGTTATGGAATCTCCATCATTGGAAATTTTTAAGAGCAGGTTGAACAAACACATCAGGGATGGTCTAGATAATACTTAATCCTGTCATGAGTGCATGGAGCTGGACTAGATGACCTCTCAAGGTCCCTTCCAGTCCTATGATTCTATGACTATTTCAACTTATTCCAGGCTGCTGTGCCCTTACATGCTGGAGTCCTGTTGGATCACCTGGAGAAAAGAAAAGAACAATTTGAGTATGTCTACACTGTAATAAAACACCTGTGGTTGGCCTTGATCAACTGACTCCAGATTTCAGGACTGAGGCTAAGGGGCAAAAAAATTACACTGTAGATGTTCAAGCTCAGGCTGAAGGGTCCCAAATCCAGACTCTAACCAAGCCTGAGTGTCTGCATTGCAATTTTATAGCCCTGTGACCCGATCCCTGTGAACCCAAGTCACCTGACACAGGCCAGCAGTGTGTGTTTTATTGCTGTGTAGACATGCCTTTAGTTATTCCAGGCCTCAGGGTGGAGACAATCTGGCTACACAAAGGGAATATTTCTGTGTCATATCAGAACAGAAGAAATGATAAATCACTGAGGGTTTGTGAATTTCAGGGGAGGCAGAGGGAGACTTGGACTTGCCCAGAAATTTGATAGATCACCTGGAATTTCTACTGTATGAAAACTTCTACTTTATTACTCACGAAGAATGGAGGAATATAAGATCTTCAATAAACCAGCTGTTACACTAGTGGGAGAGTGATACTACATATTGTTTTAATGTGCTGCCCAGTCCTGTGGTAGTGACTGCATGGATTGTATTTACAAACGGTATTTTGTCATGGCTTTGGCTACAGTGCCTTTTACTTTTAAGTCTTTTGCACTCATGATTCATGGGGCTCTAGCAGCCCACTGTGCTCAGTGAGTCTGCCTCACCTAGCAGATCCTGTGATTTAGGGCTTCAGGCTTCTCGTGGCTGGCTGTTGACAGCCAAGGGAAAGGATTCTACATCCTCACAGATATACGGATGCCAAATAGGTGAGTCCAGACGGGAATAGGGCTCTGTGCTCAGGGCAGTATTAAGCATGTGGTCCACGCCTCTTAAAATGGGCAGCTTATTGGAGCAGCCCCAGATTGGAATTATTTTTTTCACCCTCCAGTAGCTCACCTCAAAACATGTTATACTTTTCTCTGTTAGACTGAAGAGCCGATTACTAAATATTCATTTCCCATGTAGTTACCTACAGACAGAAATCAAGTTACCCCTTAACCTTCTCTTTGTTAAGCTAAATAGACTCAAAGATGCTCAATATATTTTAACTTGATTACAGTCTATATTTATATGGGGAACAAATATTTAATAATGGGCTCTTCAATCTATCAGAGAAAACTATGACATGATCCAATGACTGGACATAGAAACTAGACAAATTCAGCTTGGAAATAAGGCACACATTTTTAAAAGTGAGTGTAATTAACCAGTGGAACAATTTACCAAGTGTCCTGGTGGATTCCCCATCACTAACAACTTTTACATCAAAATTGGATTGTTTTTCTAAGAGATTTGCTCTAAGAATTATTGTGGAGACATTCTATGGCCTGTGTTACACAGACTAGATGATCGCAATGGTTCCTTCTGGCTTTGTAATCTATTAATCTTTATTTTTTCCTGAACTGCTTTCTGCTTTAGCTGATCCCATGATCAGCCAGCAATTTCTGAGTTATGTTGTGCTGCTGTGCATTTCACCTCTGGGTCCCAAGTCAGGGTGGCATGCTTTGGACCTACGTTCAACCAAGGCTTTGGCGTCAACCATTGGCCATGAAGTTGCAAGTGATAGAGTCATAGGGAATAGATTTTAAGGTCAGAAGGGACCATTATGATCACCTATTGTGCAGGAGGTCAGACTAGATGATCATAATGGTCCCTTCTGACCTTAAAGTCTATGAGTCTATCTGGTCTGACTTCCTGCACAACGCAAGCCACAGAATCTCACCCACTCTCTTCCACAACAACCCCCTAACCTATGTCTGAGCCACTGAAGTCTTCAAATCATGATTTAAAGACTTCAGGGTGCAGAGAATCCAGAAGCAAGTGACCCTTGCCCCACACTGCAAAGGAAGGCCAAAAAACCCTAGAGCATCTGCCATTCTGCCCTGGAGGAAAATTCCTTTCCGACCCCAAATATGGAGATCAGCTAAACCCTGAGCATGTGGGCAAATGTCATGGTATAAAACCCCACTCTGAACCTTAGAGTCCAAAAGATGGGGTACCAGCATGAATTCCTCTAAGCTTAATTACCAGCTTAGATCTGATAGACTGCCACCACTCAAAAGTATAGTGTTTTGGGACACTTCTGACTCCCCAAATCCTTCCCTGGGGACCACAAGACCGAAACCCCTTGAGTCTCACAACAAAGGGGAATAAACCGATTCCCCCCCCGCTTTCATTTCCTGCCAGATTCTTTCTCTCCCTGGGTCTGCTAGAGATCATGTGATTGCAACTCGTTGATTCTAAACAGAGAGGAATGTCCCTTCCCCCTCCGCTTTTCCCCTCACTCAGAGGCAAACAAATTCAACTTCCGTGAAACAAAGAGGAATTTCCCTTTCCACCCTCGTTCTCCTCCTTTCTCCCCACCAATTCACTGGTGAGTACAGACTCAGTTCCTTTGGCCTTAAACAACGGGAAAATCAATCAGGTCTTTAACAAAGAAAAGCTTTTAATAAAAGAAATAAAAAGTAAAAATTAGCTCTGTAAATCAAGATGGAATATTACAGGGTCTTTCAGCTTATAGACACTAGAGAGAAGCCTCCCCCTAGCACAAACACAAATTAAAATCTTTCCAGCAAAATACACATTAAAATTCTACCAGCCAGATACAAATTTGCAAATAAAGAAAACAATCAAAAAGACTAAACCGCCTTTCTACTTGTACTTACTATTTGAACAGAAAATTAGAGAGTCTGTAAGTATGTCTGGTCACTCTCAGATCCCAGAAAGAACAACAGACAAAGAAAACACACAAAACAAAGACTTCCCTCCACCGAGATTTGAAAGTATCTTGTCTCCTAATTGGGCCTCTGGTCAGGTGTTCCAGGTTCACTGTTTGTTAACCCCTTACAGGTAAAAGAGATATTAACCCTTAACTATCTGTTTATGACAGCAAGACTCACCAGACAGACACCCAAGAAAGAATTCTCTATATTAGCTCAGATCCCATCCCATCTAACATCCCATTGGGCATATTTACCGCTTATGGTCAAAGATCAATTAATTGCCAAAATTAGGCTAGCCCATCATACCATCTCCTCCATAAACTTATCAAGCTCAGTCTTGAAGCCAGATATGTCTTTTGCCCCCACTACTCCCCTTGGAAGGCTGTTCAAGAACTTCACTCCTCTGATGGTTAGAAACCTTCATCTAATTTCAAGTCCTAAGTTTCTTAATAGCCAGTTTATATCCATTTGTTCTTGTGTCCACATTGGTACTGAGCTTAAAAAATTCCTCTCCCTCTCTGGCAATTATCCCTCTGATATATTTATAAAAAGCCATCATATTTCCCCTCAGCCTTCTTTTGGTTAGGCTAAACAAGCCAAGCTTTTTGAGTCTCCTTTCATAAGACAACTTTTCCATAAGCTTTTTGCAGAGCATTCTTCTCATTTCTGTATCAGAGCTGGGGGACAACTGAAATTGAAGGTATTGTGGGACTGATGATGCTCAAGAGAACCATAAGAAGGTAGATGGATTTCATTCAGGGAACAGGGTGCAGGTAGATGGCAAAAAAGAACACAGTCTTGGGTGGCCTGAAGGATTGTGGGAGTGAATTGATGGCCATCATATATGTATTGTGACCATACATTTTCACTTTAGAATTCTTGAGTTAGCTAAAAGCAAGAAAAGCTATATCTCTCTATATACAAACTATATATGCCCTATATTTCAGACCATGGTGACTTGCTTGTCGTATGACATTACTATGGCTTGACTGAGAGGTGTGGATGTAGAACATGTTAACAAGAAATCTTAAATTCAATCTCTAGTGAAGAAAAAGTCTTAATGTTCATTAAAGTTGCCCGATGCTTTTGAAGTTGTATTAGTTGGTTGTGTTGTAGCCTAGAGGGGAATTTACTACACAATACAACTAATTAACATGACTTCAAGAGTGCTACCTTGTGACTTAGTGAGTATTCAAATGGCTTTTCAGTTGTGTTAAGATACTTTATTGAGCTAACGGGATGTAAGGAAGGTACCGACATTTTTGCCCATCAAGATGTGACCACAAAGACATTTGACTAGATTGTAAATGAATTAACTCTATTAACGATTGTAGCTGTGCAGGCAGTAATGGAATGGTATGAAACCATATTCTGAAGCTCTGGGTAAAATCTCTTCCTCGATTGAAGAAAAAAAAATATCGTTGAAGGAGCCACACTACCCATAGGGGAGAAAAAAACTGATAAAGCCAGCTGCTACAAGTGAAAACAATGTCTGGATGGATGCAAGATGATAACATGCATAATTATTCATAGGGGAGAGAACACAAATTTAGAGAGATGGTTGAACTTCCCCTCCCATATGCACAGAAAGAAAAGCAGCAGACTTCACACATCAAGAGACACACACACACAGTTTCAGCAGTTATTGTGCAGAAAGGCACACAGCATCATCCAAGAAGTGAATACTGAACATAATATGATAAAAAAACTCTGAAAAGTAGGTGGGGTGATTTAACAAGAATAAAACCAACTGTAGTCAGTAAGCTGGTGTCCTTAAGGGTTACTGTTTGTAACAATAACCTATAATGAAATAATATAAACAGAAAGCAAATGTTAATCTCATGAACTGGGGTTCGAGCCAATCTAGTGACTCTGAGAGTTGACCCTCACCTTCATAAAAGGCATTCTTTTTCACTTTTTACCCAAACAACCCATTTTTAATCTTCCCCCTCAGCACCTATTCAAAAGAAAGACAAAACTAAGCTGACAACTCTTTGTTAACAAGGTGCAGCGCTACGACGTCATTCTGCAAAAAACATGCCGAGCTGGCCTGGACACATCTAGTGTATAGGGATATTGAGATAACAGACATTGAGATAACAGACATTAACCTCACGGTCAAAAACATTACTCTTTGACATCTGTTGATATTCCTATAGCTTCAAAAAACTATTTTTCCTTGTGGAAACTATTCCATGGGGAATGTGCCTTTCATCATGACTTTATGAGTTAGGTTCATGCACAAAGTACCACTTGCATTTCATGCATACTTCAGTCAGGACTTAGTTCACATGACACATACAGGGATTAACTGACTTGTGAAATGAACAAACCCACCTAAGTGCAGAGTTTGTCTGGATCATGACATAGGGTTAGGCTGACATATTCCTGAAGGGTTCATCATATGAATTAATCTTTAATTGCAAGAGTCTCCAGGACAATTCTGGAGGGTTGGTAACCCTATTGTGAGAATCTAACTGATCAATAAAAAACACATAATTACTCTTTGCAAATTTTGTGGACATTACACCAAATTCCATCAATGCTTACTTCCTCAGTAATGGGTACAAGGTCAAGATATTGGCAATTAAACTCTTAGACCTAGATACACAAAAGGATTTTGGCACATATATTCCTGTTTTAGGTACCTAAAACTCTTGCTGGACCCAGTAAGTGCCTAAATGCATTCTACACCGACATTTTTGCAGTAAAAGTACCCTAGGAACATATGTTTCTCCTTCTGGGCATGCACACTGTTTCCCCTTTCAAGATGTCTGGGTACCTATCTCCTGCCTAACCCTGAGACTGAATCACAAACCAGGAGAAGATAGGTGTCCTGATGTCTAACTTGCATGTTGCACCAAATCTAGTAAGTGCCCTCTGAGCATACCTATGGGATTGGGCCCCTTAAGCGAGTGTGCACAAAACAGTCAGAGGAGGGGAGGGGAGGGAGAACCTTTCTCTTATAACCTTTAGCCCAGTGGTTAAGGTACTCACCTAAGAGATGGGAACCTCACAGTTTAAGCCCCATGTCCCTGCTCTAATGACTCTCATTATTTATCAACAGAGGGCTTCAACAGGAGACACTGAAGACCCTCCTCCCACACCATCAGAGTATCCCACAGCTTAATCGCTAAAACATTAATCTAAGAGGTGGTAGATCCTTGTTGAAATCCTTTCTGCAACTCAGGTAGGGCTGGGGTTTGAACAAGGATTCATTCCTATGTGTGTATCTTAACCACTGGGCTAAAATCTATGAGGGAAATCTTCCTCCCCCTACTCAGGCTTCTTGAAAAAATGGAATTAGGAGTCTAAATCCAAAGAGGACTCACAGCTGTGGATATCTGGCAGAGATAGACACCTCCCTGCACCCTGGAATTAAGAACCTTCTTCTGCTTTTGGATAGTAAAAGTGGAACAGTAAAAGCAATGTCATGACTACAGTTGGATCTTAAGGTTTCTTGTCGAATCCAGAGCAGAGGTGGTAGCCATGTGACTCACTGCAACATCTTCAGGATGAGCATAGATTGGGCAATCGTCCATGATGTGTCCTACAGTTTGCATCATGCCACAGTAGCAGTTTGGCAATTCCCTCACTTTCCTTCGATGAAATAAGTATGCACTTCTTCCATGTCAAGTGTGTATACAGCTTACAGCTGTCTGTATATGCCATGTAGAGGAGAAGCCTGGCTCTTCAACAGTTGGGTCATCAGTTAGATTTTTGTTTGGTACATCAACAGCTGCACAGAGTGATGTTAATTTTGGTGTCCACTAAAATGGAGTTTCGGCTTCCACTCCAAGCTGGGGCACAGGATTCCATTGTGGAATGAATCCGGGCTAGTGTCAATATTTGGAGTGTGCGGGTATTGCTTCCCCAAGATGTTCCTGCAAGCTTCTGTATGATGTTGACTTTGACCTTTGTTTTCCTTTTGGTTTGTTCAAGGTGAAGATGGAAGCTAAGTGTGTGGGCCAGGTTCATAGCCAGGCACTATGGATTATAATTGTGCACCAACAGTGAGCCACATAAATTGATATTTCATGTCATCTTGGGCTGGGTATTATTCAAATGGAAAGCTGAGATCACTTTCTTACTATCTTTGTGAGAAAGGTGAAGCTTAGTACACAGCTCTGTGGTAGTCATTTCCCATTGCTTAGTTTAGGTGACACCGTGCCTAAGATTCTGGCTTCCATGAATCACAGCCTAAGGCTCCTGTCTCTCGCCATTCATCTTATAGGAGCCTACTCATCTAATTCAGATTTTGTGAATTGCACTGTATTTCTAGATACCTAAAAGTTAGGTCACAACCCTTAACTCCGGTTTCATATTCAGGTCCTAATGACTACTCAATCTGAACATAAATTTTGGCAGATAGAGATAGTTTTGACTGCTTTTTATCATTATCTGAGAATTAGATTACTTCTACCACAAGATTGAAGAGGTATATGAGGCTCTTAGTGGAGTTGCAGCTACAGAACTGATGACATGGTCATCATTAGGCCATTCATAGGAGGAATATAATGAAGAGCTTCATGATGTACCCCATAGACCACAAGGAAAAGGTCTTCTAGAATGAGTGATCTGTGTATGAGAAGCAAGCCATGAACAAAACTTTACTGAAAGTGATTTCAAACCTAAGCCACTGCAGTAAGAAACATGGAACAACCATGAAACTGTGCAAAAGTAGTGACCGGACTTCATATATAAAATCAAGGATTATTTCCTCAATTTTATTTTCAAATTAAATAATAAATACATAAATAAATAAATACATATGAACAAATGAATAAACAGAAGTATAATGAACAAAGTGATTAAAACATTAATGTTGTGATTTTATGTTCATTAAATGAAAAATACACCCATAGACTCTCACACACGTAGCTTAAGCTGCAAAGTTACTTCAAAGTTAGAAATACTAAATGTAAGACTGAATATACAATCTTATCTCTGAGCCTTCACAGCCAAGTATTATATAGTTGTTAATATAATCACATCCTATTATTCAAATATTATATGATATCACACCTGTTTTCTAAAACCATACATATATGCATATCTAAGATATCCTGTGATTAAAGACTGTTAATGGTGTAGACACAAAAAGGGGAAGAGCTAAAAATATGCATTCTTGAAAGTTACAAAGATTTTTAAACCAGTGGGTTTACATTTCTTATTATTTAAAAATAAAATAAAACCTTGGGTGAAATCCTGACTTTGTTGAACTCAATGGAAGTTTTGCCTTTCTTTTCAGTGAGTCCAGATTTGACCCCCCAAAAGCTAGGGATTGTGAATGTGACATTACATTGCATATCCCTTATGAAAATGTTCTTAAGATATGAATATGACATAACTGAGATGTACTTTATGCAAGATGGATCATATAAGATATCATTGGAAAGCTTATGAATTACTGAATATGATTATCCAGTCTGTATGTTTGTATTATTTCTGTATCTGAAGTTAGGAATATTAACTATGTATCTGTATTTCAACTAAGCTACTTTGGGTGACACCCACAGCTAACACTTCAGGTTCAATGATGCAAAGGCCAGACAGGGCTGATGGCCATCAGTGAGGGCAATGGACTGTGAAAAGGGACTCATGGACTCTGTGATAACACAGAGACAGGAGGCCTTGTCACCTGATCCTAAACATTACCTGGGAACTCTTGTAACTTTCCACTGAAGGGAAAGGAGGTCAAGTTTGGGGAAAAAAAGGATTCTCACCTTGTGTAACGTCTATTTAAGAGTGGGGAAGAAGACAAACAGGATTCCTCCTCTCCATGGTTGTCTGCCCAAGAGAAGACAATAGGGGAGGCCAGACTGAGACAAGGGTACAGTCTGAAAAGGAGTATAACTGGAACTGTGAACCACAGACACTTTGCAACCTGCCTAAAATAACGTTTAAGGTGACAATGTACATTTTCTAACTTGTTTCTTAAGTATATTGAGTTTAGCTTGCGTATTTTGCTTTATTTGGTCAGTAATTACTTTGTTCTGTCTCTTATCTGAAATTTTGAAACACAGAGACTTTGCAACCTGCCTGCAACAATATGGAGAGTAACAAATACTATTTGTAACCAATTTATTTAGTGACACTAGCTTAGTTTGCATGTTTGATTTCATTTGCTTAGTAATCTGCTTTGTTCTGTTTGTTACCCTTTTACCACTTAAAATCTACCCTTTCTAGTTAATAACATTTGTTTTGTTTATAATTAAACCCAGTTTCCTTAACTTCTAACTGGGGGTGTGGGGAGAAAAAGGCACAACTCTGTTTATATTGAGGGAGGGGGTGAATTTCATAAAAACTTTGAGTTTGTATCCCTTAAAAGGAGTGATCACCAGAGTGTTGGAGCAAGTCCCTTAAACTAAGTCTTCTCAGAGCTGATCTGCAGCTGTGTGTGCATGTGTGCGTGTGCATGTGCGTGTGTGTGTGTGTGTGTTTTAGAGGAAGCTTTAATAGCCTGGCTCAGCAAGACAGATTAAAGGGGGCCCATGCAGGCAGAACAGGTAAACTCAGTGGTATCAAAGCACATCAGGTGGCTTCCTGAGGGGCATAACCCATCACAGTAAAGCACTTTAATTTTGAATGTGACAGTTTGCAGGTGCCGAATGCTTTGGAGTTAGGTACACATTGGAATTAAAAGTCATATAGATAGAATGATATTCAAATGGCCAAGATATGGGCCCGGCAGCTGGAAAATTTAGGTTCTACTCAGTGGACTGGCAGATACTTTCTATGTGAACTTGAACAACTTGGGCCATTTTTTTCTCTCTCTTTGTTTCTAAAGTCAGGCAGCCACACCTATATATAGTGGCTAAACATGGATTTGGAAAAGTAAATTCAAGAAGCCAGGTTTGAAAATGTCAGCCTTAACCCTTCTGTTCTCAGTTTTCCCATCTGTAAAATGGAGGTGTCACTGTGCCCCAGTGGGTCACAGCTGAGAATTCCAGATTCAGGGTAAACTGCTGAGAAATAGAGCAGGCTCACTACAAAACTCATGATTATTTTTCCACAAAATATACCAAAAGTAAACTTCTGTCTCACCACACTAGCTAACAAGTAGTGTCCTTAGATGTCCCTGCTCTGGTTCCCAGACACTAGACTTAATGATGAGTGGTTATTTAAAACCAGTTTCATAACCAAAGGGTTCTTCTTATTTCAATGGAGCAGCCACATACCAGGTCAATATACAACTCAGATCTTACTCAAAAATCATGCTGTTGCCAATCCCTTAGTGTCTAATATGCAAAGGTTTATTTATTCATAAAAGAAAAGAAAGAGGAGAGAATTAAAATGGTCAAAGGAATCAAATACATACTGTGACAGGGTCAGGCCAGACGGGTACAGGAGAGTGTTCCTACTGGGAACCAGGAAGTTGTAGCTGTCACACAGCTGTTCCAGGAGGCACTCTAGACAGCTGCAGTCAAAAGGGCCCTGGGCTGGAACCCAGAGTAGAGGGTAGGCCCGGGTTACCCCCAAACCTCCCAACTCCTGATCAGACACAGGAGGAACTGACCTAGACTGTGGATTCTACCAGAGGGGAAGGTCTCTGGGCTGTTCCTTGACACACATGGTAAATCTATGAGGTGAACAAATCCACCAATAAGCACAGGACACACCAAGATAGAGGAGGAACTTTGTCACAATACAATAATGGCAAAGTTCTTGGATCAGGCTTGGAATGGCAGCGATGGAATAAACTACTGGCTTATAATGTCTCTGGGAACATCAAAACAATTGCAGGTCCTCAGTTCATTGGTTGTAATGCTCCTGAGATCAGAGCAGGAAAGAGGCAAAATGGAGATGTTTCCAGGCCCTTTTATACCTCCTGCCATGTGGAGTGAACATCATTGTCCCCAAAAAAGCCTCCAGCTTAGTTTGTGGGAAAGTACAGGCATAAAATGGAGTTTAGAGTCACATGACCTAGTCACATGCCTTTGCATGCTTCAATGAGTCATAGCAGGGGCCATTACCCATATTCTGGCTAAAGCGTTCACAGGAAAGCCCATTGGGCAGGGATAAGCTACTTCACCTATTGTGTTCACTGATGGGCCATCAATATGAATAGTCTATTCACAATGTGCTGTCTAGACTGAATGCAAACTACCTCGTGGTTGTTACCACAAGAGCAAACACGTTTGAAATTTGGGTACATAGCCAGTATTCATAACTTCAGGTAAAATAAAAGATACATGCATACAAATAGGATAATCATATTCAGCAAACCATAACATTTCCACTGACACCTTAAACTGCATACTTTGTACAAGATTTGCTGCAATTGTATAACAGTGGTAGCAACAATGATATACATGGTCATATTTTAATCATATAACATCACATGGGGGAAAAATAATAAACACAGATGTTGTGAGATTGAACTCATTAATATATGTAATGTACTTTGAGATCCTCAGGGGAAGGTGCTATACAAAATAAGGAAACAATTTTCAATAGTAATACTTCTGATCTTGTAAGTTGCAACCTAAGGCAAACTTTTATAGACAAGGTTTACATATATATATTGACAAAATGTTGACAATAACAGAAACAACTACAAAATAGTAATACTGGAAGGAACAATGACATATTAAAAGTTAAATATTGGGATTTTATAATCAGCTGCAGCCAGCTGGCTTCCTGGAGCTTCCATTCTCTCTGGCTGTCATGTCTGCTTTGTATTGCCTGTTTTATGTTTGCTCTTGTTACTGCTCTGTTGGTTGACCAAATCAAAAGATATAAGTATTCAGGAAGCAGCAGCAGCTGAGCCATTGGCATCATCGCCATTCTCTGGGACCATTCTCAGCTTTTGATAAGACTGCCACAGCTTGTGATTGCATCTCATAACCGTTTCTTAGTTACCACACACAAACAAAGTCAGAATAGAGGGATTCTGGGAAAGCTAGATAATGACCTTGGCAAGTGTCTAGGAACAGAACTGAAACATTATTTACAACACTTGCCTTCAAGGGATAATTTGGCCACAGTACTACCAAGCAGGTTTGTGCAAGCCACACTGAAATTAGTAATAGACTTTTAAATATTAAAGCCCCCTAAAAATAACTATAGATGGAAGAAAGGAGAACAACCTCTGGGACCTATTTTCCACTTCAGCAGAGGTTTGGCTGGCAATATAAAATTCTGGGTTTAATAACAAAAGATATCTTGTTAAATTACACTAGGGTGAGTCTGTTGCTTAGTGCAGGTGTCAGGCTGGCAGTGTTTCTAATATCTACTGTAACTTCACATGTTATTATGAAAAATCAGCCAATATTTCAGGAAAAATGACATGCATGCATTATCTACTAGAGCTCTGAGTGCATTTAATTAAATATAACTTGTAAAAAAAAAGTCTAAATATATCTCCAATTAAATAATATATATACCTATAAATTTCATTTTAAATCAGTACTATACTGAAGTAAAGGTAACAAGGAACAGTCATGACAATTCAGTTACTCAAACCATGGGGCAAGGGTTCGTACTACTGACATTTTGCATCAGGATCATTTCTTTATCAGATTCTACTTATTTAGTTTATGGTAAATCAGTTTTTCATGTGACAAAAGAGTATTTTTGGAAGCATTGCAAAAGAAACAATTTCATAATGATGATTCTTCAGTGCAGGTAATTTGAGGTTACCCAAAGAAAATGGATAACTATTCATGCACTGAACTAATGGAACACATAGCAGAGATATCTCAGATATTCTATTTTAGAATGATTTAGTGCATCCTTATGTATCAGTTCTCTATTACATTATTTGAACCAAGACAAATGCTTCAGACTCTTATTTTTTATTCCTGGGATAATAGTGTCTCATAAAAAAATTATAATCTTTTATCCTTTAATAAAATTGACTAACATCATTTGTCCCACAGTGTCTCATTTTGTGTCAGATTACAGAAAATTTGCTATATTGAGCACTGAACCTCAAACTGAAATCAATAAAATTAATGTTATGAATATACAAGATAAAGGTTCAGTTGAAAAAATTTTAAATTTTATTGTAGCACTTGAAGGAATCCAAAACATATCATTAGAGCTCCAATAAAAATTATACTGTTTTATTAAGTATGGTGAAAGGAATCATCCACTTCTCCTCACAGGATCAGAATCAACTGGGGCTGAGCTCACTTTGGAAAATTCTGAAGTTTATGCAGGAACTCTGACTTAAATGAGGCAAAATTTTTCTGAAGATCACTTCTATGCCTTCTTCATCAATCATTCTGCAACAGCCTACTGCCTGAATTGGCAAACATGACAGAAATCTGTACAGAGTAAGATCAAAATAAAACAACTAAACTTGGTAGTTTTAGAGTAGTATCCATGTTAGTCTGTATCCGCAAAAAGAATAGGAGTATTTGTGGCACGTTACAGACTAACAAATTTATTGTAGCATAAGATTTTGTGGGCTACAGCTCACTTCATTGGATGCATGTAGTGGAAAATACAGAAGGAAGAGATATATATCCGCGCCAGATGTTGAGGAACCAGGACAATCTGACGATAAGTGGGCTACTGGAACAAACCATTCATGGACGAGACAAGAGAACCTGGAATTGATGGAATGCTACTACAACAGTAGAACTAATGAGAGGGGATATATGAAACGTATGAGGGGACTGTGGATGGACAAAAG
>NC_133769.1:241663685-241727530 GCF_003597395.2 Chelonoidis abingdonii | reverse complement strand
TGTCAGGGATATTGTGAAGACTGTGACTATAATGGGGTTCAAAAAATAACTAGATAAATTCATGGAGAAGAAGTCAATCAATGGCTATTAGCCAGGATGGGCAGGGATAGTGTCCCTAGCCTCCGTTTGCCAGAAACTGGGACTGAGCAACAGGGAATGAGTCACTTGATGATTACCTGTTCTGTTCATTGCCTCTGGGGCACCTGGCATTGGCCATTGTTGACAGGCAGGATACTGGGCTAGATGGAGAACATAAGAGCTTAAGAACGGCCACACTGTGTCAGACCAATGGCCCATCTTGCCCAGTATTCTGTCTTCCGACAGTGGCCACTGCCAGATGTTCTGTTCCCTAAGAATCGTCTTATGACCCATCATATCCCACAGTCCTGTCTGGTGTTGGGATTATGGGATTGGGTGTCACAGGAGTAAACAATATGAAGTGGGGTTTGTTAGGTGTTATGTGGTGAGGCTACTGGTGTTTCTTCAGGACGTAGGAGGTGCTGAACGGGGTGGGCGCTAGTGCTTCTATGGTGTGGGCTACTCATGCAGGCACTTTTGTCTCCCCTTTACTTCACCTGCCCTTCCCCCTCCCTAACAGTTCATCCCCACACTCACCCCAGCACTTTACTTTGTGAGAGTACTCCTGCAAGACTCTTTGGATTTGGCTTGAAGCACCTTCCCTTGCCCTAGATCTGAGCTTGCTGGAGGCTGGGGAAATGGGGGGAGGGTTGGGCTCTGGAATAAACTTGCACTCCTTCCTGCTGCATGGGCTAACACTGAGTCCTAATAACCCAAGGATTTTCCTGCTTTTTCAGTAGATTAGATATGATCCATCTAACCTTGAGTCCACATTCCAGTTGATGGGGTCCACACTCAGCATTGCCAGACCCAAGCATTCAAAACTCATGAGACTGGTTTAAAATAAATCATTTTTTTAAATATATAGACATAATTTTTTGTTATTTATCTTCTGGATTTTGAGTCTTTAGGTTACATTCAGGTCAGATTTTCTAACTTTTCTCTACAGCCATGAGAGTGCAGATCCTCACCTGATGTAAACTGTCATAGTACATATATTTATATATACATGCACACATACACAAATATTCAAATTTTATATATGTGCACACACACACACACACACACACATGGAGATATCTCACATCCCAGGTAGGTGCTTGGACCACTGGGCTAAAGACGATAAGAGAGCCTTCCCACATTTCTTGGGGGAAAAAAAGAGACAGATTAGGTGCTTAACTCCAGGAGAGGTGTCACAACTCAGAATCCCAAGCAGAGGTAGCACCAAAGTCCCTTTGAGAGGTGAGGCCTATTTCTTGCTCTTGTCTTCGTCATTTCCTACCAGCTAGCTTAGGCATCTCCATGCTCTATGCGGTGACTTTTATGAATCACATTCTTAAGCACCTAACTCTCTATGTATTCTATAAGAAACCTATGTGCCGCACTTGGAGTGGTGGATTTCACTGGATTCCAGCACTCAATGTGGTAATAAATCTTTTTTGGATCTAGTCCATTGTCTTTTTTAGTCTTCATTGCAGCTCACATTCTATCTGTTCTGTTTCTCTACTGGAAACAAGGAGAGATAATGTCATGTGAATAGCCAGGTCTCCCTGGACCATCTGTGGCCAATGGAGCATAGGATGGAAACTTGTGACAAGTATTATTGTAGCTCTAGTAATAAACATTTTTTGCATATTAGTCACAGAAATTGCTGCTTCCTATAATAGATGATCCATTATAAGGATAGGATATGTCATATTGATATTTCTGCCTTTAGGGTTCAGTTCTAATTCTTAATTTTTGTGTAACATTCCCAGTATGATAGACTAACCCACAGAATACTAGGGATAGCTATAAGTCAGATATAACCACAGTATCTGGGATGATACATTCATGCAAATAATAGGATTTCTTCCACTCTTTAACAGTTATAGATAAAAATAGTATAAAATTACACCTAACTATCCATTATACTATCAACTCTGGTTGTTGCTGTGTCTTCCAAAGGTAAGACATCACTTTGAGGTTATTTTTTCATTTAAAGCATGTATGTGCATCATCTTTTAGAGCATGTATGCGCTGATGGGAGTTACATGTTAAGAGTGAAAGAAAAATCTACCTCTAAGAAGCTAAATTCATTTTGGAAGATGGTAACAAAATCCCTATCAAGTTGCTAAAGGAATACTACTTGTAATGAAATTGTTGCTGTGATATTTTGTCCTGTTTCCATCAGTAGAATACATATGACTTATTCTGTTACACTGTGACTCTGATTTTGCATTTAAAAACAATATTTAGAGTATCAAAGTGACCACTCCTCATTTTCAAAGCGCAACAAACTACCATGTTGATAAACAGTATCCTCTAGACAAAAGTCACTAGCCATACAAAACAACCTTCATGGCTTGTATTTGGTTTTAAATATGGATTTACCCATAATCATAGGTCAAATGGGCCTTAAAGTAATAAATTAATCATTATAAGACACAAAGCTCAGTTCATCTCAGATTTAACCCACTGCGTTAAATGGAGTTACACCAGGGATGGATGTGATCCAGCACCTCAGTAGTGGTGACAGCCATCTCAGAGACAAAGAAAGTAGAACATAAAGCAGGATATTATCCAAATTAGTATGTTGTCTGAAACCCCTTCTCTACAGCAGATTATAGTTGTCCTTACTGTCCACAAAGACATCAAATCAGTCTTGTGGCAGGAAGCTCACAGGGTCTAGCAAAAAAAAAACCACCTCAAAGCAGAAGGAATCTGTCCCTTCCCAAAACTAAAAAAAGTGAAATAAGTGAAAATTGAAATTAGTGTACAATTCAATGCGCAGCTGAAATTCCTTGTATGCATTTTCAGTAAAATAATTTCTAGTCCCTATTGCCTTAGCAGGGAAATAGAGCTTGTAGGATTGTTGACATTTTCTTTAATAGAAGAGGAATTCTCTCTCCAGTGGCAAAGCAAGTATTAATAATTAATGTGAGAGATTATTTATAGGAAATCACACTTATTTCAGTGATAGTTCCAGATAAAAGTTAACAGGACTAAAGTTAAATCATCCTGTTAGAGGTTAGCTTCACTTTAAAAAAAGCAAACAAAAAAACCCAGTATGGATGGAATCCCCTGGAATGCTACAGAAACTGCATAGTCTTAGTTAAAACTCTATTGTAAAAAAAGGTTTTGGCCAAGACAGTCTCTATCTTACTGAGGAATTAGACAGCAAGAACTCTTATATATAATTATTTTTGAGACCAATGACTTTGATAACAAACTAGAAAAAGGTAGAAGAGGAATCTCATCAGAAATCCTATCCAAAACAAGTAACATATAAAGAACCTTTAAGAACCCCATTCAAAATAATGGGCCAAATTTGGGGAAGATGCAAGGATGGACAGCTTCTCAGAAACTGAATGCATATGAAAAAGGGCAGAGAAACATCCCAAAGATTTGGAAAGTTATATATTCAGATATTGCAAAACTGAATGTATATAGCCTGCTATATATAGAAAGTAGCATAAGTACATTCTGACTTGTTACAGGCATACCATAAATAAGAAAATATTAAACCTCAGAGGTTGGATAAACATCATATATTATAATGGATATGATTGATAAACTATACACATCATGTTTTGGAAGATGCCAGCAGTATGTAAAGTATGCAATAATTCATATACTAGTATCATCTAAGGTGAACCTGGGCAGTGCATAAGAAAATATAACACCCCTTGGGAACTAGACAGCAAGCTTGCAATAATAGGTAGACAAGCACAGGACAAACAGATGAAAGTGTCATACACTTGAGACCCTATCATAGACATATAGCCACTCCAGCACACATGGCACTCAGACAGGGGGATAGCTATGTAGAGAGATGCAATGACCATTAGTTCATGCAGGTTCATCAGGTAATAACGGTAGGGAAATATGCCATACAGTTGTCCTTATGACTCCCAAGGTGATATGATGTTATAATGACACAGGCCTATCATCACACCTATACCAGGAGTGGAGATGTGGTCAAGGCAACAGAAATAAAGATTATGAAGGGGAGTTCAAGTGGTCTAACAAATACCTGTCAGAGGTCCTATCTACAGTACAGTGATGCAGGAACTCAAAAAGCACATTTGCATATATGCTAACTGTTGCCTGGACACTATGTACAAATATATCATATTAATGTATTATCCACATCATATTTACATTCGTATGTATTAATCACTGTCTGGCAGTCGTGGCTTTCTTCTCATCCTTCGGGGCGGGGGGGGGGGTACTACGCCCCCTCAAGTGTTTTGGTTCAGGGGAAAATCAGCTCACAGTTAGTGTCTCAGGCCTGTACTTGGGCCGAGCAGCAATAAGTCTATAGGCCCGGAGCCCTCAATCAGGGCAGGTCAATACACAGTTAATGGCTGTGGCCAGTGGTCTAGAAGAGCTGCAGTGAGTCTCTCTCTGACTGGGACTTCAATCAGGGCAGAGCAATAATCCAGTAGGGACTCTGACCTACAATCAATTAGGTAGAGCAGCTGAAAGTCTATTTGCCTGGGGCAGCAATCAGTTCAGGTGAGGGGCTCTGGCCTGCAGTCAGGCAGAGCAACAGTTGCTTTGTTTGCCCAGGATCCTCAATCAGGGCAGGACAGCAATCAGTTCAGTCTAGGGGAGGTTCACTCTCTGGTGAGATAGTCAGCAAACCATCATGTGACCTAGTTCAGGTGGGAGCCAGACCAATGCAGGTATTGGTGTCTATTCCCTTCCTAATATTCTGATAGCTTTTTTGACTGCTTCTGCACATTGAACAGATGTTTTCAAAGAACTATCCACAATGACTCCAAGATCTCTTTCTTGAGTGGTAACAGCTAATTTAGACCCCATAATTTTGTCTGTATAATTGGGATTATGTTTTCCAGTGTACATTACTTTGCATTTAAGAACATTGAATTTCATCTGCCATTTTGTTGCCCAGTCACTCAGTTTTCTGAGATCCCTTTTTAATTCTTTGCAGTCAGCTTTGGACTTAACTATTTTGAAAAATTTTGTATTACTTGCAAACTTTGCCACTTCAGTGTTTACCTCTTTCTCTAGATCATCTAGGAATAAGTTGAATAACACTGTCCCAGTACAGCTCCCTGTTGGACACTGCTTTTTATTTCTCTCCATTTTGAAAACTGGCTGTTTATTCTTTCCCTTTGTTTCCTGACTTTTATTACGTTACTGATCCAGAAGAGGACCTTCCCTTTTATCCTATGACTGCTTACATTGCTTAAGAGCCTTTGGTGAATGACCTTGTCAAAGTCTTTCTGAAGATCCTAAAACACTATACCCACTGCATCCCCCTTCTCCACATGTTCATTGACTCCATCAAAGAATTGCAATATATTGGTGAGGTCTGATTTCCCTTTACAAAAGCTGTGTGGACTTTTTCCCAACAAATAGTGTTCATCTATGTGGTCTAATAATCCTGTTCTTTACTATAGTTTCAGCCAATTTGCCTGGTACTGAAATTAGTCTTACCAGTCTGTAATTTCCAAGATCACCTCTGGAAACTTTTTTTTTTTTACAATTAGCACCACATTAGCTATCTTCCAGTCATCTGGTACAACAGCTGATTTAGGCGATGTGTTATATACTACAGTTAGTAGTTCTGTAATTTCATATTTTAGTTCCTTCAGAACTTTTGGATGAAAACCATTTGGTCCTGGTGACTTTTTATTGTTTATCAATTTGTTCCAAAACCTACTTTGCTGACATCTCAATCTGGGACAGTTCCTCAGATTTGTCACCTTAGAAGAATGGGTCAGTTTTGGGAATCACCTTTGCAACCTCTGCAGTGAAGACTGATGCAAAGAATTCATTTAGTTTCTCTGCAGTTGCCTTGTCTTCCTTGAGTGCTCCTTTAGCATCTTGATCATCCAATGGGCACTGATTGTTTGGCAGTCTGCCTGCTTCTGATGTCCTTTATTTTTTTTGCTGTTGCATTTTAAGACTTTGGCTAGTTGCTTTTCAAATTCTTTTTTTCCCTGATTAATTATTCTTTTACATTTTACTTGCCAGAGTTTATGCTCCTTTCTATTTTCCTCATTAGGATTTGACTTTCAATTTTTAAAGGATGTTGTTTTGCCTCTAACACTTCTTTTACTCTGTTGTTTAGCCATGGTGATCTTTTTTGTCCTCTTCCTATTCTTTTCAATTTGGGATATTCATTTCATTTGAGACTGTATTATGGTGTTTTTAAGAAAGTTTCCATACAGTTTGCATGCCTTTCACTTTTATGACTGTTTAACTAGCTTCCTCTTTTTTTATGTAGATCCCTTTTTAGAAGTTAAATGCTTCTGTGGTGGGCTTCTTTGGTATTCATTCCCACTCTCCCCACACTAAAGATGTTAAATTTATTTATATTATGGTTGCTCTTACTTTGCATTTGCTGAAAAAAAGCAGTTGGCAAAAGTAGATAGGAAACTTGTCAAAATCAAGGTACGTTCATTCTATGTTTTAGTACAAGCTCGAGAAGTACCTTCATGGATCAGTACCTGGAATGATAGTATCCAAAACAAAGATAAGGAAGGAACAGAGCAATGAATTAGGGAACTGGAACAAACTGATCAGTTGGATTTTAGTGACACGTAAAGAAATGTGTAACTTGCAAAATCATATAAATAATGCCAGCTGAAATGTGTAATTTGGGGAACATACCTGTGTAAGATGAATGTAACATCACTGCAAGGGACTGCTCTTCAGAGACTGATATTGTATAGACCCTTTTCCTGTACCATTTTAATAAAACTGACTGACACTGGCTATTTGGTCTCTTGAATGTATTTCATAATGAAATAACAAACCAAAGTGTTGTCAAGCAATTGACTATACAATTTATCAACATAGCCTATACATGTCCACACTACTAACTATGATTTGTAAGTGTGTAAATGCCAAATGAAATAAGGATGTGTAACACAGCTGGAATGGCATGGACTCTACCACAATGCTGCATCAGCTTACTGAATGTAGCTGACATTTTATTATAAGCACATTAGTAAAGTGAGGGTTGCTCTTCCCACGTACACAAAATGCAGCCCCATAACAGATAATTGCAAATATACAAAGAGCAACAGAGGTAAGAGAGAAGATATATGTGTGTGTAAATATTGCCACATGTATACCAAAAAACCAAGAGAACTCAGCATATTTCACCAGGTCCTTCTCTAAGCTAGTAACAAAGACATATATCTAGATCTAGACATACAGATATAGAGAGATAAAGTTATATATCTAGTGGTTTTGAGAAAAAGGTTTGGTTATACTGACAAATCAATTCACAATTTATTTTAAGATGCAATGGCACTTTCTTCTCGAAAATACTCAGTCTCCCGAAGTTCAGAAATTATGTGACAGTTATAGAACGAGTAAGTGGCAGTAGATGTTTCCCACCTGCAAAGTCTAATGGAAATTTTAGTAGTTTGCTAATACTGCCTTTGTGTGTGTGTGTGTGTGTGTGTGTGTGTATGTGTGTGTAAAATATGGGTGGGAAAAAAGTATCACTTGCAGAAGAGCCAGGATTTGCACAGCAAGATATTGATCTATAATTTATAACTCATTACAAGGGAGATGAAGAAAGTTGGTACAATACTGACATTGCTGTTGAACAAAGGCCAATCTTAAAATCTCATTAAGGATCCAAAGTTACTGAAACTAAAACATATATTAGTACAGGCTTTTTAAACAATATTACAATTATTGACCTGATAAAGAATTTGGTTCATAGTTGTAGAGCTTTCTTTTCTCTACTCAAAGTGCTCATTTAATATTACAGCTGGTCCAATTATTCACTGTGAATAATAGTTATTCTAAATTTAGACTTTTTAAATCATGAACCAATCCTATTTTTACCAATATATTTGCTATTTGTAATAGTTCAACATTTAGTCTATGCACATAAATTTCAGTCTACGGGTTGTATGCAGACTTTCACTTTGACTGCAGTGTTATCAACTCTTGCAATTCTACTGGGAGATAGTCTAGCTAGGTTTTTTTCTTAAAGCCCCAGCTTCCTGAGTCAAGTTAATTATCCAACAACTGCAGCTTATGTTTTAAGAAAAAATAGCTATCTAGCCTTTATGATTGCAGAGAAAAGCTAAAAAACATGAACCCAAAAAGCTCAAAAACCAGAAGAACAAATAAAAGGAACTCAGCATTTATCATTTCTAAAATTTCATCTAAAGTCAATTACAGGATTTGGAGCTGAACTAATGAGATTTGAATGCTTGGGTTTGGCAATACTCTGACTCTTTATTACTGATAGTGTGCTATTTTTCACATAGAGTGCAACCATTTCTTGTGTACAAGGACCATAATATTATGATCTAGGCCTTTGTATCCTCAAGACTTAATTACTGAAATATATTCTATGCAAGGTGATACCTTAAGACAACATGGAAACTTAAGTCCATGCAGAACACAGAAATCCATTTATTAAGTGGTATTTCTCATGATACACCTCTACTCCAATATAACTCTGTCCTCGGGAACCAAAAAATCTTACGGCATTACAGGTGAAACTGTGTTATATCAAACTTGCTTTGATCCACTGGAATGTGCAGCTCTGTTGCACCAGAGCACTGTTTTATCACATTATATCTGAATTTGTGTTATATCAGGTCATGTTATCTCGGGGTAGAGGTGTACCAGTAATCCAGAATCTGTGCTAACCGGCTGTGGTTTCCAACAACCATCCACATACTTATAAACGATAAATAATATAACCCATAGATAACAGAGGAGCCATTTGCTTCATACATTCACAAACAATATTTATGGTTCACTTTTTCAATTATTCAATCTGCTCTAGTTTAATTACATTTTATAATGAAGGCAGCATATTCTAGTGGCATTTGACTGGGAATCAAGAGCTTTATAAGCTCTGCCACTGACGTGCTGTATGAGCTTGGACAAGTAACTTCTGTTTGTACTCTTCTCTATTTTCTCTCTCACCTTTTGTCTCTTATGTCTGTTTAGACGGTAAACACTTTGGAGTGAGGACTGTGTAGCGGGGTGGTCATGCTCTCATGCCTGGAAGGACTTAAAACAGCCCTTGGAGAGGGCTGTGGCAGGATAAACACTGGGATGATTGGGGGAAAACAGCCTCAACTATGGCCATGCTCCAAACAGACCCATCTGGCCCTATAAAGTTCAGGGAAGTCAGGAGAAAATAGTCCCTCTCTGCATTCAAAGAGAGAAGGGCCGGGCTGCAGGGAGGTTAACCAGGTATCTGGAGAGCAGCAGGGCTGGGGAAAGGCCAAGAGAGCTAGAGAGCTCCAGCCTAGGAAAGCCCCAGGCAGCAGGCCTGGTAAGGCCTATTAGGTAGTGGGTTGCACAGCAAAAGCTTCTGCTATATGCTATGGGTTCAGTTGGTAACAGAGGTAGAAGAGGGGCCTGGGTGTATTAGTTGATTGCAAAATGACTATGAGCCACTAATATGATGCAGCCATGAAAAAGGCAAATTCAATTCTAGGATATATAAAGTGAAGCATTTCCAGTTGACATGGGGAAGTATTTGTGCCATTGTACAAGGTACTGGTGAGACCTTATCTGGAATACTTTGTACAACTCTGGTCACTTATGTTCAAGAAAGAGGAATTCAAACTGAAAAAGGTGCAGAGAAGAGCTGCTAGGATGATCAGGGAAATGGAGAGCCTATCTTACGAGAGGAAACTAAAGTAGCTAGGCTTGTTTAGCTTAGCAACTTGAAAATAAAAAAAAAAAAAGTTTATGACTCTTATCTCTTCACATCAGGAGGGTAAACACCAGGGAAGGAGAAATGCTATTTAAGCTAAAGGCCTATGTTGACACAAACTGGCCTTGAATAAACTTAGGCTAGAAATATAGAAGGTTTCTAACCATCAGAAGAGTGAGGTTCTGGAACAGTCTACCATTAGGAGTAGTGGTGGCAAGAAACCTAACCAGCTTTAAGATGAAGCTTGAAAAGTTTATGAAAAGGAGTATATGACACAGTTGCCTGCAACATCAGGAAACTGGACTTGATGAGCCAAGAGACCCCTTCCAGTTTTGTGTTCTCAATTTTTAAGCACCTTTATGTTTGCAGGAGGGAGCTCATGTGATCTGGATCTAATTTTCTAAAACAGCTCAGATTTCATATATAAAATACTTTCCATTACCTGTTGGAGAGCAAGCTCCAAATGACGAATTAATCACAGAAATTATGTGGCAAGTAACTTTTGAAAAGGACATAAAGAGGCAAAAATAATTATATGGTCACTGTTTGGCAAGTTCAAGTCTAAAAGGGATTTCATAGGTTGACTGTTGAAGATTAAGAACTTGGTTCTATGGATTTCTGTTGCTTTCATGGAGCATAATGGATTGGAACCAAAAAACTATTGAACAGAGGTAAATAAAATAAAAATGTAGCACCTTTTAAATCATTTTTTTTAAAAAAGCAAATTAACTCTGAATCCAGGATTTACATGGGCTGTTCCTTTTTTTTAATAAAGAAGACCTGAGATGAGATGGAAGTGAGTTCCTTACTAAAAGTTGCCTTATTTATTTTTATTACTACTTTTCGTAGCTTTCAGATTGTAGTCACTGCTTCAGAAGGACTGGAAATGAAATTGTTAAAACAATAAATTGCAGGTGCATTGAATCTGAACTCTTTCTGAGCAGACTTCTGAGCATAAAACAAATGTTTAAAGAAGGCTTACGGCAATTCCATGTTTGTGCATTTTCAGTCTTTTAGACAGAGTAGAGTTCAGGAGAGTCAGAGAAAATAAAGAGACATCCAGAGCCAAGCCCCAAAGCAGTTTTGAAATTCTTTTCATTTGCCTGGGGTCCAGTCTTGTACAGTGTTAAGTGACCCCTGAAATACACTAGCTACTCAGTTCCACTTGACTTCATAGCACCTCACAGGATTAGGCCTCTCAGAAATTCCTAAATACTTAGGAGCAGAGTTTCTTAGTATTCCACTATTCATCATTACATTATCACAGTTGCTGATTAGTATGCAGGAGTATACCCTACACAATAGTTTGCCTATTTGTGAATCAAACTGGTTGGCATGTTTATATGAAAGGTAACTTCATATACATTGCAGGGAACGACACAGTCTTCCCCTCCCACCCCCATGACAGCTAAGAGTCCTTCTTCTAAACTTTCAAATTTCTCTATGTGGCATGTGGTGGGAATTTACCTTTTAATGAAGTGCAATTTTGTAATCTGGTTACAGATTCCATGCTTTCTGAAACAGATTTCAATCTGTGCTGCTCCAGATAAATAGTAAAAGGAAGATTCTACTATGAATACGTAGTTTATTCAAATTATACGACCACACAGAACTGAACTTCAGGATTACATGCTCTCAAACCATTTCTCACTCATGTTATTATCATTTGTTCTGTCTGTCCTGCAGAAATATAGTCATTTGGAAGAATATTTAGTCAAAACGGGCCCGAGACACAGAGCCTGGTCCTAGATATATGCATCCTACAAATTCAGGGGTGTTCATTTTTAGTACATCTCTAGTATTTAGCTGAACATGACCTATACTATGTTATTACTATATAGATATCAATTCAGAGAGCAGAGGAACTCAGTTTTTTAAAAAGAAGTCATCTCTATTTGCTCAATTACCTAGATTCATTTAAGAACCATGTGCAATATGATGGCTTCTAATTTCCCATAACCTGAATTTCACATTGAGTTTTTGATATGAAAAAAAATGGAAAACCCCAAGCAAAACTCAGCCCAATCTGCCAAGTTATGCATGGTTTTCAGACTAAACTATAAATCCTTCCTCCTTGCTGTGGAAGGGTTAGCAGATCCAGGTTCACATAAAACTTCCTTCAGGTTCACTCAAAGCATTTAAAAAATGTTTAGCAAACCTGGGGTGAGTTGTGGGTTCATAAACTCACAAAACTGGGGTCAATAGAAATTATTCATATTCTGAAGGCATTTCCAAGCAAGTTGGTTTCAGGTCCCATGATGAAAGGTTGTGGAGCTCTAATTGGCAGTTTCATTCAAGAAAATGTAGATTTTCAGCTATCTTTTTTTTTAAAAAAAAATAGAGAACAGATGCTTATCTAGAGAGATGGAGAGAGAACAAGTGCTGGCATGAAGACTGTTCAGAAAGCAATAGTGATTGGCTTATAAATCTTTTTTTTTGGCTTCTGTGCAATGAAGTGTCCTCTCTTTCTTTGAGAATGTTTTACTTTTTAGTGCAATGTGCACCTTACAGCATTTGAACCAAATTTTTATTACAGATGGGCAGAACTTTCTTTGGATTATCTGGTGTATACTCTTTCTGTACCTAAACCCTGCCATGGTAAGCAATGGTACCAGTACAATGAACCATTTTCTTATATAGTAGCTTGTTGTGACCAAAAATAATTAATTTCAGTCAAAATTTTTGATTCTTCAAATCATGCACGAAAGCCAGGAGAGTTAGAATTTAAAGGAATATAACCTAGGAATAAGAGCTTCATTTTACCAAACTCAAAGTTGTTAGATTTTTATTTTTTTAATATCTACATCATTGAATTAAAAATCTGTCCCCACAAATTATAAAAAAAAAAATCCAATTCACTACTGCTTATTTGGTGATGACATATAATGGTGTCTTTTTCTGTAGTCATTTATGTTCACTGTGGCATCTGCTGGCTGATAGCAGGAATTAACCATATTAGATATTTTGTTGGCAGAGCTATGACTGGGTTTGTGAGGCTACTGAATGTTTCAGAATATTCCACACTGGTTCATTTTCACCATATATGTGCATGGCACTTCAGGGAAATAAATAGAAGGTCACTGCCCTGAAGAGTTTACAGTCTTCAGATAATACAAATAATACAATGAACAAAGACGTAGTCAGCCAATGAGCTGGATACCAGAAAGTGTGAGGAAAGTGGTTGTCAAGGTTTTTTCCCCACTTTGAACTTTAGCGTCCAAAAAGTGGGGCCCTGCATGGACCCTTCTAAGCTTAATTCCTAGCTTAGATCTGATAACGCTACCACCAGCCAAAAATATAGTGTTGGCGCACTTCCTGTTCCCCCCAAACCTTCCCTGGGGAACCCAAGACCCAAACCCCTTGGGTCTTAAAACAAGGAGAAATAAACCATCCCCCCTTCCCCCCCCCAGACTTTCCCCTCCCTGGGTTGCCTTGAGAAGCTATACAGATCCCAACTCCTTGGATCTTAAAACAAAGAGGAATTAACCATTCCCTTCCCTTCCCTCCCCCCACGAATTCCTGGTGAGTTAAGACCCAATCCCCTTGGGTCTTAAAACAAGGAAAAAAATCACTCAGGTTCTTAAAAAAGAAAGCTTTTAATAAAAGAAAGAAAAAGTAAAAATTATCTCTCTAAAATCAGGATGTAAAATGCTTACAGGATACTTAGAACCATCTAGCCTGGAGGGACTCCCCACCCCCAGCCTGAGATTTCAAGTTACAGCAAACAGAGGTAAAAATCCTTCCAGCAAAAGACACAAGTTAAAAAAACAAACATAAGACTAATCTGCCTTTCCTGGCTAGTACTTACTATTTTGAAACAAGAGAGACTGATTCAGAAAGATTGGAGAAAACCTGGGTGTACGTCTGGTCCCTCTTAGCCCCAAGAGCGAACAACGAACAAAACAAACAGCACAAACAAAGACTTCCCTCCACCAAGATTTGAAAGTATCTTGTCTCCCCATTGGTCCTCTGGTCAGGTGTCAGCCAGGTTCACTGAACTTCTTAACCCTTTACAGGTAAAAGAGACATTAACCCTTAACCATCTGTTTATGACAGTGGTGAAAGCTCTTGCTGCTCTGATGCCTATGATTGAATCCTTTCTTTTAAGTTATGGAAAAACTATGGAGGCCTGGGTCTAATAAGTGCCACAGGATCAGGCCCCAAGTACATGCCTATAGACTTTTTCTTTACCTCCACTGGCAACTACTGAGCTTTGGTGAGGCCTTTTGCCACCCTTTCCTAATCTTACATTGAGGCTTCTGACTCAGGAGTTCAGAAAAAAAAAACTATTTTGAAGGCTGGGGGATAGCATGAGGTATCTGAATCCCAAATTTTGGTTTGGCCAAATAGCATGAAGCCCCACAATATTTAGATGTTGGTATGGATTTAATCAACACCCTGAATTTGGGGTGTTGGATGAATCTGTTTTAGGTTGTTTTGTTTGTTTGTTTGTTTGTTTGTTTGTTTGTTTGTTTGTTTGTTTGTTTGTTTGTTTGTTTGTTTGGCACAGACATAATTTAGTTTCCATGGAGTAGTTTACTAGCTCTATAATATCTCAGAAACTTAAGACTGAATAAACTCAAATGAACTGAGAAGTGATAGGGATGTTTAGTCAGTTAGAAAGCAAATGATATCTAAGATATTCAACAGATATATTAATCCAAATGCTCATTTGTAGATTTTTAAACATGAAAATGGAATAAAGGTGTGGGGAGAAAAAGTCTCATTGCTAACTCCTTCTCCCAGTGTTCACGCTCTTGCCTGAATGCACCTGCAATACATATTCTGATAGCAAAAGTAATATATCATCTTCCTCAATTTTAAGGATAATGGGAAACTAGTGTGGTCTACTTTGTCTAGATGCAGCTTAAACATCAGTAATTCAGATTTTCTGACTGCTACTAAACTTGCTGAGGGCAAAGGATGATGTCAGGTGGAATCTGATTTATCTATCAATGTCTGTCCCAGAGTACAGAAAATGATTCTGAATCTCCAATTATTATATCCAGGTGGCCCTCAAGCTGTGCAGAATTTTAATAAGGCAATCTTTCCATTTGTAGATCAAACATCTGATTTTCTTCCTGTGTTGAAGAAACAGGTGCCCAACCTGTGTACACAGGTGGAAAAATCATTTAATTTTCAAATACTCCAAAGAAATAGAAGATAAACTGCATCTGATGAGATGTTAAATATTTCATTATGTGCAAAATAGAGAAAACTGTAGAGAAAACTAACACACAAAGATCTTTGGAGACTAAAAACCGTAATGGAAGATACAATGTAGCCTTGATACTGCTCAGTCAGAAAAAAAGCTATACAAAAATGACTCAAAATAAGAAGAATTAGTGAAACAAGTAAAACACACAAACACACACAAGTGACAAAGCTTCTAAAAAAGGGGTTCTCAAACTGGGGGTTGGGACCCCTCAGGGTGTTGAGAGGTTATTACAGGGAAAAGGGGGTCTCGAGCTTCCAGCAGCTCCCATTGGCCCAAAGCAGCGATCCGCGACCAGTGGGAGCCGTGATCGGCCAGACCTGCGGACAGGGCAATTAAACACACCAGCCCCTCCAGGGGCTTTCCCTACACAAGCGGCGACCCCTGTTTGAGAAACTCTGTATTAAAAGGTGTTTTTAATTTATAAGGGGCAGTCACTTTCAGAGGTTTGCTATGTAAAAGAGATCACCAGTACAAAAGTTTGAGAACTACTGTTCTAGAAAGACTTTACTTATGTTTCAGAAAAAGAAAGAACTTCTTTGTCCAAGCAATTAACATAGTGCTAATTTCTAGGTTTTAAAAGAACATCTCCTAATCCACTTTCTGACTGTAATTAGAGTCCTCTAAGAATGCATATCCTTACCCTATTTAGTTAACTCAGAGGAATAAAGCAAAAAGTTTGTAGAGAATGACAACTTCTATTTCTCCTGATCAAAAATGTATCACTGATAGTAGGTAAATGAGATCAACTGTGTCAAGCAGCTTTGAATGATGCTATCAGGATTAACACTGTTTCATTATTTGACTAGCCTATTCTCTGGCATAGCAGTCATCTGTTATTATTAATTACTTCTTACATTTCAACAATATGTTGGCCTTCCACAAGACAAAAAAATATGTGTAGTAGGTGTCACGTATTTAAGTATAAAATGAGGACATTTCAGTCCAGATTACGAGGGGTATCATTACATTTAAGGCATGAATGTAATCTGTGCATTGTTTTTATTTTTTTGATAGCTAACTAATATACAGATAATTGTTGTTCTGATTTAAAGTTTTTAATATCCACAATCTTTATTCTGTGTTAATCTAATCTTTTGTCTGAATTTCATTATTTTTATATACTCATCTTATTTTCTGTGTGGACTCTCCAGGGCTCAGATTTAGGAGATTCAGCCTTAAGACTCCAAAGCTTCAAGTTCCATAATAATTACCATGAGTGTAATAGTGAGTCTCTTATCATAGTAGCTTATGCAGTGTTTAGCAGTGTAGTAATAGTTCTGTAGCTTCTTAGCTCTGTAGCAGTCATTCTTTAGCTAAGAAGCTTTGTAGTGTAATAGTTTTGAACTTTATCCTTTAATATTGGGTACTCCATATCCACCAACAAAAAATTTACAGAGACTACACTACCTATAAACTACACTTGCAGACATTATGAACTCTGTAGTATTAATGACAGAGCATATAAACTGCAGAAATGGTGTATGGAGTTTATAATGTAGGTGGAACAATTACTAAGGCCAATTCTACACTACCACTTACTTTGGTATAATTTGTGTCGCCTAGAGTTATGAATCAGCCACGCCCCTGAGAGACATAAATTACACCAATAAGTGCTGTGTCAGTGGATGATTTTCTCCTGTCAACATAGTTTCCACCTCTCTTGGAAGTGCTCAGTCCCGTCGGCATAGAGTGTCTTCACCAGACATGCTACAGAGGTGCAGCTGCACCAATGTAGTGCTTCTAGTGTAGACTAGTTCTAAGTAACTAAAGATTCAGACCTGCTAACTATCATACTGTGGGCATGACACTCATTTGTCTCCATCCATCTGCATTTCCTCCACCCTCCTGGAATATACATTTAGCAAGGGCACAGAAACTGGAGCGTCTCCTGCTTGCTAGCTGGGGCCATTAGGGCCATGAGAGTTTAGGGCTGTGCAGGCTGCCTCTCCTCTTCCACTAGCTGCTCCTGGTTCCGTCTCCAACTTTGCTGGCTGGAAAAAGTTTGAGGAAGGTGGCCTGCAGCAGCTATTGCATTGTCCCCTGCTGGGGAGGACATGGGCAAAGGGAGTGAAAATGCAACTGGAAAGAGGAGAATTAAGAAGGGAGCAGCACAAGGAAAAGGGAACACAACTGGCAGAAACATAATAGGGGGAGAGGAGCAAAGCCATAATTTCTCCTTCCTGTGGAAGCAAAAAGATACACATAAATTCTCATCCCTGTAACAGTCTGGTGACCTTTGAACTTCCAGATGAGGGAGTCATACCACGTAGGAACTCCTCCAAAACTGGGTTGCTCTGAACACTTAGGGAGTCCTGAGAGGAATGATAGACCTGTGCAGTAGACCTCACTGGAGATAAATATGCAACATCAGCAGAGAGGTTGGAACAATTTTTATAGTGGGATTCTGAAAGCCATTGTACAAAACTGTAAACCCTGAAACCATTTCAAGCCACAGGTGCAGCACCACTCTTTCCAGTACCCCTGAATATAAATGGGAAGCCTTTAAGCCAAACTATTTTCAGCTAGGAATGGAGAAGAAGAATAAAGCAGTTTTCAGGGTTATTAATAGTAGGCTAAAGTTTTAAAAAATAACTAATTATTTTGGGTGCCCAATCTGAGACCACTCAAGCTGCCTGACTTTTAAAAAATGCTGAAAACTGGGGATGCCATCTGTCTCCCAGATTCTCCTGCTTCATCTTCGTCGGCCCATTAGTATGAACTAGCACAGCGTACGGGAACTTTATAACAGTTTAGAATTGGCAGAGGGCAGGCACACAACCCTCTTGCTGCTAACACCAATGTAATGTGGAGAGGGGTTGACACAAGAGCCGGCTACACTAGTTCACACCCACATAGAGCTCCCTTGTGCTGAGACAATTCTCAGCTGTCCAGTCAAGGCTAGCTTGTTCCACTTTGCTGAGCCATGCAAAGTATGCAGAATAATGGGAGAGAAAGTGCTTTGCAGGGATTATAAGGACTATGGAGAAACAACTACAGAATTCAATGCCCTAAAAGGTAGAAGTAGGCCAATGCACTAGCTTTTATTGGAATTCAATTGTAAAACAATTCTGAACTACTAAAGCCATCAGTCAAAGTTGTATTTTGTATGTTTACTGGCTTTCGGAATACCATATTTTAAAGGATTTGTATATGGTACCCAGAAACAACTGCAAGGCCCCTTCCCCTCCCCCATGAAAATAGGTAAATGATTACCTATTCATATATTCAGACTAATCATGATTCAGTATGTGTTTATATCTCTTTTATGCATGCTCAGTTCATGTTTTTCAAACAGAACTTTGGCAGTTCATATCTGAAGCAAATCACATAATCTTCAGTCAGAAGTAAAATAATTTGAAAGACACATAAAACCATTTCTGAGTTATTACAAATCAAAGATTGGACAGGATTTTTTTGAAATAAATATAATATTCTACAAAGCATGCTTCCATGATTCACAAATGGCTAATGCATTTTGTTTGAATTTCCAAAATACTTCACATTAGGGCTCAGGCCAAACATAAGAAATTTCATTCAAAATGGAAAAAGTTGTAACACTTCAAAATTATTTTACCATTAATTATAGCTTTGCTACCACAGTGCAATGACAACCAAAAAAATTAGAACAAGTACATTGAATCACATAAATCAGTTCCACTCAGAATACCATTGGATTAATTAGTAAATAATGATAGAAAACAAAACACAAGCAATGAAGATACTAACGCTGTCTACTTTGCTACAGTGTTATACTCTGATCTGAAATTCTGGAACTGAGAGAAATGTCCTTCTTATCCTGCTCCCATAGCACAGCAGTTGCTCTTCTAGTTACTTGTTCTTATTCATGAATCTTGTAAACTCTCTCTCTGTCTCTCGGGATGTACCACACTATGTGTTTTGTGCATGATATTAATATCATATAGGTTATATCATATATGAATACCATGTTAACTGAATTGTATTATGCTCTGTTTCCTCCTGTTGACTTGTGCTAAGATATATGTGTATCCCAGAACACTTTGCAAAGCTGAACTCAGCTTTTGGCAGTAGCAAATACAAAACCTGTCAAAGACAAGATATATGAATGTTATGCCCTGGTAGAGTTGCTAGGTACCTTCACAGCCCACAAGCACCTGGAATGTAATATCCAAAACAAAAGATAAAGAAAGGTACAGGACGACACATGACAATAGGACAAGAAGCTGATGTGTGCGTTCAATCTTGGGTGACATATATTTTTCCCTAACATGTAAACAATCATATTATATATACAGAGAGAATCACCTCCTGGGAGGATAGAAAAAGTAGTAACTCTTTCCTTTCTGTATCATATTGCTTTATCTTTGACTAACAGGATTTGACTGAGATTGGTTATTTGTTTTCTTAAACATTTTTAATAGCAACCCATGCTTGTAGTCAAACAATTGGTTATACTTTTAGCCTAAAGCCTCACAGAGACATATATGCTCTGAGAAGTCTTACAACAATGGTTGATTTACACATTTTCTCTATGTACAGGAAAATACAGTTAAATACATCTTCAAAGTCCACCTTTAATCCCAAAGCATTTTACAGGCTGTACGTATATATAAACTAGCCTTCCAAATTGCCCTGAAAATGTACTGCAAAATCTTCTTGCTTACTCTTATCATACTGCTTCTTGTACAAATGTAAAAACAAATGAAATAACTCACTTTAAAAAAAAGAGTTACTCAAATGGGTTGAGTTGGGCAAGTCATATTATGCCAAGCTGCTAAAAACCTGCCTGTGTAGTTATTCATCATTGAAATACAGCCACTTCTCAGATGGAAAGCTGCTACCATTTAACAACACATGGCAATGTGACAATGGTTCAGAACAGGAAGGGAAGGGGAAAATAGTATCCAATTGAATCCTCAGGAAGAATCTCAGTAGGCAGAATGCAATTATTCATATTCAAATCTGGCCAGGACACTAGGGTCAGCACTCTTGCTAAAAGTGTTGTGGGATCTTTAATAACTGCAACTGGTCAAAATCATTGTTTGATGACTCATGTTCCAGCAGTGCAGTTCCTATTAACATCATCTGGTTACTTACAATGACAGACAAGTCCCATAGCCTGAAACAGATATATCACTTTCTTTAGCAATCTGTTTTTTTCTTAGGGTATGTCTACACTGCACGATTATTTCGAATTAGCTTAAACCGATATTACAAAACAGATCTAATAAAATCGGTTTAGCGCGTCCACAGTGGGATCCCGAAATCGATTGTTTGCGTCCATGGTCCAAAGCTACCATCGATTTCAGGAGCGGTGCACTGTGGGTAGCTGTTCCTCAGCTATCCCATAGTTCCCACTTCCGGGTTGAGAGCACAGTGCCTGATGGGGCAGAAAACATTGCCCCGGGTGGTGCTGGGTACAGCCTCACCCCTCCCTTTGTGAAGGCAGCAGACAACCCTTTGGCGCCTTTTTCCCGGAGTGCATTGAGCAAACGCCATAGCACAGCAATCATGGACCCTGAGATCACAAACGGTATCCTGACCGTTGTCAACACCTCGCGTACTCTCTGCCAGCAGCATTCAGTACACAGAGGGTGACATTTACAGTACTCAAGGAATTATTTATTTTACTTCTCTTTCACGTGCGGGGGGGGGGGGAAGAGACTGACGAGCTGTTCCGTGAACCACGCAAGACACCGTGTATTAAGCTACAGACATTGGGCGCTCAGACAAGAATGCAAATAGTTTTCAGAGACTGCTGTGGAGACTGGTAGCTGTAGTCCTCATTACCCCCTCCCTCCCTCCCTCCATGAGCATCCGTTTGAGTCTCTGGCTTCCCGTTACGGTTGTCACGCACCGCTGTGTATCCTGGAGTTTATTTTTCAAACGCTTTGGCATTTCCTGTTCTTTAACGGAGCTCTGATAAAACAGATTTGTCTCACCATACAGCGATCAGATCTAGTATCTCCCGTAAGGTTCAATGCAGGAGCTACTTTTGCATTTGAACTGCATCGCCACCCGTGCTGATCAGAGCTGGACACGTGAAAGCAGGAAATGTCATTCTAAAGGTCTCGGGGCTTTTCCTGTTTACCGGCACTCCGCATCCGAGTTCGGATTGCGGACCAGAGCGGTCAGTGGTGCACTGTGGGATACCTCTAGGAGGCCAATAATGTCGATTTCCGTCCACACGAACCCTAATCCGAGTTATCACTTTCGAATTTAGCGCTACTCCTCTCGTCTGGAAGGAGTTCCGAAATCGATTTAAGGAGCCGTTTAACTCGATATTAATGACGACGTCGTGTGAACGGGTACAGCGTTAAATCGGTATATCGGCCATTAAACCGATTTAAAGTCGCAGTGTAGACCTGGCCTTAGTGGTATCCCATCCAAGTACTAACTATGCTTAATTTATTAGAATTGAGGAGATTATCAGATTGCAGCCTGTGATGGTGCAGATTGAGTATTTTTCCTGTACATCTGGTGAAGTGGGAGATCTGTTATGATTTCATAAATGTCAGTGTCACCTTTACTAAGTTTGGAACATCTCTCGATAGTACACAGTTACTGCAAAAATTCAATCTAATGCCTGTTGTAGTCTCCTACTCCATCTGTCACTGTGATGCTGTTGCCAAGCATAGCAAGATCTTTTTCCTTGCACTCAGCCTTTTCATACTCATCTTCATCAAGTCTTTATTAATTTAAATATTCCACTCTCTTTCTGCGTATCTAATATCCATAATATCATTTCTTCTGTACGCTATAATTTATTTCCTAGATGCATCTATCATATGTATTTTTCAATTATATCTTTTACTTTTAATATTGAAGATCATTTCATCTTTACCCTCCTGACATGCCAATTTCACTTATACTGGATAGCTCTCAAAGAGCCTTTTCAAAATGGAATTTATGTGAATTGTGGAACTTGTGTTTTATGGGTGGGTTACCATTGCTACTATTTACTCTGCCTTTGTTGTCTGATTAAGTGTAATCAAGCACTCCTTTTCATTGACTCAACATCTGAATGCTGTCCCTTCTGCTGCGCAAACTGAGTTGAAGGACTTTCCTTAAATAACAGTGCTGTCAGAAACAGCTGGCAATAAGCATCTCCCTTCAGGTGGCTTGGAGTTTTAAGTTACTAAAGGGTCTGTTAATGATTTAGTCACTAAACCATCACAAACTTGAAGATTATTATCACAAGCACTTTATGTCAGTGGAAGTGTGGAAAGGCCATAGTAAAATACTCTGATCCTTCAAATACTTACACACATGCTTAATTTTAGGCACAAGTGTAGTTCATTTAATGAAACTACTCACATACTTAAAATGTTTGCAGACTGGGGCTTGAGTGCTCACAACAAACTGAGGGTATAAAATATGAGACCTTAACTGAAAATAGGGCTTAAACACATAAACATTGCATACAGTCACACACGTTGTGTGTCACAAAAAAACATAGTCACAAAAAACAATCCTCTGTCACATCTGTGATAGGACATACCTCCATCCCACTATGGCAGGGGTCAGCAACCTTTGGCACGTGGCTTGCCAGGGTAAGCACCCTGGCAGGCTGGGCCAGTTTGTTTACCTGCCGCATCCACAGGTTCGGCCGATCGCAGCTCCACTAGCAGTGGTTTGCGGCAGGAAGCCATGGCCAGTACATCCCTTGGCCCACATCGCTTCCCGCCACCCCCATTGACCTGGAGCAGTGAACCGTGGCCAGTGGGAGCCGCGATCAGCCAAACCTGCCAGCGCGGCAGGTAAACAAACTGGCCTGTCCCACCGGGGTGCTTACACTAGCAAGCTGCATGCCAGAGGTTGGCTGGTAGAAAGGCTAACAAGCATTCTGGCACTCAAGAAGCTTCAGTTAGGCACACCTGCAGAACATGCTCCACCTGGAGAAGTGAAGCTCAAAAGAGGGAGACTGAGCATACACGGGGGAGTAGGAATGTTCCCAGGAGGCAGGGTGAATATCAGGCAGGAGCTGCTAGTGACCTCTGGTAGCAAAGGGAGCTCAGCTTTTTCCTTAGCTCCTTCCTTGCGGCAGACTGATATTACAAGTGGCCTGCAGTGGGACTTGGGAAGTGCTACTAGAAACTAGAGAAAATAGGACTGTAAGTTGGGCTCTGAAAAGACCCCAGTAGTGAGCTGGTATAGGAAGATTGCCTAGGAATGGGGGGCTCCCGTAGGTGACCCAGGAGCAAGATACTCAAAGATGCTCCAGCTGAGCCCAAGCGGAGGGTTAGCTTACTAAAATATCAAATAGGAGAATCCTCTTACACTTACAGTGTAAGTGTTAACTCTAACACTTGGTATGGGGTTAGTGTAAGTGTTAACTCTTACACTTGGTATGGGGTGCTGGAACTAGCGGTGCTGGGGGTGTGGCAGCACCCCCTGGATTGAAGTAGTTTCCATTATACACAGAGTTTACAGTTTTGATTAACAGCTTTCAGCACCTCACTATACAAATTGTTTCAATGCCACTGCATTTCATAACGAGTTCATATTTTCCCAACTTTTTTTTTACATAACATGTTAAACCAATAAGTCTGGAAGGAAGGCCTGTTAAAAATATCAAACTTCTTTGTTATTCAAACAATTGTTTATAAAAACAGTTAAGATTGCTAAGTAACAATACTCTAAGTACTTATCACTTGCTTACTCTGTACAGTCTGATGGTTTTGCTGATGAGTCTGAGGATGAGCTATTTGATGAGTCAAAAAAGAGCAAAGATTAAACCATAAGTGACTGGAAAAATCTTATATGCGAAGAAGGGATTAACGTTAACTCTGAGCCACTTGTTTTGTTTTTGTTTATAAATGGATACAGTTTAACCTGTGTTTATGATAATAGATTTTCTCTTGTAAAGATGTTACAGAAGCTATAGGAAAGTAGGTAAATAGTACGGTAGCCAGATGTTGTCTGTTTTTTCTGCATTATATTATAAATGGAATCACGTAACATAAAAGGTGACAGAAAATTGCTTCATTTTGACAAAATGATAGTGTGTCCCGTTTAACTATTTGTATTGTGTTCAGATTTCCCAAACTGAAATGAAGGAACTTATTATTAAAGTGAGAGTGTATACAAAAGTTGAAAGCAGAAGTTCATATGCATAATTCATTGCTTTAATTCCCGTCTGAAAGACTAGGAAGAAGGCACTTTTTTTTTAAACAATGAGGGGAATTAAATTGTGAAACAATTTACTGAGAGTTGAGTGGGATTGTTCATCACTGGACACTTTAAAATCAGGGTTCATTTTTCCCTAAAAGATATGTATTAGTTTAAACACAGCTATTGAACTTGAAGCAAGAATTAATATAGGCTAGTGTGATGACCTGTATGCAAGTAGTCAGACTAGATGATTACAAAGTTACCCCTTCTGACTTTAAGAACTATGAATAATTTATAGATTTAGTTTAATATATGGATAGTGCCTTTAAAAACAAAGAGGCACAGTGAGTTAGAAAGAATATGCAAATATGGTCAACTGTATGATTATCTTATAAATATGCAGGATATCTTCTGTGTACTACACTGATACCAATTAGAGGTCAATAACAAACAATTTATTCCCCATCATTCCTTTCTCCCTCGCCCCAAATTACAGATTTAATGGGATAAAGGCAAGTGTCAGATAATATAGTGTATGAATAAGATTAACTTGAAATCTTAACTTGACATTAACTTGGAAAATGCTCTTGGTTTCGCAGTTGATTTTACCACAACAGTTAGGGTGTATCTCCACAGCCCAGTGCAATGAGCCTCTCAGTCTGGGTCAACAGATGTGGGGTAGCAGGGTTCGCACTAGCATTCTAAAAATAACTCTGCACACCGCTTTGACATTCAGGATCAAGCCCTGATGTCTAGGGAAGCGGGTGAGCTTCAGAGCCTGAGCTCCAGCCTAAGCCTTGCTATCCCAGGTTTGTTGACTACCTTCAGCGGGCTGTGTAGGCATACCCTTTAAGGGCTTGTTTGCGGCTTTGCCTCAGCTGACAAAAGTGTTAAACCTTTCTTTCATGGCTTTAGGGTAAAAATTGGGTCAGAGTAATACCAAGTATAAGTCTATAGAGGTCTCTCTTCACTGTTTAAATTACCTTTGATGATTGCCTTAGTGGGACACATCCTCTTTTTGTCTGACAGTCCATGATCAGCCAGATGAAAGTCATTCGGTCCTGCCAGAATGAATGCAGGCTTCTCAGAAGCTTAATCCTCAGGCAATACCCTCTTTACTAAAGTTGAGTAAGTTCCATACTTTAATTGTGCATCTTTAATTTTTTGTAGCTGGCTAGCTTATGCTAGAATTTCTGCCATCACAAAGCCGAATGTAGACCTTGAACCATACAGTAGATGACAGGGCACACAGAATATTACCCACAGCATCATGTATGGTGAATATTCAGTCACTTATCTGGTATGCTGGTGATTTGTTAATTAAACTGGAAGATCCCTGACATCTTTCAAATCTTTAACTGCAGGTAGCTCTGATGCTTTCCAGAGGTACCTAGGCTCATGAGGCACCTCACTGCCACACACCATTAGCAGGAGGAAATTTTGTCTGTGTGTGCTGTGGGTCAGTTCCCAACTCCACTAGCCACAAACAACACAAGCACTCTCCTCTACGCCTTCCAGGCCCCTCTATTACTCTATAGGTTAGGACCAGGCACATTGCAACCCTTGAGCCCTCTGAACATCTCCCTGAAGTGTCAAGACCCTGGTCCACTGGATAGTCATAGACTCTCTGTTCCTAAAGAAACCATACACCCCATCTTACCAGTTCCTTCTCAGATTACTGCTCTGCTTAACACACTACACTTAGATATGTTTATAATGAAATCAAGCATAAATTCATTTTAACAAAAGTAGAGATTCAAATGATAGCAAGTAGAAATATTGGAAAAAAAATGGATACATATAAAAAACTCATTCTATTCATTCTAGAGCCTAGACTTCATTAACAAGATACTCACATGACTTGTAGAATGTCGTTCACCCAAAATCCTTCAGCACTTTACAGCCAAGCTGGCTGTGATCCTTCTTTCATGTGCCAGCTCTGCTGTCAGCTTGCCTCCCAGATGAAGGATTTGGGATGTTTTCTTGTGCTCCAAGATATACCAGAATGCTACTTTGTCTTTATTAACAAATAAGATATCTCCAGCTATTTGTTTAATTTTGTAGATTTCCTCTGTGGTAGATTTCACAATCTCTCATTTCGTCACTGGTTTGTATTCAAATAAGCACACAGTGTGAGGCATACAATACACAACACTCAAATGGCCAGATAGAGACATAAGTCTCTTACCTCACTCCTGAAAAGCATGCTTCTGAAGTATCATCTCCTGGTGACCTGCCTAAGCTTCAAGATCTTAAGATCATAATTTCCACTACAAACACATAACTCCTTACATATCTTTTGCAATGATTGTCAACTATGGGCTACTGGCTCTTGGTAGAGACCTTACATGCCTCCTGTCAGTGAATTATTATGTCTATATATGAGCCAGGTGATCACTGTAAAATCCAAAAAAGCAGCAGAGAATCCTGTGGCACCTTATAGACTAACAGACGTTTTGGAGCATGAGCTTTCATGGGTGAATACCCACTTCGTCAGATGCATGTAGTGGAAATTTCCAGGGGCAGGTATATATATGCTAGCAAGCAAAATCAAGCGCCACCTCTGACCAGTTGGCACTAATGGGTCTTTGGATCACAGTAGCCTGGCTGCCTATGAGTTGCAGCTAACCCTCTTATCACTGTGTTTTGATCTATGGACTCCTTGTGATACAGCGAGAGGGTATGGTTGTTGTCTTCCTGCTGCATCTCTTCTATGCTCTTCCTTAACTTTCGTTAACCTTCCCATTACTCTTTCATGTTTCAGCACAGTAATCTAGAACATTTCTTATTGGAACATCGTCCCACTTTATTTAAATCCTAGGATTGTATATTTATACTGTAGTAGTTTATGGGGACCCACTCTAGGTATTGGGGAAATCACATTAGCTAAGTACTGTGGCATATATTACATAATACAAGACTTGAGGGCAAAGAACAAAAAGACAACTCCACAGTTGTATTGAATCCAGATTTGATAACTAGAGTTAGTGTTTTCCGTACACCACTGAATTCCAAAGTGGCGCACTTAGGACTACCTTTGATTTTCCCCTGGCTGTTACAGCTATCCCCCCTATTCCATTGTTTCTTACAGCTGTCCCATACTTCCATTTTGTTTTTGGTTCTCCTGTGGCTCCCTCCCTCACGGTTAAGTTGTTTGCAGGGCCAGCTGCCCTTTCAAAGGGAGGGCCTTTAAAGTTGTTTTCCAGAGCCATTGCCTTCTCAGGGACTGGCCACTGTGTGCCTAAGGTGGGACCACTGCCCGGTTCAAGGGTTAGTCCTGTTATCACCTCTGTTAAAACCTGGGCACGGTGCGTAGGGTAGACAATGTCCAGCAGCAAGGCTATTGTGTTTTTAAGGTCCTGGGCATGGTCATAGGCGTCATGTGCTTTTGAGTCACCTACTGCCAGGACTCTGCCCAACATGTCTCTGTGCTCACCTGTTTTTTTTTTTCTCTCTTCCCCTGCCTCTGAGCCAATCAGAATACTGGTGGGAGACTGCTACGTTTGCCTTTAAACCAGCATTTCTGATCGACCTCAAAAGGTTCTTGCATTGACTCCTCGGGTTGTTGCCAGGGTTTCTGCGGGGTCCTTTCTACGCTCTCGTGTTATTTTTGAGACGTCCCAGTTTGTTTAACCCCCCCACGAAGACGAATTCGCTGCCTGGAGATCTCCTGATTATTGAGCCTACCTGCCTTTCTGATGATCTTTGCTGCTTTTACCTTGCTGCTTCTTTGGGTGCTGGTAGAATCCCCTCTGGGAAAACTCTCTATATTTTATTTCTATTATTTAGCTGCTGGCTCGTTGTTTCGCCCAGCAGCCGAGACTAAGCTAAACCTTGGTCTGTGGCTTTTTAAACCTCTCTTAACTCCGCAGCACTTTTGCTGCTAAAATAAGCCTGTGCTGCTGCTAAGCTGTGCCTTCCTGGGACTTGCCACGCTTGAAGCCCTCACGCCCCACTGCTGCTAAAGTGCACTATTGAATTGGGCTCTTAGTCTAAGATAAGTCTGTTATTTCATTGTGCATAGCTGTGTTAAGTAGGTTAGAGAATTGTTTTGTATTGTTGCTCTGTGAGTTAGGTTTAAAAAAATTGTTGCATTGGTTCTGTTACTTGCCTAATTTGTGTAGTCTTGAGATAAATGGTAGATCATAGATAAGATTTTGCTGTGTTCTGTATAGTTGTGGTGAAGTCTGTCTTCCTGCTGCCCCTCGAGCTCTTCCAGTCACCCCATACCCCTCGTCTTCTCTCTGTTTTAAACTGCAGCTGCTGGCCTCTCTGTCGTCTGAAGTTTGAATCTCCCTGGCTCTCTGCGTCAACCTGCTCTACTTCCCCCATCCCCAATCTTCATTCCTCTACCGCTTTCCTCTCTTCTCTTATTTTTTTAATTCCTTCTCCATGTGTTCACCGCTCCTATGCCCCAAACTCAATTGTATTACCTGCAAGCCTAGATAAAACCCCATGATTACCTTTGCTCTTCTAACACCCTCACATTTTACATTTATGCTGCTGTGACACACCCTTTACACAGAAATTGTTAGCTACCTGTTACATTTACACTTCAGTGTTAATTGGTTACCAACTGTATTGTACCCCACCATTGAAACCCCCTATACAATTTGCTAAAAGAAACCCCTCCCCAATTGTCTACCTTAAACCCCATACCCTCACTACTGAATTTTCACTGTTTTTTGCATTTTCTTAATAAAGTTTATTTTGCACTCCACCTGTGTGGTAATTGCTCCCCAAGATCCCATATACCTGCTGGCAGGGACACCTCCTTTTTTTGTTTTTTTTTTAATTAACTTATATCCAACATGCAACTCACAACACTATGTACTCTGTTGATTAAGTTAGCTCAATATCTGCCTCAGCATCTCAGTAATCACAGGCTAATTTTCTATTAAAACTAAAATAATGATTAATGGTAAATCTTCCCAATTTTATCAAACTTTGAAAATAACTTGGCCAGGCAGCAGCAAAGATTTTAAGCTTACAGATTTTGATAAGCAGAACAACTCTCTAGACTACAGGAGCAGCAGATACCAATAATTGCACCAATCTATTTATTTTGTTACATCTTTTCTTAGTGTTGATATACTCAGGAAATTTGTACAGCAGATGGAACTGTGTCAATCTGGATTTTTTTCTTTTCTTAAGAAAGCGGTAATTTTCATATTGATTCTCTGAAGGATGAAAGACCTCTTTCCATTTTGCAAAACCAACTTACTTTTTCATAAGACTCCAGTTTAACTTGGTGAAAGGAAAGATTCATTCTTTCTAGTCCTGTTTGAAACATCCTATTGCACTCTTTGAGTGGGTTGCAAAAAATGCCAGCTAGAAAACTTTCTTGTGCTACAAGATAATAAACATGATTACAGGCTGAATCCTATGAGATTGTGTGTGTGTATATGTTTATGTGTGTTTATATTCAGTTTTACAAAGAGCACCGTTAGCAGCTTTGGAAAAATGTCAACTAGACATATATGTTGTCCATTAATTTGTTGCCCCACTATAGAATTTAATACAAAAGAAAATATGATGGAGCTGTATTTGGGGAAAATACCTGCTCACAGTGCTCAACCAACCAGTGCATTTAAAGCTCCTAGCTCTCTAGCCTTTTACCCAAGGCTTGGCAGTTCTTAGTCTAGGGTTTGAGATAAGAAATCCTATCTTTGCCCAGAGAGTCACTCTCACCTTAATTATTTCTAAAGGGTACAGTATTGGAGGCTAGCCTGCAGCAAAAAGTCAACAGGATTCCATCAACAGTTCCCTACATGGTTCAATACCTGCTAACACAGAGGAGGTCAACAGAGGAGCCCTGCCACCCTTTGCATACTTTCTCTCTGCAGATCATATAGGACCCAAATCCCTAAGATCCCTGTGTTTGCCAGAAGATTTGTCTGTTTCCAGTGGCATTTCTCTGTCCACAGCTATGAGCCAGGCCTACAATCCTCAATCAGGAACTAGGAGCATGGGTGGTCTGGTCCAGTGGTTAGAGCCGTAGTGGCTAGGCCTGATGAGACAGAGTTGGTAGCAGAGGTCCAGAGTCAAGATCACGCCAAGATCAGTAGACAGAGATCAGGGTCTAAGGTTAAGCCAGAGTCAATAGTGATGAGCTGGAGGACAAGATAAGGAGGCAGGAGCCAGGAACAAGTCAATGGAGCAGGAGCCAGGAAAAAGGGAAGGAACAACAGACCAGAAACATGGTGAGGTCTCTCTCAGCAGCAGGACAGGGATCTAGCTTGCTGCACAAGCAGTTTCCTTTTGCTCCCTCCAGTCTTAAATCATAGATGTTTGCCAATTAAAGGACATAGAGGAGGCTACCAGTCACTTCTACTGTGGGTGGCACTTCCAGCAGTGGCTGGTCTCTTAAGATGTATGGTGCATTGTCTAGGGATCTGCCAAGGCCGCTTGCTGGCAGCATGGAAGTGTCACCTGCCCACAGATCTGGTTTCAGATCCCAGGAATCCTCACATTCTGCCCTTCTTCATTGGTGCCCCTGGCACGCTGTAGGGCCAGACTCGTCTGGGTGACATTACAAGTTAATGGGTGTGAAAGTTACCAGCAGACTCCCAGGGCTGCTCTTTGGGGACCATGGCCTTCCAAGTCTGAGGCACCCCTACAATTTACTCTGCTTTAATCTGGAATCCAGCATTCCACCTGAGAGGTGCTACGAATAAATATGAAGTCATAGTCCTGAGTCTGAAGAATTTACAGATGATGAATTAAATTATGTTTAAAAAAAAAAGTCACATGGAGAGCTGGAGCTCTGTGCTAGTGTATACCCATGTGCAGGGCTCCAGCTACAGGAAGCTTCTCAGGGGAAAAGCATGAAATAGTGTGAAGGGTCTGCAATTTCATTTGCACTAGAAGGGTTGTTGGGGGGGGCAACACACCCCACAATGCACAGGCTGGGATGGGTCAACCCAGGCAGCCTGAAATGTACTGTTAAAGTATGCAACTTTAATTCCTTCCAGCAGTCATAAACTAAAGCAGAATCCCCATAAGGGACAATGGTTGTAATGGAAAAGTCTATACAGTGCCAGAGCAGGGATTACTTTATGTGCCAATGTAAATTAATCTGGCTCACAAAAAGTCGGACTACTTAGTAGGTCTGAGGATTGAGTGGGGAAGTGGAATTATGATACAGGTTCATATATGTTTGCTTTTTGGTAATTGCATTGAGTATGTAAAAGTATATATGTCAAAGTAACATGAAAAACATGTAAAAAGTAACATGTAAAAGTGTACATAATCACAAGGAGTTTCAGTGTGCAAGGATTGCAGAATCAGTCCCTTCATTTGCAACATCCATGAAGAATGTGCTTAGTTGCATAGTTAGGCTGAAACTATGCCAGTATAGTTCAAATCTATGACTATATACTTCAAAGACCTGCAAACCAGAATTGAAAGCAGTATCTTTGAATTCTGCCTGTAGTCAGCAAGTCAGTCTTTAGAACCTTACCTACCAATTTATTCACTGAAAGAGTTTTAGATTTGTTGCTTTGTAAGTATCAAACTGAATGGATTAAAAAAACTTTAAACGATTAGTCATGAGGACTTTTTAACTTGAGATTTATAAATATCTAAGTCTCTTAAAGAGTACACTATCAAAAATGTTATAGTCAGAATTGATCCTTTGGGTAAAAATAAATTTAAGAACATGCACATTAGAAATGTTATTGTACAAATTGGGTAAATTTTAAAGAATTCAAATTATTATTAAATTGCTGTAGCAATTATGTAGATTGCTTTAAACTACATCTTTTGTTTAAACTAAACAGTGAAATCAGAAACCCTCAAAACCTAGTGAATAATTAATTTCTTTAAGTCACATACATGTATATATTCAATGCAGAGAGTGGAAATGACTGCTTCAGGGTTGTTGTTAACATCCCCTTGCACAATCTCACCAAAACCTCATTGTACTTGACCGGTACAAAACAATGACAAAATGAAACTCTTGATGAAGTCTGTTTTCCAACCATCTTTTCCTTAAAGTCAAAAGTGCATTACCATTATCTTTTATGGCTTTTCTCAGGGGCAGGATTTTTCAGTGGTTAGAGAGCTAGCCTTGGCTGTGAGACATCCAGGTTCAGTGATTTCTGCACTACAAACATCCTGCGTGCCCCTGGGCAAATTTCTATGAGCCTTTATTCTGAATCTCTGAAATGGGAATAATTGCATTTCCTTATCTCACCAGAGTGGGGTAAGGATAAATATATTAAAGAATCTGAGATGCTCAGTTACTATGGTGATGAGGGGGGTCATATAAGTACCTATAACAGATAATGTTAAAAAAACACTGAACTGTGCCTTTCTCTCTGTCAGACAAGTGAAATAATTTAGAGGACTAAGGATCAGTTTTTAATCTCACGTACACCTGAAGATATCCAGAGTTTCAGTTGTGAATTTTGCACAGTTTTAGCAAAGTGTGAAAAACAATATAAAGTAATAAATGTAATGGCATTTGTAGGCCTGGCTTGACATAGGTAACTTGTTTAATTTCTTAGTGGGCATAATTGGGAAGGTGAATGGCAGGTTAAGTTGTAAATAGTGGTTTGACAACAGTATGCTGAAGTTACGATGTCTGTGCTAGTTAAGATAAGCAGTTACACCTTGATGCTAGGGACTGTGGACAAAGTAAACCTGGAATGTACAGATCAGGTTCCATGTAAACAGCACAGGGCCAGAACATGCTGTACAGGGATTAGTTCATGCAAAGAAACCAAGCCAATCCAAAAACTGTGTAATGGCATTTGCTATGCATTAAATGTAATGTGTAAATGTATATAAAGGAGAAGGTTGTCTGTGTAATTTTAGATGTGTGATATGCCCTATACCAACCCTCTACTCTTGAGTGTAATCAGCTCAGCGTAGTTTTGTATGCCAAATAAAGGTACCTGAGTGATGAAATCCAGAGTCAAACTAAATGTTTTGGATCCTGAGAACTAGGTGAAGTGTTCTGGATAAGCCAAGGGGACAAAGTCTCGGAGGGAATCCCAACAGCATTCAACTTAATAATGTTGCACTTCCCCTTGTAGCTGAAGCCTGACATAAGTAATTAATACATGAGGGGAGGCCTCATTCTTTGGAAGACAGGCTTAGGGAGGTAATGGATCATCAGGCTTAAAATAAGGTAAGTAAATAGGTCAGTGAGCTAAAAAGACAATGTCTGAGTCAACTAAGGCCTGGGCTACACTAGTGTGGGGTTCGAACTAAGATATGCAACTTCAGCTACAGTATTGGCGTAGCTGAAGTTGAAGTATCTTGGTTCGAATTACCTGGCCGTCCTCTCGGTGGCGAGTTGACTGTTGCGGCTCCCCTGTCAACTAAGCTTACTCCTCCTGCTGAGGTGGAGTATGGGGATCAATTTGGGGATCGATTTATTGTGTCCAGACGAGACGCAATAAATCAATCCCCAATATATCCGCCGGGTAGTATAGACGTACCTAAGATAAAGAGGAGGGAGGAAACACCCAGAAAACTACTTATTATGAACTAGATAACAAGGGCAAAACAAGTTAGGAATGCAGAGATGTGGAAAAAAAGGAAGTCAAACTCTGGACAGTGCATGCAGCGCAGGAATTGATTCCTGCAAAGTAACCAAATCACCTGAAAAATGTGTGATTCAATGTATAGTAAATTCAATGAAAAGTGTAATGTTCTATAAAGGGAGAGAATTCCTGTGTAACTTTGGAGTTGTAATGTACCTGCATCCATCCCCCTGCATTTTGAGTCTGATTAGCTTGAGCCATAGAACTGCTATATGCTAAATAAAAATATGTAAGTGGTGAAGGCTGGAGTTGAACAAAGTTCTTAAGAAGCTGAGTGGAAAGAGATCTCTGAAGGAATCACAACACACTCTATGGATGGTGAGCTCCAATGCTGTGGAACTGGTGATATTTTACAGTGTTAGTGGGAACAAGATGCCAGGACTCAGGATAAATGATCTATGCTTCTTTAAGTCACAGAACCTTATTCCTCAGGGTTCCTTCTGCACCTCTGTCGAGGGAGATTTTGAGGGCATTCCTGGGAAGTGGTAGAACTGTGAAAACCTCAGAAAATATTATTCAAATATTTGCTGAAATAAAATCTTCAATTTACTTGGCCGTGTCTATGTCTGTTTATTATGTCTGTGTCTTTTTATATTCACATTCAAATATTATTATACTGCATGAATTCATTGGGGGTGAAGTGGAAACATTAGTTCAAATGAACAGCACAAGCATGTAGGGCAGCTAGTTCATAAACTTTTTGAGCTGAGCACCCATTTGAGTTACAGTTGATTGCCTACTCATAAGCCTAACAGAGACCTTAACACAATTTTAGTTAAATTACTGACACCTGTAAGTTTCAAATACACAGATACTTGCCAATGACTTAGCCAAGGCTTTCTAGGTAGTGGGCTGCTTCTACCTTTCAGCCAGGCTGCACTGCTAGGGCAAGGCCAATACCTGCCTTTTCCTCTTCAGATTTTCAGGGTGGTGGCAGTCAAGTGCAACAGTCTCTGGAGGTGAAGCTAGTGCTGAGCTTAGAGGCTGCCAGGAGCAGAAATAGGCATAGCCATAGTAGAGGTTGATACTGATCCACAGGCTGGGTGGCACTCTGAGGTGAGTCAGGGAGTAGAGGTGGTACTCCCTTCCTGCCCCCCATAGGGGCTGGCCCAGGACCTGTTGCGTGGGTCTGGCAGAAGCCTCCTAGTATCACTGCTAACTCCCCCAAATGTTTCTCCATGATCACCTTGGGGGACAGGCCCACAGTTTGAAAACCTCTGAAGTAGAAGAAAAAATCAGAAAGGCTAAGGCAGAAAATGAGTTACACCTAGCAAGGGACATAAAAAGTAAGAAGAAAAGGTTATATAAATACATTAACATGAGAAACATAAATAAAATATAGAAAGAGAGCTAATAATGGATAATACCAAGAAGACTGAGGTGTTTAATGCCTATTTTGCTTCACTCTTCACTGAGCAGATGCTTAAAACAATTAATATTACCCAAAAGGAGGAAGGGACACAAGCAAGAATAAGAAAGAAGAGGGGAATGATTTTTTAGATAAGTTAGACGTATTCAATTTGGCAATGCCTGATGAAATTCACCATAAGGTACTTAAGGAAACAGCTGAAGTGATCTCAGAATCATTGGTGATTATCTCCAAGGCCTCATGGAGGACGGATGAGGTCCTAGAACACTGGAGAAGGGCAAACATAATACCTGTCTTTAAAAATGGGAGCAAAGTGAATCTGGGGAATTATAGAGTAGTCAGTCTAATTTTGATAAAAGGAAAGATACTGGAGCAAATCATTAAACAAACAATTTATAAGCACCTAGAGGATAATAAGGTTAGACGGAATAGCCAGCATGAATTTGTCAAGAAAAAATAATGCCAAACCAACTTGATTTCTTTCTTGGACAGAGTTACTGGCCTAGTGGATGTGGGAAGCTGTAGACATGGTATACCTGATTTTAGCAAGGTCCTCTGTGAGAGTCTCATAAGCAAACTAGGAAAATGTGGTCTAAATGAAATTACTATAAAGTGGATGCATAACTTCTTGAAAATCTGTATTCTGTGTTATCAATGATTTGGTGTCAAATTGGGAGGATGTATCCAGTGGGGTTCCCAGGGTCTGGTTCTATTTAATATTTTCATTAATGACTTAGATAATGGAGTGGAGAGTATCCTTAGAAAATTTGCAGATAATACCAAGCTGGGTGAGATTGCAAGCACTTGGAGGATCAGAGTGGAATTGAAAATGACCTTTACAAATTGGAAAATTGGTCTGAAATCAATAAAATGAAATTCAGTGAAGACAAGTGCGAAGTACCGCATCAAGGAAGGAAAAATCAAATACACAAATGCAAAATTGGGAATAACTGGCTAGGTGGTAGTACTGTTGAAAAGGATCTAGGGATTATAGTGGATCACAAATTTAATGAGTCAAATATCTGATGTAATTGCAAAAAAAGGCTAATATATTTCTAGGGTATAGTTAACAGAAGTGTCATATATGAAACATGAGAGGTAATTGTTCTGCTTTATTCAGCACTGGTGAGGCCTCAGCTGGAGTATTGTGTCCAATTCTGGGCACCACACTTTAGGAGAGATGTGGCAAATTGGAGACAGTTCACAGCAACAAAAATGATCAAAGGTTTAGGAAACCTGACATATGAGGAAAAGATTGAAAAAAAACAGGCATGCTTAGTCTTGAGAGAGAGGACTGAGTGGGAACCTGATCACAGTTTTCAAATATCCTATAGGCTGTTATAAAGAAGAGGGTGATCAATTGTTCTCTATGTCCACTGAATGTAGGACTAGAAGTAATGGGCTTAGCAATGGAGAATTAGATTAGATTTGAGAGGGGGGATTTCCAAATAGAAAAGTTAAATACTAGAATAGGTTAAAATGTGAGGTTGTAGAATCTCTATCACTGGAGGTTCTTAAGAATAAGTTAGACAAACACCATTTAGGGCTGGGCTAGACATACTTGGTCCTGCCTCTACAAAGTAGGCTGGATTAAATGACTTTCTGCGGTCCATTCAAGCACTCTATTTTATGATTCAGTGTTTTCAAAAACAAGCAAATTTTAATTAATGCAAATTTGTAAGTCCTATTTGTTTATACTGCAATCCTGAGTCTAAGAATTACACTCAGCCAGTCAGAACAGAAACAACAATTACCCATTGAGGCAAAACTAAACAACATAGCTTGACTTTAGATAATCATATATTCACAGTCAATGGCTCATGGACAAAACCTCGTGGCAAGGATTTTTAGTTGAGATTATTTGATACTTAGTTGTCAATGACGAATATATGTAATATGCACCATAAACTGTTCTTGCAAAGATTGTAGATAGATGGGGCTAAGCTCATTGGATAAATTACAGACTGAAATGATTTTTTTCAGCTCTAGTAAGTACATAGATCCACTGCCCACTTCCTTCCTTTTGGAGGGCCAACATAGCATATGTGGTGGTGACTGCAGCCCTGAGGCAGCAGCAATAACTGATGACAGGAGAGGACTATTGTTTTTATCCTACCAGAATGGAACATCCCTGTAAAATGTTCATGCAACTGAATTTGGAGGGGTGGACAGGATGTACTCCAAGGAAAGAAAACATTAACAAAAAAAACCAGTCTTGTTTAAGGAGTGCACCACCAGTTAAAAATAGAATGCACTACAGACCAAATTATTTTCTAGCATGCTAAAAGATTTGTGGGCTAATTAAATCATCAGATTAATGTGTATGGCATCTACTGAAGATAAGGGGGTGTCATACACACCTCCAAGAACAGCATTTGGCTATAAAAAAATTAAGATGCAAATATTATTTTTCTTGTTTCCTGCTAGAGCCGCAGATGGAGAACCTGCAGCTCTGAAGCTAAGCAATGGGGAATCATGTGCACCTCTAAGGAGTGTATCAAAACCTGGAGATCTGACTATAACATTGTCACAGATGCTACTGTGATGAGGGTGGCCACCTGTTGTGTGGGACTATTCTTTATCCATTGTTCTTTAGATGTTAGAAATGGGACTTGTGAGGAAGTTTTAAAACAGCCATCTCGCTGTTGGGAGTCATATTTTCTATTCCTTTTGCCAGTTGTATCTCCCAGGAATTAATTTGTGATATGAACTTATGTTTAATGTACTGCTGTAAGTAAAAGTCTGCATCCTGACTTCAGCTAGTGAAGCTGTTCCTTTTTTCCTCAGGTTCTAGAATATGTGATGAGAAGCAGAACATATGGATCTTTTTCTTCTCCACTTTTAGGGCATAGAGGATTTTTTCATCATATTTTTGTGTATTTATTATCAGTTGTGTGGCTGTTTGTTAAGATGGAAAAATAATTCTTTATTACATACCATGGTATTAACCTGTGGAACTCACTTTTGCAGAATAATATTGAGGCAAATAGGTTGCTAAATTTAAAAAAGGGATTAGACATTGAATAATATTATCATCTATAAGTATATTAATTACAGTCTTGCCCACTTAAAAGTTCAGATGGTCCTGCAGGGCATTTCTGCCTTCTGTGGAAATTTTCACAGAATCGCATTGTTTATGTTAAGAAATAAATAAAGTAATTGTAAAAAATAAGTTAAGTAACTGAAAGAAGAAGAAGAAGGAAGGAGGGATGAGTTTCTGTGTAACCCGTGAAAGCGGATATTGGGGAAAGGAATACAAGTAACTCTACTGTGTTACCATAATAATGATAATTTTCAAAATATGTACATTTGTCAATGAGAAACTCATTTCATGTGCACAACTGAAGTAGAAGCAGCTAGAAGTAGAGCACAACATGTTCATGATATCTATACTCAGAACAGCATGTATTAATTGATTCTGTGGCTTTTTCAGTGGAATTCATTCTTAGTAGCAGAATTGTGTTCCAGAAACAGAGGTTTAAAAAAAAAATTCTTAACTCATATAATTGAGAAGATAAACTTGAAAATGTGATCTGAGTGTAAACTGATGCAAGGATGCCTGCCTGCATAGGAAACAACCTAAAATGATAGCTCTGAGAGGTGTGGACCATTCCCAGCTATGATTTAAGGTCCTTTTGACTCCTGAATGCCCCACTCATAGAATTTGACATTTTGCCAAGCTGCCACAGAATTCACCATTTTGCTTCAAACAGGAATTTAAAGTTTTGTTTTCTGTGTCTCTAACATCTTGGAACCTGCCTGCTCTTGCTCTCAAGCTTTTCCCAAAATAAGAAATTAATTGGATTAAATCAAATCTTCAAATTTCTCCTCCATTCAGCCACTATTTAATGACTAGGGAGAGGGATAGTTCAGGGAACATTTATGCAATTAGGAAACTATATATATATACAAACCATCTAAATCTTCCTCCTCCTTCTCTGTATGAAGCATGTTTCTTATTAAGACTAAGTTTTCCAGGATAGGATTGTGTCCACCAATGGAAGGGAAATAGAAAGAATTGGATTGTAGGTACATCCTTATAGAGCAGGGGTGGTGTCATAAGTAGATAGGTAAGGGTTAATTTTCTTTTACCTGCAAAGGGTGAACAAAGGGGGAACCAAACACCTGACCAGAGGACCAATCAGAGACCTGGATTTTTTTTAAAATCTGGGAGGGAACTGGAAACTCGGGGTCTTTTTGTTTTCCTCGGCTGTGAGTAAACAAGCTTTTCTTCTAACTCCATCTTCTTTCAAATATTCTACTATCAAGTGTGAGTACAAAGGAAACAAAGTAATAGGCTGTTATGTACTTTGGTTTGTAATTACATGTGTGTGGATTTTGCTGGACTGGTTTAATTGGGCTATCTTTTAAATCAGACTGTTTATTCCTATTTTCTTATAAGCCATATCCCTGTATTGAGTTTCTTAATGCAGAGTTTTTGTTATATGTAAGTTCTTTCTTTTTATATAAAGTTTTCTTTTTAAAACTTGTGGGAGTTTCTTTTCCTAGTGAGGCAAAGGGGAGAGGAATTTCTGTGCCCGGAGCTCTGTCTACCTCTGTGTGACAGGCTAGGGGGAGGGGAGCCCATGCTCTGTGGTTTACTTTCCTATTGTCCCAGGGCGGGAACAAGCTATGGGGAAAAAGTTATAGGGGAAAGAGGGAGAATCAACTCTGTTCTCTTGTGTTTGAGGTTTTTCTCTAGTTACTGCTATGAGACAAAGGGAGGGGTGAATCTCTTTGTGTGAGCTTAACTAGGTTGAATGCATAGCCTCAGGGGGAAGTAGATTATCCTCGCTGGGTTGTATTCAAGGAGCCTAGTAAGGCATCGCTCCGGCTAACCCAAGGAAGGTGGGGAAGCTGGGGGATGAGATAGGGAGACCCAGGGTGCTCTGGGTCTTGTGGGGTCTTGGGGCGACTTGGGGGCTGATAGGAGCCAGAATCCTATCTGGTGGCAGCGAGATAAGATCCAAGCTGGTACAAGCTTGGGGGTAATCATAGTAAGCACCCAGATTTTGGATGCTAAAGTCCAGATTTGAGACAGACGCTTACCACATGGAGGCAGCGGTTATGGGGTGGGCAAACTTTTTGGCCCAAGGGCCACATCTGTGTGGGGAAATTGTACTCAGGGCCATGAATGTAGGGCTGGGGCAGGGGGGTTGGGTGCAGGAGGGGCTGCAGGGTGTGGCAGGGTGTGGGGTATGAAGGAAGGGGCTCAGGGCAAGGGGTTGGGGTGCAGCAGGGGGCTCAAGGCAGGGGATTGGGGTGCAGGAGGGAATGCAGAGTGCAGGAGGGGGCTCAGGGCAGGGATGCAGGAAGGGTATGACAGGGAGCTCAAGGCACGGGGTTAGGGCAGGGAGTTGGGGTGCAGGGTGCAGGAGTGGTTCAAGGTGTGCGCATCGGCCTGACATCGCTGCTTACCTTGAGCAGCTCCAGGATGGCAAAGGTGCACAGCAGGGTTAAGGCAGGTTCCCTGCCTGCCCTGCCTCCGCGCCGCTCCCAGAAATGGCCAACATGTCTGTCAGTGGCTCCTGGGAATGGGATGGGGCAGCTGGCTCTGCTGCATGCTGCCCTTGCCTGTGAGTACCACCCTTGAAGCTCTCATTGGCTTCAGTTTCCCATTCCCGGCCAATGGGAGTTGTGGGGGGCGGTGACTGCAGGCGAGGGCAGAGCACGGAGCCCTCTGCCCCCACACCAGGGGTCGCAGGGAAGTGGTCCTGGCTGCTTCTAGGAGCAGCACAGGGCCAGAGCAGGCAGGAATCCTGACTTAGCCCCACTGAACCACAGGGCTGGCAATCCCGAAGGCTGGACTGAAAGCCCTGATGAGCTGAATCCAGCCTATGGGCCGTAATTTGACCTCCCCTGTTATAGAGTGTCCCTTGTCATGATGCAGTACCCTATTATGAAGGACTTTGAGGATTTATAACACTGGATTTATAACACTTTTGTTTTCCTGGAGCATGTAATAAAGATCAGCTGCATATTTTTGGTGCAAATTGTGAGCTGCAAGAATATACATAGCCAGTTCATCTGAAAGGCGAGACAGGGAAAAGTCTCAGAGGAAAAAGTTTGTCGGAAAATGCCTTTTCCAGAAATTCATTGTATAACTGTTAAGACAATGACAATGACCAGTGCTTTTTATGCTGATAACTACTGTCTTACTGCTTCCTTAAACTTCCCTGTCTGTATTATATCATCTGTTGTGGCTGTTTTTATATTTTGCCTGTAAACACTCTGGGATAGACTGGATTTTGTTCTATGTTTGTACAGCACAATGGGGTTCTGGTCTATGCCTAGAGCTCCTAGGTGTTATGGTAATACAAATTATGAATAATAATAATTTCTCTTCCACTTGACAACAATTTTGCCCATGGGTTGGAGCCACTACTCCCTATGCTCACCCCATCAGCACACCTACCTGCATTGGCTAACAATTCTTCACATCTAGTTTTCTAGAATATGAAGGACAAAAAGTATCTTATTCTCCCTTCAGAGCTGCCAGTTCCCTGGTCTGTAAGGCCTACGGGAGGCATGATGTAATCCCTCTGGACCTATCACATCACGGACATAAATGTTTGCCTCCAGGGGGCTAAGAGAAAATGTACAATTTCACTCCACTTTTCCTCAGCATAAAGCTACTAACTTCTCTCCTCTTTAAATACTGTTTTAAATATTCAACAATATTACCCAAATCCACTTGAATGCCTTTCTAATATGTGAGGAAATATATTGACATAGATACTTTAAAAGTTAGAATTAAGTTTATTTTAAATGTTAATAACTCAATGTCACTAATATATGCCATGTTTTGCCACTAAAATCAATGTGAAGGACATTGGTTTAGTAGTTCTTTAAGTTCTATCTTTAGAAGTTAACCATGAGGAGGGCTGGATGGAAAATGACAATTTCATTTTGTGAAAAGAATTGAGGTTCAAACATTTGTTTTTGATCCAGTGCAGAATTAAACAGATCTTTAATGGAAAAAAATGTGGGGAAGAGAGACTAATTTAGAATAGCCAGTAGCTCAACAGTCAGGGCAGTCACCTTGAATGTGGGCAAAGCACATTCATGTCCCTGCTCTGCACACTATTCAATCCCTTTTCTGAAGAGAGAATTATTAATATTCTTATGTGGTTTTCTATGATACGCATCACTGTGGTACTGAGTGGTTCACAAACAGTAATGAATTAATCTTTGGAAAACTCTTATGAGCTAAGTAATATTTATTCCACCTAAAATGATTGTAGCATCTTGTGTCTACACACAGGAGTGTTCTAAACAACTAACAAGTGTGTTTAAATACTATTTAGAGTAGACTGTCTAAGCAAGACTGAATATTGTTTCAGTCTGAACCATTTTAGTACCAATGTGGATGCAACTAGTCCTCCATATTACTACCCCACAGAGCACTGGCGGCCTTTTAAAATCTTCTAGAATGCACTGCTTCTGGGAACAGATGAATAGACACCAAGGAGACATTGCCACTGAAATTATTTAGAATAGTGCTATTTTGGAGGTAGGACACATCTGTAGAGGTTCAGAACTTTCATCAGCATGGCTAGTATGAACTGCTAAACCATTTATGCTGAAGACTAGTGCAGTACAACAGATTCAGTTTTCTCTAGTGGGCCAAGGCTCTAATGTTCTTGCTGTGGCTACTTACTCTAGAGGGCATGAGCAATCTCTGTTTCACTGCTTTCATTGCTGCACACTTTTATGAATCTCCTGCATGTACTGATAAATTGTTGACAATCTGTTTGCCGGTAATTACTCACTACTCTATGTTTAGATTCTTTAAGGCCTCCATTGTGTGAGCCCAGCTCAGGCCACATAGAATGTGAACTAACTCAGTGCCACATAGTAATCCTTTTAATTCCGACTTTTTTTGAAAGAAAAACTAAAAGAAAATATTGATAACTTTCTGTTAAATCAGCAGCTATTTTGAATAAAAAATGAATATTAAAAAATCTCAAAGAATACAAGTATCAGAGGTGTAGCCATGTTAGTCTGTACCCATAAAAACAATGAGGAGTCCAGTGGCACTTCAATGACTAAAATTTATTTGGGCATAAGCTTTCATGCATACCACCGGACTTCTCAAAGGATACAGAAAATTAATTCTCTTGGTTGTCCAGTTTTTCTCTTGGGAAAGGCAAGGAGCAACTTTCAGCCACCTGACAGAATTCTCCCTCTGACAAGCCAAACTAAGCTTGAGGGAACCATAGTCCCTGTGACTGCCCAGAGAAGGGTTATTAGAGGCGGAACGAGCAGGCAAGGAGCAGAGTGTGTGCCTATGCTTCATAGAACAGTGCAGCAGAAGTTCTTCCCCAATGGTCACAGGTAGCAGAGGCACCTCACTAGTGTGCTGATCTTCCTCAGGGTTCTCAGTGATTCCAGCACCTCACATGATGGTCGACATAAATGAGACCTGCTGTTTCTTCTGCCGTTCCACTACCAGGTCCAACTGATGTGCTCACTTTCTCCCTTCTTATTATTATTCCAAGTCATGGGTGATGGTCATGAGGGGTAATCCATCAGGCACAGCTGTCCATGTAGTCAAAGCACCGACTTCCATAAATAACCTTTTGATTTTTGTTTTTATTTCGTTCTGAAAGAACTGAAAGAAATGTTTCAAAGTAGATATACTTTAAGTCAAGATATCCAGCAGGTGTAAAAAGGCCTAGCTCCCAATGGAACTGTGCTGATTTACACCAGAGAAGAATCAGGCCAATAAACAATAAGACTTTATAACTCGTTCAAGGGGAAAAGGAATATTAGGTAGTAGGCACTGGTAGGAATATTTAATAATACAGTAAAAAGGATAAATAAGAAACAGTGGAAGTTTTTAGTAATGCTTTCTAAATTATTCCTTAAATTAAAATATTGCAATGAAGCACTGTAGTAATAGTGAGATCTGCACAGGAATCTCAAGTGAGTCTTTTGATATCAGTGTTATAAAGAAATAGTAATCAAATTCTTGATGATGAGACAATTAAAGTGCTACCTAGCTTTAAAATATTAATTCTAAATGTTTAATTTTAACTGAAGTGGAACCAGATGCCTTCATTTAAGAGAACTGTGCCAATTCTTGGTAACATAGTATATTATGTAACTCCTTGTTTAAAGAGCTACATTATGTTATCCAGCATGATTTCTGGTACTTTGAGACACCTATAAAAAATGTATCCTTGGACTTAGCAAAAGATATTGCTTCAAAGAATTTCTTCTCTGAAAGGTGAAATAACATCACAGTACTACTAAATCAGAATTTTTGGTAATGTAAAAGTTTTTCCTAAGGTACTGGATTCTAGGGTTGTCCCCAGAAGACCTTCAAAACCATGTTTATGACGTCTTCAGTACAATAATTGAGTTTAAACTTTTCCATATTTCTAGTGAAGGTAATAAATGCATTTTGGTTAGTTTATAAAATAAAATTATGAGTCTTGTAGATTACCAGCACATGAAGATTTTCTATCTGTAATTGCAAAACATTTCCAAGGAATATTTTATTAAAAGTAAGTGAAATTAATTTAGAACTTTATAAGTTAGGTAAATTGAATCGTGAAGGTGTGAAACATAGATATGAAAGTGTGTGTGTGTGTGTGTGTGTGTATAAACAAGACTTTTGTTGAGAAAGTACAATTATACAATCAGTAGCTATGCCTTATTTACCATCAGTTATAAGATGTAGTATTAGGTACTTTTATTTCTAACTAAATATCTTATTTTGGGGGTTGGCATGGGGAATTAAACATTTATATAATTGTAAACTATATAATCCCCTGAAAAGATGAAACAGTGCACAGTGGTTTATCCTCCACTATGGTTTATCCTGTCTCTAATGAAGTATGTGGAGATATCCTTAAGGTCAGTATGAGCTGCACAGCTAAATCTTGTACAACACTTTGAAGATTGAGGATTAAAGCTGTTTTAACATTTGTTCTTATCTTTGAGACACCATTTTAATTTTTTGAAAAATCCCTTTATAGGTCATTTTGTAAAGTGAACTGAAATCAGTTGGTTTCTCTCCATTGACTTCAATGGGCATCAGATCAGACACATATAATGCCAGGTTCTGTACCCTTACTCATGTTGAGTAGCAGTCTACTCCTTGAAATAAACGAGACTGCTAAGGAACTACTCAGGGTGAATAAGGGTATCAGAATCTGGCCCACAGAAGGTTTTATTTGTTAAGAAAGATCACTGTCAAAGTAGAATATATTCTCTTGTCAAATCCCAGCATATACTGTATGAATGATTTAAGGCATTTGGCATAAATAAGATGATTTATCATTGAATATTCACCACATAATAGGTTTTATGAATTCAATGTTATTGAAAATCATACCATGCATGCAAAGAATGGAATTTTTACACATTGAAAACTTGAGCCATTTGTTCTTGGCATCCTAAACTTTGTGCCTGCCCTTAAACTATCATTTTGTCAACCCTGAAATACATTTAAAAGTTTCATAAATACACACTGAGAAAAATATACATCTCAATAGATACTTTGTCAATCAAAATAATTACATAAGCATTGACCAGATTGTAGCCTCTAAGAACCAAGAGAGATGGCTCTTGGTTTCATATGGTAGCTATATGTTTAGATTGAATGCAAAGGAATTTAGGGTTCTATAGTGAGTTTTAAGCAGGACTGATACTGAGCTAGTGAATGGGGAGTTAAATTAGATTCACAGAGTTCTTGGTCCTCCAGCTTCAGAGACTGTTGTGTTGAAAGGACATAACAAAATTAGAGACTTCTAGGCAGGCAGTTCTTCTCTACATTTCTATTTAATCACATGGGCCTAGATCCTCAAAAGCACTTAGGAGTCTTAGGTTCCTATATACCTTTGAAGATGTGATCACTGATGTCTGTCTCTGTGCTCCTGCAAAAGGGGAACCCATGATTTTTACATCGCATTTTGGGATGGGGGGAAGAATCTCTCACTTTCTCTTCAGAACATTAATTCACCACCCTATTCCCAATTTTATCCTCTTTTATACCCTTCCCACCCCCTGCATCCCATAGCAAGTTTGAGTGGTTTATATTTCCTTCCAGAGTTCATTGCAACATTTAACTGATGACAATTTTATCTGCTTGGGACCTGTGTTCAGCACCTATTCTGTGGTGAATATTCAATGATAAATCATCTCATTTATCTTACTGGTATCACAGGTTCCCTGCCTCCACTTTTCTATATTTCATTGCTTCGGATGTGTTGCCACATTGTGTAAGATTATGCACAGTGAAAAGAAAATGCCAACACTAATTTTGTTTTTCCCTTTGCCAAACTGTATGTTACACATAAATAGGAAAAAAAAGAAGATAGAAAATCTGATCAAAAGAGATCAAAGTTGGACATATTCTCGCAATAATTAAAATGACTCCGGTGTTCTATCTTTAAAAGTGCAATTGTGTTCTGGGTACCACTTTGACTTCAAAGAGAGATAAAGGTGCTTAGCAGACTTGGGAGCTCTGCAGAATCAAAATTTTCTGGGTTAAGGTTTTCCATCCTATTTTATATACTGTGACAGACCCAGACCAGTGTGGTACAGGAGTCTGGTAGAGGGCAAATATACTGGTCACTGGATGAGTAGTTTTCTGTTCCCTGAGTGACCAAAGAAGGGGCTGCACTAGAGTAATCAGGAACCTGCTAGAACCAATTAAGACAGACAGGCTGATTAGATCACCTGCAGCCAATCAAGGCAGGCTAATGAGGGCACCAGAGTTTAAAAAGGAGCTCACTCCAGTCAGGTGAGGAGGAGCCAGAGGAGAAGAAGTGCGTGTGAGGAGCTGGGAGCAAAGAGGCACAAGGAGCTGAGAGTGAGAGGGTGTGCTGCTGGAGGACTACGGAGTACAAGCGTTGTCAGACACCAGGAGGAAAGTCCTATGATGAGGATAAAGAAGGTGTTTGGAGGAGGCCATGGGGAAGTAGCCCAGGTAGTTATAGCTGTCATGCAACTGTTACAAGAGGCACTATAGACAGCTGCAATCCACAGGGCCCTGGGCTGGAACCTGGAGTAGAGGGTGGGCCCGCGTTCCCCCCAAACCTCCCAACTCCTGATCAGACACAGGAGGAGCTGATCCAGACTGTGGGGAAGGTCACTGAGGTGAGCAAATCTGCCAATAAGCACAGGACCCTCCAAGGTAGAGGAGGAACTTTGTCACAATATATACCAAAATTAGATAATCTGTCTAAGACCATGTACTAAAAAAATCATTTTTTTTGTGTTTCCTCAGTTTGTTGCCTACTACTGTATTTCATTTGTTGCTGTTTGTTTTTTTCCCTCTTTCCACATAGATTACCCCAACTACATCTCTATCTACTATTATTAGTTCCTTAAACAATCCTTCAAATGACACCTGCTCTTTTTATATCAGTACTTTACTCTACATCTCTGCCCTACCTGGAGCTGAAAGTCCACTAGGGCCCTGAGGGCTCTCTCAACTCTTAGCAGCAGTCCAGGATCCTCAGAAGTTTGGGCCTAATGCAGGAATTACTAGATGAAATTCTTCAGCCTGTGATATTCAGGAGGTCCAACTAGATAATCATATGGTCCTTTTTGGCATTTAAATCCTTTAAATTAAGGCTATTTCTACACTATCAGTTATGGTGATATTAGTTGTGCTGCTCAGGGGTATAGGCATCAACTCTGTGGTTGCTCTGGGACTGGAGCACCCGCATGGAAAAAAATGTTGAGTGCTGAGCACTCACTGGCAACTGCCCTATCAGCTCCCCCCCATTCCCCCAGCATCTCCCGACCACTGGCGGATCCCATGGATCAGCACCTCCCGCTCCCTCTCTGTGCCTCAACGTCGGCGTGGACAGCACTATGTCGGAGGGAGAGCTCCTGCTGACATAGCTACCACCACTCACAGGGGGTTGGAGTAATTAAGTGAATGGAAGAGCTCTCTCTCATCAAGTTAGAAAGGCCACATTAGAAAGCTTACAGTGGCATAGCTGTATGCGTGCAACTGCACCTCTGTAAACTCTCTAGCGTAGCCATGGCTTAAGATGTTATGTAAATCTGTTTGTGTGTTATAGACCTATAAAACTAGCACTGGTCAACTGAAGTGCAGGATATCCCTTAGTTTCCTTCATTCATAGTAGAAAACTGAGAATTATTTAGGAATCAGGCTCATTATCTAAATGGGAGTGAACAACATTACATATAAAAGAGAAAGTCAATGCTGCAGCTGCTTTTCCATTAAAAGTACAACACTGGGAGGTTCCATTTGAAGTCAGAAGTTCTAAGAATGAGAAATATTGCTCAATTAAGCACATGGGAAAGAAGATCTTTGTGGTTTTGCAAAGATTAATTCTGGTCCCTCATTGGTATCTGCAATGGAATTACTCAGGGTAATTATCTCTGATTTAGATCCAAGCCAGTTATGTGACTTTCAGTGCATAGATTGCTTATAATCTCATTGAGCTGAAAACAAGCAATGAATAATGTTAGTGTAAGGAATTGGTATTAATAATGATTGACAGAGGAGATCTTGTTTTGTCATTTATTATTTATATTACATTAGCACCCTAGTCATGGGTTAGGACCCTGTTGTACTCAGTTCTGAACAAACAAATAATGAAGAGAGTTAAAGGGTAGGTAAACAAGCCAGTATTTACTATTGTCTAGAAGATCTTGGAATGGCAAACCATGCTCCAGTGTAGGTACGAAAGCTTCCAGAACATTTCTTGTTTTCCTTATTAAAATAAGAACTGCCCCTGATTATGTGAATATCATGAGAAAGCAAAGCAAAGATCATTTTGGATACATTTCATGAGCAATGAATGAAATGACCTAATTCTTACTATGCTGGAAATCTTCATTCTTGCACTAGGTTTTCCTTGCTGTTGTCACACACCGACAGGCAAATCCTGTTCTTGCTTCTCCGGCTACAGAGACTCTCCAGGGTGGTGCTGTGGAACTCAGCTCTGTGGTGACTCCCTGTTACCTTGAGTGCGGTGAAGCCTCAATAGGCCTGGAGCAGGGCAAGATTTAGGGGGTGCCAGGCTTAGGGTGCAGTTTTTGTTAGTGACAAAAGGGAAAATAAAATGTTTGAAGTAACATGTTTCAGGTATTCTGTAGGTGGATTCATTTTTTACTAACATCCTAGAATGTTCTGGACCTTTGTAGAATCTCGTGGAAACTTCCAGACTTTCTGAGAGCTACATATTCCTCAAACCTCCTACATTTACAGATCCTAGCGTGCAAACTTATCATCTTATATGACAGGGATAAATCGTGAAAACAAATCATGCACCAAAGCTGTGAAACGTACTAAAAATGCAATAAAAAATAAGATATTCAAAAGTTTAAAAAACTGTAGGGGGGTGTGAGGGGGCATAGATGCTCCTTACCTGAGGTGCCATTTGGTTTAGGGCTGACCCTGAGTTGGAGTCTCCTCTGCTATGTGGATCTTTCCATCTTCCCTTCCGCTTTTGTGAGACAATTTTAGCTGTTTAAAATTGTCATTCTTCACAGTTCAGTGTGTGTATGTCTGTGTGTGCGTATATATATATATGTATATGTATATGTGTGTGTGTGTGTACATATGTACAGGGTTTTTATGTATCCATCTATGTTGAATTTCATGATTTTAATTTTTTCAGATCTTTTTTTTTTCTCCCAGAACCATACATGGAGAAGAATTTTTGTATGGTGATCTCCCATCTCATGTAGAAGGACAGGATCAGCAATGTGATAGTGCCTGCCTCTTCCTACTGTATATGGGTCCTGAGACGGGGGTAGTTCAGGTGTGGAGGGTATGGTGTGGGCTTTGGAATGAGGTTTGATTAGATGCATTTATTGCACCTTCTTCTGTTCCTTTCTTAGCTTCTCAATAAACAGATACACTGCTACCCCGCTATAATGCAACCTGATATAACACAGGTTTGTGTATAGAACAGTAGCAGCGGGGCTCCGGCGGCGCTTTAAAGAGTCCTGGGCTCTGGCTCCTGTGGGGAGCCCCGGGCTATTTAAATCCCACTGGAGCTCTGCAGCCCCTACCCCAGGGCTGCGGCAGCGGGGTTCCCCGGCAATTTAAAGGACCTGGGATCCCTGCAGCAACTGGAGCCCGGAGCTCTTTAAATCACCGCCGGACCCTGCTGCCACTACCCTGATATAACAGGGTTTCAGCTATAACGCAGTAGGGATTTTTGGCTCCCCACGACCGCATTATAGCTGGGTAGAGGTGAATTTCACTTATTTAAGCAAACATATTAGAATCTGAGGCAGAAAATGAAATAAAATTTAGTGGCTCAGATGCCACTAGCACACCTAGCACTACAGAGTCAAATATGAGAGATGCTCCAATTTTAATTAGAATGTAGAATTATCAAATTATTATCCTGTGAAGAAGTAAATTTTGAAAAAACAAGAACAACAACACTTAACATCAGATAAATGCCTGGGGAGGATGGCTTGTTGGCCACATCGTAAAAGGGATAATAAAATATATTAGGCTCCAGAAATGAATCTGGTCTTCACAGACACTCAGAAAAATGACACTTTTATGGCTCCTGTAGCAAAGTTATGTCTTCTGTGCACAAGAATTCACTAGAGGGTATAAGCCATGAATCTTGTATGCAAAAGTAAAGATATTAGGAATGGCAGGGAAAAGAAACGTAACTGGTTTTACAAGATTATGTTTATGAATGGGATTATATGATGGCAGGAGACTGGACTTGTTGATCCAGGAGGTAATTTAAGTCCTATATGCTATGCTCTTATTGAAAGCAGTCAAAAATAGCCACCGTTATAAATACCCCAGGAGGTCCAATTCATGACAGGAATGACATCAAAGACTTCATAAAGGACATTGGTGATTTCTCCAACCCTATCATTACCATTGACAGATGCAGTTGACACTAACAGACGGAATGTGACTATTTAACATATTATAACTGTAACTCACAAAAGACAATAAAGTTGCTTTATTAAGGACAGACAACATCAGTTTTGTATAGTAGAATCATGTTGTGATCCTTTGAACTTGGCAGAGGTAGAAGGTTGCTTGTTATCACCATTATTATCACATTATTGCAGAAGCAATCAGAGAACATTTGTTAATTTCTGGAGTAGCAACAGGGGTGTTGAATGAAAGGCTTTGCTGGACACAGGGCATCCTTTAAATGCTAATTAACTCATATATTCAGAGCTCATTAAAAAAAAATCTTATGTTTCAAATCTTTCGGAATATAAAATCTAATGGTAAATGACGAAGTAAAACCTTTCTCCCAGATCTGACCTACTGTCTAAGTAGACATTCTGATGGCTACCATAGACGATGAGGTGTTTGGATATATTTTTAAACAGAGGACTTGTAAAAATAACAAGAACCTATCAATGTAGTAATCCAGTCATTGCAATCCCTCCACCTGATTGAGGCAACTTAATGCTCTCTTTGTGGAGGTCAAACCTAAATCAAAACGATTCTATCCCGTCCTGCATATTTTAAAGAGAAAAGCAAAGGAACATCTTCTGACTCCTAAGGTCATGAGGCAAGGGTTAAACTGTGACGGGTTGGTTCACAGAACCCCCCTTGGGAACTGCCAACTGATGTGCCAAGACTACTTAGGCCCTTGCTTTCCCTGCCAGCCTGGGAATCTAGCACCCTGTCATGCTGAGCCAGACACGCCAGTCTGCTCCAGCACAGACCAAGGTGTGCCACAAAGCTGCAGACTTAACCAGAAAGCAGCTTACAGAAGTATTCCTGTCTTTAACACTCAGATGCCCAACTCCCAATGGAATCTAAAACTCAAACTCAAATAAATCCATTTTAGCTTGTATAAAGCTTATACAGGATAAACTCATAAATTCTTCACCCTCTATAACACTGATAGAGAGGTATGCACAGCTGTATGTCCCCTCTCTCCACCCAGGTATTAATACATACTATGAGTTAATTAACAAGTAAAAAGTGATTTTATTAAATGCAGAAAATAGGATTTAAGTGGTTCCGGGTAGTGGCAGACAGAACAAAGTGAATTACCAAGTGAAATAAAATAAAACACACAAATCTAAGCCTAATACAGTAAAACAACAGAATACAGATAAAATCTCACCCTGAGAGATGTTTCAATAAGTTTATTGCACAGACTGGAAGCCTTCCTAGTCTGGGCACAATCCTTTCCCCTGGTATAGCCCTTGTTTCAGTTCAGGTGGTCGCAAGGGGATTCCTCTTGATGGCTCCCCTTTGTTCTGTTCCACCCACTTATATATCTTTTTCTTAAGGTGGGAATCCTTTGTCCCTCTCTGGGTCCCCCCCCACCTTCTCAATGGAAAAGCACTAGGTTAAAGATGGATTCTAGTTCAGGTGGCATGATCACATGTCACTGTAAGACTTCATTACCCACTTGCCAGCACACCGGGAGACTTACAAGTAAAACAGAGCCATCTACAGACAATTGTCTTGGTTAATGGGAGTCAGCAGGATTCCAAACCACCATAAATGGTCAACACTTTGCATAATTACAATAGGCCCTCAGAGTTATATTTCATATTTCTAGTTTCAGATACAAGAGTGGTACATTTATACAAATAGAATGACCACACTCAGTAGATTATAAGCTTTGTAATGATACCTTATAAGAGACCTTTTGAATGAAGCATATTCCAGTATATTTAAACTCATTAGCATATTTTCATAAAATCATATAGAGTGTGTCACACTCCTCCTGCATATTTTAAAGAGAAAAACAAAGAAACATCTTCAGACTCCTAAAGTCATGAGGCAACGGTTAATCTCATCTTGTCCAAAGGGACAACAGCATTGTCTGAGGACTGGGGATATTCTGGTACACTTAGGCCAAACAGGATTCATTGAGGATGTCAGGCCATCATCATTAGTACACGCATTTTAGCATATACTCCACCTGATATGGCTGTGCTATTATTGAAAGCATATAATGTTTATATGGGCATATCAGGTAGATAGCAGCTTTGCACCTAAGAAATGATTTAGTCAGATTCAGATAGGGAACAAATTTTAAAGATGATATACTCACCTTTAAACAAACTGCCCTACCACAAACAGCATTCCCTCCAAGATCTGGTTGCTCATACATTCTGTTAAACAGTAAGTTATCTCTAAGAGCTCCATTTGGTGGCTCCTAATAATATTATATTGGCTACACCCCTCTGTATTTCTATGCTTTGCAGGTTGTTCCTGCTTTGGAAGGGAATAACTTCAGCAGAGGTGAAGAATAACCTCAATCTCTGTTTATTAAACAGCCAGAATAACTCAGCTGTGCATGGGATAGAATACCAACAGATAGTTAACCATGTTTCTTTTAAGAGAAACAGGTGGAGACCGCCAGTAGAAAAAGTTGCCTAGCATTTTTTTTAATAGACAAGTCCTGTCTCTATATTAATTTTGATTACAGCTGGCTCTCAATTTAGTATTCTTCTGACATATAAGTATGGAGGGATTGTCTCTGTCTTTCCTCCTCAGATTTCCCAGAAGCAGTATTGGTATTAAATATATGGACAGTCTCTTTGCTTCACTTTCATCTCCAACTGCTTCCAATGACTATATTTTTTTTTTTTTTGTGTTCAATTTCATCTCTCACTGCTCCCATTCTCTCTCCGTAAGCCCCATTCTTAGGGATTTTCAATCATGACCTACACAATTGTAAGCTTTCTCTTCCCTTGTTGAATAACTGCCTCCACCACACAAAGTCAATACCTTGGAATGCCTTTCTTTTCAATCTAGACCTCTGTGTGCTTTACAGATAAATTTAGGCCTGTTCTTGGAACCTTTTTAAGGCAGTCTGAAGGGACCTGTTTGCCACAATATGAATCTCTGGTGAGTAGCTCACTGACTAATCCTTAAACATTTGTCCTTTCTGGAGGAGTTAAGGGTTTCTTAGCCATCTTATCCACTTTTGTGATTCAAGCACTGCTTATTTTGCAACAATTGCTTTCGGTTAACAATTTCACTGACTTGCAGTGATGTTGTTTCTATGGCAACTTACAGTCATTGCAATTTGTCTGACCAAAGAGCACAGGCATAGTGGTTTTGAGAAACTATAACTTAAAAACAGCAGGTGGCTTATTTTAATGCAAAGGAAACAAGCTTTAGTGGAGAGGATTTTTTTTTCCTTTTAATGAACGTTATCTTCTAAGTCTCCTGAGTTTCAATTAGAAATAATTTATTACAGTTCTGAAAAGTGCACCATTAAGGGAGAGGAAGAAAAATTCTATGTAATACAATAACTGCTGCATTGGCAACATTTCTGTAAAACTTGAGTATCCATTGAAGAAAGAATCACCTATGCTTTTCAAACTTTCTAGTGTCTTGTACTTAACTTTGAACTTAAAGGACTTTAGAGACAATGGTTGAAAAAAATTGTTACAAGAAATGATAATAAGAGTAGAATAAAGTTTACCAATTATTGGATCATTCACATCATTTTGTAGGTGAGAATGAGAGGATTTATTTTTACAGTACTTACCAAAAAATCAATATGTCTATTATTTTCATATACAATATAAGGAGAAGGAGCATGTGGATGTTTTGTTCCACATATGAGGTTCTATACAACACATAAAAATACTTATGCACATGTTAACTTGGCATAAGTAATATATAAATATTAGGTCTCTGCAGATATTTCCATTTAGACCTGAGCAACATTTTTTTTTAAATAATGACATTTTAAAAATCCCCAAATTCATTAAGTATATTATTCCTGAATATATTTGACAAATATCAGTCCAGGTCTATAGTGGGGAGTCAAGTGAATATAAATACGTGACTGGATAGCGTAGTGGTTAAGAGCGCCGCCCTTTGATACGGGAGACCGCCCTTTGATACGAGAGACCGGGGTTCAAATCCTGGTTGGTACCCAACTTTCCAGTAGGGGTCCTTGGGCAAAAGACCCCCTAACGCTTCAGCTGCCTACCTCAAATATGAGAGTGACACGAACTAGGAGAGTCATGCCGGCTTGGAACGTTCGCCGGATTAACAAGGTCTGTGCCATGTGAGGAAACCAGGAACAATCTGATGAATAAGTGGCTACTGGAACAAACCATTCATGGATAGACAAGAGAACCTGGAATTGATGAATGCTACTACAACAGTAGACCTGAGAGGGGATATATGAAACGTATGAGGGACTGTGGATGGACAAAAGACACTATCCACACTTACTGAGAAACAGCTAGTTACCCAACGCTTCAACATAGTAAAGAGGAAGGCTGCTCTCACAGCTTGAGATAGATCAACCACATTACATCCCAGACTCAAGAAGATTGGAAAAGTTGGATGTGCGGCCAACACCTGAAGCTGAAACTTCACTGTCACCCCCTCCATTGCAGAGCACAGCAGCTGATATGAGCATAAAGATCATGGAAAAACTAGCTCAGTCAATCTCGGAGACCGATTACCCAAGGCTCATGTGGCGAAGTACTTAGCAGAATTAGAAAAGGCTCAATAGGAGCCCTCCCCAATTCCTATTTACGACATAGTAGCTTCAAAACCAATGACCGGTCAGATCGCTACAGCCTGCGTAATCCTGGATGATGCTTGGCTACACGATCAGGAAGAATCACCGACCTGGTAATAGACAAGGAGCAGAAGAAGCGGTGGTGATAGATATTAGCAGTGCAAGTGACAGGAAAGAAGAATATAGAAGCTGGAGAAGTATCCAGGGCCTGAAGAGAAACCAGAAGGGAGTGAAAGTGAAGGCTAAAATGGTCAGTGGTGTAGAGCCCTCGGGTCGGATCCTAAGCTTGGGTGAGTGGCTCAACAGGATCCATGAACGAACATCAGAGGCTCTCCTGGTTCCAGAAAGAAACAAAGGTGGGGGGGGGGGGGGGGGTGGGGGGGGGGGGGCCGCCAAAATAAAAAAGTTGGCCCCCCCCCCCCCTGGAACAGCTAAGATACTGCGCAGAACCCTCAAACTCCCAGGCCTCTGGTAGAGGACCTGAGGTTGAGGAAGACACATACCACCCATAGGGGTGAGAGGGGAATTTTTTTTTTTTTTTATATATATATATATATATAATTGTATTTTATTCAAATTATTAAGAATGTGGACATTATTGGTTTTTAGTAAAGGTTTTAAGAAAGCACAATACTAATTAGTGACTGGAAAGCTCTCAGGATTGAAGAAACTTTAAGGCTAAAATAGTTGTAATTCTTTCCCACATTGGATCCAGTCCTGAATTCATCATGTGTCCAAAGGTCACACTGATTTCAATAAGACCTATGGTACAACACATCTATTTGACATTAATTTCCCCAATGAACTATGGTGTAGTCAGTTTACACTGTCTGCTACAGATTGCTAGTTATCAACCCCCACAGAGAGAGCAGGGCATTATATGAAGTGCTGTTTCAGGATGAAGGCAAAGCCAAACAAAAATTTAACAAAGGTCAAATAAGCTTCTATGAAGCTGCAGAATCTCTTTTTTCTAATTTCATTCTAACCTTTTGTTGTATAACCAATTTATGATCTAGGTTGCAAGTCAAAACAAATTGCAATCTATTTTTAACTTTATTCTTTATTGTTTTTATATAAATTATAAATACATAATGAAAGAACACATATCAAAACATGTACAAGATGGAAATCATATATAAATAAAAAAATTTCATTGTTCATTGTTTGCACAACCTGAAGAAAACACAGAACAAAACCACCAAACAAACAAAAAAACTGAACCCTTAAAGATTACAGGGCATTAATTATTAGTGACTAAACAGAAAAATAAATAAAAACATAACCTCTGAGTATTGGGGACTAACAGATATGAGACTGCAACAGTATGCAATGGTTTTATGTGTGACCAGGTAGCCTCATATTTTTTCCAAGTGTTTTTATTAGACAATCTTTCTTCTTCTTCTTCTTCTTTCCATTAATATAGTAGAGAGTTCATTAAGCCAGTCTATGTATGAGGAGGTTTTCCATTTTCTCAAATTAACTATTTTGGATACTAAAATAGTTACTGCCATACATTTCTTAATGTTTACTGTTAACACCCCTGACACATACATTCATAGTGTTTGCCATTGACTATATCATCAAACACGTTTATTTCTGTGTTCAAATATTAAGACAGAGATCCTGATTCTCCACTACCTTTAACTTTATATAGTCATTTATTCTTTTGCAAAATAAATCAAATTGCCTGTCCCACACTGTGAGTGGAGAATTCTAATTTTAACAGATATTTAAGAAAAATACCTTGCAAAGGTGTAATAGACATCACAAGGTGCCAGGTAGTGGAGAATCAGGCCAAACGTTCTGGAGACATTAGATTCACTCAGGAGGGCCTTGTTTGCCCACTTGTCCATGGGAATTTAGGGCAGGCAATCACATGGTAAAGAATATATAGCTACAGAGATCTTTATAGGCAATAGTCTACTTCTCATTAGCATAGGAAAAAGCCCAATAGAAAAAAATTCTGATGCGCATGTCAGACTGAGATTAAATTTCATTTTTATCTTGCTCCTTATTTGTGAGACCCAAGGATATGACCATCACAGGTAATGAAGTGACAAGATTTCCCATAAGTCAGATGCCATGGAGGAATTTGGTCAGGTCCATTGATTTACATTATTTGAGGATCTGCTCCAGAGTTCTGATTTTGTTCAGTGTTTTGTGTCAGGTACATTCTGAAAGTAAATTTCCCCTATGTTTCTTTGCAAGATTAGCAAAAGCCTGCAGGTGTTTATTTTCACATTGCAAAGCAGTCTGCAGACCAGTAGGCAATGGAGCAAATCTTTATGGGAACCTGAATGAATATAAAGTAGTATATTTTATATTTTTTATGAAAAAGAAAATCACAGTTTCATATGTCTTTGCTAAAATTCTCTTTGAGGAATTTTAGAGGAATTGTAAAAAAAGTTTCCTATATATTTAGTTATATGAGAGTATTAATTCATAAAGGAGAATTTTGTGTTTTGTAGAATAATAAAAGTGAAGCTGTTGGCATATGAGGAATATTTTATTTATGATTTTGTTGTATTTACCACAGTCATATAAATTGGGGGTGGGATAGCTCAGTGGTTTGAGCATTGGCTCCCTAACCCCAGGGTTATGAAGTCAATTCTTGAGGGGGCCATTTGGGGATTGGTCCTGCTTTAAGCAGGGGGTTGGACTAGATGACCTCCTGAGGTCCCTTCTAACCCTAATATTCCATGTTAAATCTCTTCATTGAATGGCTCTGCCACATTGACAAAACCCCATGATTAAAATTCAAAAATTATGTTTGTTCAAGCATTTTTCTTTAGGGTTGAACTTTCAGTATGGACATTGGATATAGTACAGGAACAAAATCTTCTCATGAATAGTTTTTTATGTATATATGTTGTTCCTGGCAGGATTCTGCAGGACTGCATGCCTGCAGAAAATGTCCCCCTGCAGAATTCCCCTGCTTCCCTGCAGAAAAGGGAAGGGAAGCAAAGGGAAGCTGTGCAGGGTGGAAGGGTGAGGGATATGGCTATGGGCAGGGCCAGTGCAAGGAAGTTTTGCACCCTAGGTGAAAATTCCACCTTACGCCCCCTCCCGCCCCCCAGCACCTCCCCATCCCAGCTCACCTCTGCTCCGTGTCCTCCCCGAGCACTCCGCCCCTGCTCTAATTCTCCTCCCAGGCTTGTGGCGCCAAACAGCTGATTGGTGCTGCAAGCTTGGGAGGTGGGAGAAGTGGAGCAGCGACCGTGTGTTCTGGGAGGAATTGCTATAAAAAAAAATTGGGGGCATAGCTTTTTGGCACCCCCAAATCTTGGCACCCTAGGCAACCACCTAGTTTGCCTTAATGGTAGCACCGGCCCTGGCCATAGGTGCAGTTTTTTGGGGGGATTGCTCCCCTCCAAACAAGGTGAGGCATGAGGGGCACACAGGATTATGTGCCACTGCCCCCACTCCATCATTTCTGCAAGCACAGAGCTGCCCAGCTGAAGGAGGCTGCATCTGGGTTCCCGCTAACTCCACAGGTGAACACTGTCTCCTGGGTCTTAGTGTCAGTCATGCTCCCCTTCTGTGTGCTGGGAGCCTTCCTGTTTTCTGTGCCACGGTTAATGCCTCTGGTGAGGCTGGGTAAGGAGAAATAGAGGAAATGAGGGAAGGGGGGTGAAGGGTGGGGGAAAGAGGCAGTGGGGAAGGAAAAGGGTGGAATAGGGCAGAGGGAAGGGAAGGTGGGAATGAGGGGAGGGGAATGGAGAAGAAAAGGGGATAGGGGAATCATGAGGTAAGAAGGAACCCAGCATGCGGCATCCCCTCAGCAGCAGCTGGGGCTTCCCCATTAAGCAGGCCCATTGAACTCTCACATGACAAGCCCTATCCCCCTACACCTGGATCCTTTCAATGTTCCCCCAACACCCAGACCCTCATCCCACTGATCCCCAACCTGCTGCACTTGGACCCCCACCCCAGAAAGCCCCACTTCCCCAGCACCTGGACACCCCCCCCCAGCCTCTCACAGACCCTCCAAACCCTCTTCCGCCGAGCCCATCTACCCACACCCAGACACCCCTGCTGAGCCCTATCCACCTTTACCTGGATTCCCTGCAGAGTCTCATTACCCCTGCACCTAAAACCCCACAACAAGCCCCTTTGCCACTAGATATCCCACTGACTCACTTGCACCCAGATTGCCCCACACAGAAACCTCTCATCCCTACACCTGGGTCCCCCCACACTAAGCTCATACACACTTGGATCCTGCTGGGCTGAACCTACCTACCCACACCTGGCATAGAGTGGCAGGGGACCAGGGTGTTTCTGGGGCAGGCCCAGCCCTTGCACTGTGTCAGGTGCAGCCTCACTGCTTAGCCCCTGTACCAGAGGAGGTGGGGGCTGCAGGGTGAACTCCCACTTCAATGAAGCCAGTGGCCTATGCTCCCCATTGCCATGCTGGAGCCACATTTATTTACTGACAAAATGTGCAGAATTTTGCACAATTTTAAAATATTTTGTGCATCATTTTTAATTTATTGTTGCAGAATTCCCTCAGGAATAAAAATATATACAGCAGATAACCCTTCAAAGATAGATATATATATATATATATATATATATATTGGTCAGGATTTAAGTCAATGTATAGATATTTTGGATATTTCTCTAAAACAAGATTATTGGTTGAAATGTGTGTCCAAGTGACACCTTTCTAATGCTAATGCTTGGAAATGTTGCTTAAACTGAGGGGATGCTTTAATGCTGACAACAAGAAGAACCTAACATACTGGCCCGTTTAAGGTTCAGTCTTGCAAAGGTGCTGAACACTCTAGCTCAAACAAACAAAACACTTAAGCAAATGCTTAAAGTTAAGCATGGGAGTAGTATCGTTGAAATCAACAAGACTATGCATATGCTTAAAGATAAGTACATGCTTAAGCATTTTTCTGGATCAGTCCGCAGTGCTCACCAATTTACAGGAGTAAGTCCTTAGTGCAAATTTGGCTTCCAAATTGCACTGAAATATACCCAGAGTAATTCCAGGGAAGGTATTCTGGAGTTATGTGAGTGTAAAGCAAGAGCAAAGTTTTCTAAGCCCAGAGTTTTGGGAAAGATTTTAGTGGATGAATAAGAGCCAGTAGGAGTGGGTTGGGGTGGGATTTTTTTTTTCTTGAGAGTAAAATCATATGGTCTTGAATACATATTACTAGAGAAAGTTGCATAATGAAATTTAAGCAAAGCAGGATCCTTTCATATGAATGACATTTATGTGTCCAAATGAGCTAATGAACAAGTTGTTCCAACTCCTTTAGGTCCAAAGCAATCTTATTAAAGTAGTGGAACAAAATTAGCTCTGTATAGCATGTGCATTTTGAAGGGAGTTGAATACCTAATTATGTATCATAAAGCTACTGCATTCAAATTTTGTCATAGTGGTATTTTACTATTTTTTAAAACATCTATTTAAAAAATCTAAAAAAAAAATCTCTTCTGAAACATATTACATCTAAAAGACAAATTAGAAGCTATACTATACATAAATAATGTTTGATTTAAGAATCATATTATTAAAATGTTATTGAAATAGCGAAGTTAAATAAGACACAGTTGTAGCCAACCTGGTTCTCCCCTTCCACTGCTGAGAGGTTCCATCTTATTCTCATGAGATTTCCAACCCAGCTTTGTAAATCCAAGAAGTTTAGATAGTTCAAATAAGCTTCCTATAAGTATAATAATTTTGAGGTGCATATCCAGCTTGAACCAGGATTCCATACCTTTTGAGGTTCATTTGAGATGAATTATAAATTGGAGAAAGTACTTGATAACTTTGTGAATAATCATGTTTCTTCTCTCCATTATCCTCATGCTTTTAATTCCATTCTGCCTACCTGAATTTCCTCTGTAGTATCAGCTAGAAGAGAATGCTTTCTTCGTTACCCCTCCAAAAATGTCCTTTCATTCTCCAAATTCTCTGTGGATATATATTGGCAACTGATAGTGTTCAAGCTACTGAGTCATTTTACACCAATAGAGAATTTGTCCCATTCCATTTAAGAGATTATATGATTTTGAGTATGCTTGCAGATCCATATTTTATTTATAATACATACATTACAAATATTAAATGTAAATATGTAAAGAGGATATGTGTTTGCTTTTTTGTTTTTAGAAATACTCAGTTTGAAATACCTCTCCCAGAATGTAATGCTTGCTGGCATGCCTCAGAACAGTAGACAAAACCCAAATGTGTGAGAGAATGTAATGTTGAAGCAATTCCGATGTAAATAATAGAAGTAAGATAACAAGAGATTTACACAGAACAAGATAAATTTTGGTCAGTACTGAGAGAGAATTGAGAGCTGTGCCTTCTAGGAGAAATAGATTGCTACCTAGCTGATGCTTGCTCCTTCTCAACAGTAGCGTGTGCACTGTCAGCTAGAATAAAAACAAATCCAGTTTTCTTCCTTCTGGTAATAATTGCTGTCATCACAGAGTGCAATCCCCACAGCTGGAGGGATCAAGATCTGAAAATTTGCTGCCATCACATTGTCCATTTAACTCTTCAGTGAGGACTCAAACTGGTAAGTCAGAAGAATGACACATCAAGCATTACAGGAGGATCCTACGTGGTGTGCATATTAGGTGACATAAAAATAATTTTTAAGAGACTGCTTGGCACAAAAATTAAAATCAAAAGTAATTGTGCACAGAAATATTGAACATTTTTGCAACGTGTATCAATGGAATGATCAAATATATTACTTAAGTGCAGGGCTGGATTAACTCTCCTGTGGGCCCGGGGCTATTAGATTCTGTGGGGCCCCTGGGAGTTTGGAGTGGGTTCGGAGCTGAGGCAGGGGATTGAGGTATGGGGTGCAGGCTCTGTCCGAGAGGCGCTTACCTCAGCCAGCTCCTCTGCCTGCCCTGGTTCTGTGCTGCTGTGCTCCCCGAGGTGGCCAGCATGTCCTGTTTGTAGGCAGAGGGGCCGGGCCACTCTGCGTGGTCCACCCACAGGTGGAGGTTCCGCCCCCGCAGCTCCCATTAGCTGTGGTACCCGGCCAATGGGAGCTACAGAGCCAGTGCTGTGGGCAGGGACAGCACACAGGGATTCCCTAAATGCCCCTCACCTAAGGGCACAGTTGAGAGAAAAAAAAGAGCTGACAAAATGAATTATGTTGAATAAAGTTTAAATCAGTTGGATAAATATCACCTTTTTGTCCAACTTGGAAACTATTTTCTCTGTTCTCTCTCAATAACTGGATAGAAGAGAATAAGCATGGTTTCATCTTAGATAAGCACAAAACACACAGATAGGTAGAAGAAAAGCATCTAGGACTTGTATTCATGCATGTCATAGGTCTCACCTCCACTCTGAACTTTAGGGTACAGATGTGGGGACCTGCATGAACACCTCTAAGCTTAACTACCAGCTTAGATCTGGTCTCGCTGCCACCATCCAGATGTCTGAGTACCTGGAAAACTCTCTTCCCCCCCAAAACCTTCCCCTCCCTGGGTAGCCTTGAGAGATTCCTCCACTAAGTCCCTGGTGAACACTGATCCAAATCCCTTGGATCTTAAAACAAGGAGAATTTAACCATCCCTGCTACCTTCCCCCACCAGTTTCTGGTGAGTCCGGATCCAATCCCCTTGGATCTTAAAACAAGGAAAGATCAATCAGGTTCTTAAAAAGAAGGCTTTTAATTAAAGAAAAGAAAGGTAAAAGAAAATAACCTCTGGAAGACAGCATACCAGCTAATCTCAAAGACAACAGATTTAAAACACAGGGTGTTCCCCTGGGCAAAAACCTTAATACACACAAGAATACTCAATTTGATAATTCCCTTAGTTGCACAAAGACAAATTACAAAAGAAAATAAACATATACTTATTTATTCCTTTCTAAAACTTACTACTGTGATAAGAGGCTGGTTCCTTGATCTTTTTCACTCTGGCTGAAACTGAAAACTGACTAAACAAAGGAAACTTCCCTCCTTCCTTTTGAAACATTTTGTTCCCCCATTGGTTCCTCTGGTCAGGTGTCAGCTAGGCTAGGTGAACTTCTTAACCCTTTACAGGTAAAAGAGGCATTAACCCTTAACTATCTGTGTATGACAATGTGGTAAAAGGCTTTTATTTTTAATACGTATTGAGATACAGCATGGCCAGAAGGCAGCATAAGAGTGTTAGCAGGGGGCCTTATTCCCTGCCAAGGGAAGAAGGTTTGCTTTAGATTAACTAGAACAGCTGTGACCAGTTAGAGTACCTGACTCCAGTTAGAGCACCTGACTTCAGTTAGAGCACCTGACTCCAGTCATGGGATATAAACCCCTGCTTCAGTCAGACAGGGTGTGGTAGTTGAAGGAGAAAGGTTGGATTGGAGCAGAGTGCAGATTGCAGAAGAGAAGAGTTTGTCCAGAGAGAAATAGCAGGTTTGGAGGAGTGCTGCGGTGGATTGGGA
>NC_133769.1:241652111-241659136 GCF_003597395.2 Chelonoidis abingdonii | reverse complement strand
GGCCCAGGTCCCTCCCTCTCCACTCCCCTCCTCCAAGGACACTAGGGGAGTGATTAAGAACTGGTTCAGAGGCAAGCAATAGCGCCCTGAACCTACCCCAGAGAAGAGAAAGCGCGAGACCCAGAGAACAGTACCGGCAATTTGCCACAGTATTAACTAAAGTTTAGTGTAAATAATGCAAGTTGTGGTTTTAATGTGCTAAAACTACAACTTTCTTGTCTACACTAGGATTATAACACATGTTTAAAATATACCTTTTGGTATATCATAGAATTAGAGTGACCAGACAGCAAATGTTAAAAATTGGGAAAGAGGGTGGGGAGTAATAGGAGCCTATATAAGAAAAAGCTCCAAATAACGGGACTGTCCCTACAAAATTGGGACATCTTGTCACCCTACATAGAATCATAAGCTCATAGAAATGTAAGACCGGAAGGGACCTCAACAGGCCATCAAGACCAGCCCCCTGTACTGAAGCAGGACCAAGTAAATCTAGACCATCTCTGACAGGTGTTTGTCCAACCTGTTCTCAAAAACCTCCAGTGAAGGGGATTCCACAACCCTCCTTTGGAAGTGTAACTACTCTTATAGTTAGAAAGCTTTTCCTAATATCTAACCTAAATAACTCTTGCTGTCATAGGTGTGAACTTTTCCAGGCCCCGGTGGGTGCTTTCCCCTGCCCCACACCTCCCTCTCCCCCTCCTGCCCCTGGGCCACCCCCATCCCAACCCCTTCCCCAAAGTCTCTGCACCCTCCCTGCCCCCATTGGACCGCTTCCCCAAAACTCTGCCCCAGCTCCATCTCTTCCCCAAGTGTGCTGTGTTCCCCCTCAGTGGTTTGAGTATTGGCCTGCTAAACCCAGGGTTGTGAGCTCAATCTTTAAGGGGTCCACTTAGGTATCTGGGGCAAAATCAGTACTTGATCCTGCTAGTGAAGGCAGGGGGCTGGACTTGATGACCTTTCGGGGTCCCTTTCAGTTCTATGAGATAGGTCTATCTGAAATTATTTCTATTTTTCCTCCCTCCCAGTGCTTGCTGCCACGTATCATTGGACATTATACTCCAGCTGAGGCCTCAACAGTGCCAAATGGAGAGTGACAATTACCTCTCATGTCTTATTTATGACACTCATTTTAATACACTCCAGAATTATGTTAGCCATTTTCACAACTGCATCATATTGTCGACTCATGTTCAGTTTGTGATCCAGTGTACCCCCAGATGCTTGTCTACAGTAGTACCCCCTAACCAGGTATTTCCATTTTGCAGTTGGACATTTGATTTTTCCTTCCTAAGTAGAGTACTTTGGACTTGTCTTAACTGAATTTCATCTTGTTCATTTTAGATCAGTTCTCAGCTTAGTTTCAGCCACTGTTTTTATAAGCGGACTGTCCACTCCATTATCCAAGTCATTAAGGAAAATATTGACTAATCCCAGAACCAGTGTTGACTCTGTAGAACACCACTAGTCACGGTCTCCCGGTTTGACAGTAAACCATTGCTAACTACTCTTTGGGTACAGTTTTTCAACCACTTGTGCATTCACTTTATAGTAGTTTAATCTAGACCATATTTCCCTATGATATGTCCTAAATTATGGAACATGGAAGACTGGAAGAAGGCAATACCCAAATTCTAGTCCTGGTTCTGTCATTGACTTGTTGTATGACCTTAGGCTACACTTAATGTCTTTTCTGTAAGGATGGTTTTATATTACCACATGGGAATAATTATGCAATGAGGTCATATGAAGCTATTCATCTGCTACCATCTCTCTCTCTCTCTCTCTCATATATAGACACACTCTTTTTTTTAAAATCTTCTGCATCTCACATGCAGAGGGTATCCACCAGTTTCCACTATTTATTGTGCTGGCTGGTCAGGCTATGGAATGTCATGGCCATAGACTTAGCTTCTTTCTCTATTGTTCTACAAAATGTTTCTCTAGGTCACTTTTTGTTTCCTTTTCCAAGCGTTGTCCATGTTATCGTGTGATGTGGAAGTTGTGTTGGTGGCAACCTTAAGGTGTGTCCTAAATATGTCTTTTGTCATCTTACCACATTTGATGCTTGGTTTACTCTTCTTAGTTTCCAGTGTTGGAAGAAACTCTTTCAAATGAACTCTAAAGATCTTTGGCAGGCATTTACTTTGGAATGAGCTAATCTAGACACACATGATAATCATACAGAAATAGCTCAAGAGACTTTGAGGGCCTGATTATTTGTTGCCCTGCAACTTCTGTAAAAGGAGTATTAAGTGGATGTAAAATGGTCCTTTTTTGTGGTGGTTTATATTCACTTTGTACAAATGGTAAATTCAAGGGAGTGGGCCTGAGTATTTACAAGAAAATAATTGTTTCATAGATGAGGGTATGATATATAAAATATATTGCTGCATGACCTTCAATCACAAATATAAAATGGAGTAATATCTTCTGTTCTCAAAGGTGGATAAAAGAAATACACACAATGAGAGAAACAATTCATTAGCACAATGATACCACAGCAACCCTCCAGGTTTCCCACATCTGCTACAACTATTAGCTGTGGAGCCTGACAGAATATTAGTCACATTTCCAAGTGTTATTGCCAGGGGAAAAAAAATAAACACACACACAGCATCTGAGTCTCACAGCTGGGGGCACGCCCCAGAGTGGCTAGAGGTGGTGAGAAGAAAATTGACCATCAGCTGCAGGGTTAGATTGTACATTGTTAGTACAAAATTACACATCATTGTGTACTGTAAATGAATCATTATTAAACAAGACAAACTCCTGTGATTTCAGACTGAGGGCTCCAATCTAAAGCTCATTAACATCAATGGAAAGACTTCTATTGATTCAACGGACTTTGAATCAGACCTTAAATTGGAGTATTTCCCTTCAAAACTGAAGATCCTGAAATATTACCTTAATAACATTTTATTGCCTATATGAGACAATATTAGACAAGAACTATGTTGCATATTATTATAACAGGAGCTGAAAGTGTCCCTAATAAAATCCATTATTAAAATTCTTCCATTATTAATTTTGTTCTGAGAATCACAACAACATCCATAGATTCCAACAGGCCTTTGAAATATGTTAGGAAGAAAGAAGTAGGGCCAGTGAAATACCTTTACTTTGTCCCATGAAATTTGTGAAGATTTAATGAAATTCTAAAGTTGAAAACCATCATTTCTCTTCTGTTAGTGATTTTTTTGGCAGCAAGCCAAAGGCTGGACCTGTGCCATCACCAAAACAGCAGCAGTAGCAGCATACCCTGCTCTGAGAATTAAGGGAGCAGAGAGCTTGGCTCTCTTGTATCACTGAGGCGGTATAAAATAATTCCATTAATATTTGTGAGGCACTCAGATATTACAATGATGAGCATCCTAGAAAAGACTATGAAGATATTGATAATTCTGCATTCAAGTCAGGGTTTGGATAACACAGTGAATAAGTTCTGGGCCAACAACTTCATTCCCTGTACTCTGTCCATCCTGTGTTACACTAAATGAGATGGGAGTGTTGTGGAAAAGTGGTAATTAAAGGCTGTAACAAAATCCATATTCACAAGAAGGCCAAAGTAAGATCTTACATGCAACCTAAATGTTGAGTGATTTTGCAGCCTAAACTGTACTCTTTTATCATGTTTTTGTTGTTATTGAGGGGGGGAATTGTATTTTTTTTGTGGGGCGGGGGGCTTGTATGTTATTTAAAATAAAATAACTTATGGAATGTACATCTAGTTAATATTTTAAAGTGAAACAGCGCTTATAACTGATATATTAAATACATCTTTAAATAAATTCAAAGCAAAATAAGCGTTTCACACACTTCGTTGCAAATCATGATGAGTTTTCTAAAACTATGTTGAAGAATAACATGATGGGAATTCAAAACTGCCCAAAACAGAATGGAGGTGGGGCGGGAACACACACCACTGTTATACAGTTTTGGTAACAAAAAATATACTGTATTTGGCCGAGAGGTAGACATTAGGGGCATATAATTACATGTGTCAGTACCAAGCTAGTCTTTGTATAATACACACACACACACGGAGTTCACTTCATTCCTGAAATACAACTACCATAAGCATGGACAGAGGCAGCCGAATGGACAACAGTGTTGACAAGACTTGATGCAGACACAATGGCAAAATGTGGACAAACATATGCATGGAATTAAGCAGTAGACCACAAATTTTATTAAACATTAGCAGAGGGGAGGGGCACCACCCACCCATCACCCATAATCTCGTATAACAGGAATTTACTTGGTTCCAGTGAGAGGGTTACAGGGCTCATACCATATAACTTGTAACTCGGGGTAGGATCTCCTCAGTCTATCCCCAGGACTCACCTCCTTTCCTCCCCTCATCCCTCAACCCACGCTGCTTCCCACCACCCCCATTGGCCTGGAGCAGTGAACTGCGGCCAGTGGGAGCCACGATCGACCAAACCTGTGAATGCAGCAGGTAAACAAACCAGCCCAGCCCGCCAGGGTTCTTACCCTGGTGGGCCGCTTGCCAAAGGTTGCCAATCCCTGGTCTAAGTATTTCTAATTTGAGGCTTAGCTCAATAAGCTATCATTCCTGGGCAATAGGGTAATTAATTTGTTCAATCTTTAATTTCTATGATTATTTAAACATTGGTTTTATGTAAATGCAAACTGCCTAAGCTGGTGCTCCCAAATTTTTAAATTTAACTAAAAAATAATCATGTGAGATCACTTGAGCCTTGATCCAAATGTCATTGAGGTCAATGGAAAGACTCACTTTTTTTCAGTGGGTTTTGTTTCAGGCCCTTACTGTTGTTCCTCACCCGACTCAGCTGGTTTTTTTCCATTGTTATAGGGCTCTATGAAGGAAATACCCAAGTCATCTTCATCAAAGACATGTGATGAGTATTCTTGACAATTTCACATTCTACCTGATCACAGGGAGTAAAAGGGCTTATGCTTTTGTAGACATTTTTCTAGTATTCTAAATTATAGTGGTTTCTACTTTTATAGTAAAGCAAACAATCTGCAATTACTAATACTACAAGAGATCTAGTCCTCATCTGTCCCAGCCTCTTAAAATTGACTAAATGTGTTTTCAAATAGCTCCGCTTCCCTCTTGGATGCTGTCTTTGCATCCCATTGTATTCTGTATTTTCAGACCAGTCCATTGAGGGGCTCATCATAGACCAAGGCAGAGGGAAAAGTGCAACATTTCTCAAAATCTGCTGCTTTCTGTGTCTGCACAGGAGACTGAGCAAAAAGAAACATTACCTTTTGTAGGTGGTAATGATGCAGTTTCTTTTAGCTTTCAGATTGTTATTGTGACCTTCATTATCTTCTTTATTTCCCCAGAGGTTGTGGCCGCCTGGAAAGGCAACATTTTTAAACTCAGAGCGGTATTTTTTTTTTAATGTATTACACAATATAAAGCCCCAGAAACTACACGGGTGCCAATGTCAATATTTTTTCATAATCATGAATGTGAGACCAAGTTCAGATTCCCTTCCCTTCCTTTCTGTTTCAGCCTCTGATTCTGTGGCTTAGAGAGTTCCCAGAGGATAACAATTTCTCACAAATGTGCTCTATCTAGAAAGGCGTATTGAACGTGTGACACTGACAGACCAGGTCTTTGACACTGACAGACCAGCTCAGGTCAGAGTCTCAGAACAATTAACTTGGATGTGAGTCTCAAAGAGGTGTTAAGTGTATTAATTCACTTGTATGTTAGAATAGTTCAAAGGAATGTAATGATATTGATTTGCCTATCTGTTTCCTGTGAGTGCTATCTTTTGACTTAGGGTTAGGTCAAAAGTATGTATTAATGCTAAGATGAGGAGGTGTTTAATGTGTAAACTTCATGGAAACTAATAAAGGATTGTTTCTGGCTATCACATTGTTCAAGAAACTAATGAAAGATTTTCTGGATGGCTGTAACTAAATGCATTATGTATAGTTGCCCATTAAACAATATCAGAGCCTTGGAACTGCAAATGAAGAAGTATTTTAACTTCAAAGCACGGGCCATTGTGTTCAAACAAGGGAAAATCCACAAACTTTATCCGCATTTAGTCAACAAAGGGAGAGCTTCTGCTGTGATGGGAACACTTGACAGACAGTTTCCAGGGAAAACAGCTATAAAATGAACCCTGGGAGCAATTCTGGACACTTTTGGTGTTCATGATATAAGACAGACAGCCCCAAAGCTATTTGGGTAACCCTGAGACGTGTGGAAAACCAGCAGTTTAGTACACCTCTGCTAATCATTTGGATTTACAAACTATGCTTCATCTGAAATGTATTTTATCTGTTTTAACCTCTCAATAACTCACTTAGCTAACAAACCTTTAGTTAAAAGAACGAGGAGTAATTGTGGCACCTTAGAGACTAACACATTTATTTGAGCATAAGCTTTCGTTAGTTTAGTTAGTTAATAGATAAATTGGCTGCCAGCGTTGTCTTTGGTGTAAGATGAAGAGCATCTGTTGACCTGGCATAAGTGATTGGCCCTTTGGTGTCAGGAGTGACCTAATGTGATTTTTTATTTTAATAACCTTTCATCACAAAGTCCATTTTGTCTTGATGGTAAAGGGGGGTGGAGAGTATAAAGGGACTGTCTGTGGCTCCATGGTAAGAGTAAAATAGTAATCCAGGAGTGCACACTTCTTACTGGTTTGGTTGAGTCTAGTTATAGAATATACCACCAGTTGGGGCGGGGGTCTGTCATATTTTTTGACAGCCTGACCTGAGCTTGGCTTTCTCAGGCCTGGTCTACACTACGCGTTTAAACCGAATTTAGCAGCGTTAAACCGATTTAATCCTGCACCCGTCCACACAACGAGGCCCTTTATGTCGATATAAAGGGCTCTTTAAACCGGTTTCTATAATCCTCCCCGACGAGAGGAGTAGCGCTGAAATTGGTATTGCCATGTCGGATTAGAGTTAGTGTGGCTGCAAATCGATGATATTGGCCTCCAAGCAGTATCTCACAGTGCACCATTGTGACTGCCCTGGAAAGTAATCTGAACTCAGATGCACTG
>NC_133769.1:241645446-241651928 GCF_003597395.2 Chelonoidis abingdonii | reverse complement strand
TCTCAGCTATGATAGAAAGAGGCCAAGCAGGACTCAGCACAGTGCTTGTGCGTGACAAGCATAACAGAAAGCCAAAGAATCAAATGGACGGGCTACAAATGGAGGGAGGGAGGGGGACTGAGGACTCCAGCTATCCCACAGTCCCAGCAGTCTCCGGCTGAGCTCCCAATGCCTGAAGGGTCAAAAAATTGTCGGGGTGGTTCAGGGTATATCTCGTCATTTACCCTTCCCTTCCCGCCCCCCTCATGAAAGAAAAAAGGGAACCAAAAACTTTCTTGCCATTTTCAATGACATAAGGTCTACGCCATGTGCTGCTTAGATAGTGGTGCTGGGCGCGAACACGCATCCTCCCTATCTTTATGATGGTAAACTGTAACAAATGGTGGAAAACCGTCATCATCCCGTGAGTTGCTCCTGTAGCCTCGGTGAGGGCCGGCAGGGGGCGCCTGGGTAAATGGGAATAACTCCCGATCATTCCCAGCAGATTGGTACAGAATGGCTGGTAACCGTCCTCATCATAGCCAAATGGAGGCTGAGTCTCTATTAGCCCCCCACTTTCATGTCTAAAGGTAAAAGATTCTGTACTGCCTGAGACTATCATAGCACAGAAGGCTTCCTCCCCCTCATTTTATCTCCTAAAAGTCAGTGTCTTATTCCTGAATTCTTTTTATTACTTCATCACACAAATGAGGACACTGCACGGAGCCAGGGTTGGGGAAGAGGGAAGCAATGGGTGGGGTGCCTGGGCAGGGGCACCCCCTAAATGGCATGCACCATCATTCTGCGGGATCCTGGGCTTGACCCAGATGCGGCTGTGCTCTCTGGCTCTCTAGAGACTTGTCCCATATTTAGGCAGGACTGACTGTATTTATTAGACAACATAAAAGTAAGCGGAGATGAACCCGGAGAGTCATTCCCATTTTGTCCATGCGCCCCGGCCGACCTCAGTGAAGCAGCCAGACACCATGGACAGCAGCAGACGGCTTCAAAAGGATTGATAACCCATCGCCAATTCCAGTTGCAAAGGTACAAAATGATGAATGACTGCATCTCATCGCCAATTACAATGTCAGATGGTGCAATAACAGATGGTAACCATCTCTGCTTACCTGCAAAGCAAATGAATGCTGCTGGTGCACTGGTCAGTACCGCCTCTGTCAGCAGCATCCAGTACACATATGGTGACAGTGACAAAAGGCAAAACAGGCTTTACGGTTGCCATGCTATGGCGTCTGCCAGGGCAATCCAGGGAAAAAGAGCACAAAATGATTGTCTGCCGTTGCTTTCACGGAGAAGGATTGAGTGACGACATTTACCCAGAATCACCCGCGACACTGTTTTTGCACCATCATGCATTGGGATCTGAACCCAGAATTCCAATGGGCGGGGCAGTCTGTGGGAACTATGGGATAGCTACGGGATAGCTACCCACAGTGCAACACTCCAGAAATCGACACTAGCCTCGGTACATGAACACACACCACTGAATTGATGTGCTTAGTGAGGCCGCGTGCACTCGACTTTATACAATCTGTTTTACAAAACCAGTTTCTGTAAAATCAGAATAATCCCATAGTGTAGACATATCCTCAGTTGTGAGCTACCCAAGACACTGTGGCAGCATGTACATAGATAAGGCCTGTAAGAGATTTTTTTAGGTAAATAAAAAAGATTATCTTGGATTTTAATCACATGTAATTCTGTTTATTTTGGAGAATTAAAGGCAATTTTCTAATTTTGGGGTACTCAATTTCCCTTTTAATGAGATCAACTAAGAGGTCCCCAAAAATCTTGGAACCCCTCTGTCATTTAAATGAGGCTTGTTTTACCTTCATAGAGCAATGTTGGTCCAACTGCAATGACAAAAGGCTAAAATATCTGTAAAAGACAAAATATTTTACAGTGACAAAAAAAATAAGCATTTAGGGTGAAATTCACCCCTAGACAGAGGGCTAGCAAAATCCTATGCAGCACTTAAGTCTAATTTAAGCCATATTTTGAGGACTTCAGTGCAACTTCAGTTTTTCATAGTACTTGTTCCAATCCTCCGTATGCAAGTAAATGTCACCCACTAAGAATAAATATAGACTTGCACTATCAAACCTAAAAATAGGTGATTTCTCATTCATAAAAATAGACAAGGAAGATACTGATCTTTCATGTATGTAACGTACAAATGTAGATGAAAGTACCTGAAATGTAAGTAAAAGTGTCGTAGCTTCCTACTCAGATTTTTACCTTAGCGTTCATAAACTGAGAAGCTAGCATGAACCTCCCCCAAGCTTATTACCAGCTTGGATCTAATCTCGCTGCCACCAATCAGGATTCGGAGTACCTGATCAACTCTCCCAGGTCTCCCCAATCCTTTCCCTGGGGGACGCCCAAGACCCAGAAGCTCTGAGTCTACCGGCAAGGGAAATTCTCCCCTTCCCTTCCCCCTCCCTCTCCCAACCAGACTTTCCTCTCTGGGCTAACCTGAGAGAGCTGATGCAATCTCTTTACATCACAATACCAAGAAGCATGTCTCCTTATTCCACAAAGAGACAAACCCCAAATACAAGGAAACAGAGTTGATCCTATCTCTCTTTCCCCCTCCCACCAACTCCATGGTGCTGCCGAGCTACCCTCCGTAGATCTAACACAAAGAGAATCCCCTCCCCTTGCCCTTAACCTACCCAGAGAGAAAATTCAAACAAGTCTTAAAAAGAAAACTTTATATAAAAAGAAAGAAAGACATCAGAATATAAACTCTGCATCAAGATGACAAATACAGGGCTATTGCTTATAAGAAAATATGAAAAACAGTCTGATTCAACAAGATATCCAATTTAAAACATTCCAGCAAACTCCACACATGGAAATACAAAAGAAAACATATAAAAGCCTATTATTTTGCTACCTTTGTACTTACAACTGGGAACAGAAGGGTAGAAAGAAGCTTGGAGATAGAAAAAAAAAAAAGAAAGCTCTTCCCTCATAGCCGAGAGAAAACAAACAGGCAGAACAAACCCAAAACCAGAAGTTCCCTCCCTCACTTTGAAAAATCCGGTTTCCTGATTGGTCCTCTGGTCAGGTGTTTAGTTCCCTTTGTTAACCCTTCACAGGGAAAAGAAACATTAACCCTTAGCTATCTGTTTATGACAGGGCCATCCACAATTGTTCTGCAGACTCAATTTGGAAAAGCAACCTAATCTTCGGAGGCATACCTGAAGTTTCCCCAGTCTTACCTGAATTGCTTTGGTCTAGAAATCAGGCTGAGAATCTCATGAGAACAGCCTTTCTCACAACTCTTCTGGAAACTCTCAAAGTAACCACTGGAGCTGTTAATGCACAGGGAGCAACGTGAAAAGCTCATGCTGTTCAGAAGGGTTGCCAGGATCATGGTTTTTAAAAGGTGTAAGTGACTTTCTTGAGCCACTCTTATTCTGGTGGTTCACTAGTCTCAGTTAGATGCACTTTTGCATCTATCCATAGCTTTTGGAAATGGCTTGCAAAAGAGAGGAAAAGATCATTCAGAAACATTTGGGGGTCATCAAGAGTGGCAGCAAAATATAGAATTGCAACTCCAGGTTGTAACTAGGTGCAATGTAAGAGATCCAATAGCCAGTAAAAGTAGGCATTCAAAATAAAGGCTCTGAATCTCTCATTCATAGCACCTTTAAAAGTAGCTTCATGTTACACTTTGGCATCATGGCATATCATTTACCAGACTACAGTTATACCAACTGTATTGTGTGGCAGTGAAAGGCTGAAGTGCACTGTATTCACATTTTCAATTCCTGTCAAAAGATAACATGAAAAAGTGTCCAAACTGGAATCCAAATAATTACAGTTCAAAGGATAAGATGTCAGCTGGAGATTACTGTATTGCTTAACAAAGTACCCTGATCTTGCTTCCCCTGCTGACCTGGTACCTTTTTATTCTTTCAGGCCATCCTTTTTCTGCAAGAGAAGGGTGAGGAAAGGTCTAAAGGTGTTATTAGAGGTTTATTCACCATGATCAGTTGTATTGTATGATCTGCTGTGGCACTGGTCATATAGTAAAGAGCATGCTATGGCCATGAGCACTAGCATTTGAATACAGAGGTTTGGGCACATTCAATGAAGTTGTAGACCCTCCTCTTGAACTACAAACAAAGACTCTCATTTACTAGTGAGCCAGCCATCTTGAAGCCATTCAGAACTATTAAGAGGGCCTCCGCTATGTCAAACCATCTTCCACTGTGTTCTGAATACACAGACCTATTCTCATAACTTGGAGTCAATGTCTTATCCATTTTCTTGCACATGTGAGGCCATCTCCTCCATGCAGACACTATGAGTAGTTGTCAAGTGAACAAAATCTTAGAAGGCTTGTCTACTTCACAGGAGTATTTCTAGGTCTTTTCCCTAGATGGGGACAGTGAGGCATGCAGAGGTCAGGTGATTTGTCTATCATCTCACAGGTTGTTTCTGGAAGAACTAGGAATAAAATCCTAGGGATAGAGTCCAAACTCTGCTGTGGGCCCTTAATGCTATTCCAGCAGTATAAGGGAGCTGTAAAGGGATCACAACAGCCTTCTAGGGGGATATACTCAGAGTGCAGGGGAAACATACAACTGACAAATGCAACCCTATGCCACCCCTGCTTGGTGGTGACACGGATAGGATAGTGGAATGGCTGGACAAGTCTACACTTCAGTAATTTTAGGCTGTGGAACAGTGGCTTGGGATAGGCATAAAGCCATCTGGCCTCCACAGCTATGCCTTCTGCACTGCACCATCTGAGAGGCACAGGACAAACTCAAGCCCCATATCTCTTAAATTTGATTCATCAGGAGACCTTCTTTCTCCAGGAAGGTCTTTTCAGTAAGCTGCTGTTCGGGTATTTTTAATTTAAAAATGAAGAGCAACGGACCACTTGGGGGCAAAGTATTCAAAGAAATATAATTTTGAACTACTGAACAAAGATAATTTTTGAATGAGCAATTCTGTCAGGAATGTAAAAGGCACAGGAAAAAAATAGAAATAAAGTAGAGGTCTGGATACATAGATATCACCTGACTTATTTTTAGGCATAAAACAAGTAAGCATCATGAGATCACTTACTTACTCTGCATCACCAGTCAGCTGCAACTGAAGAATGAAATATTTATAGCAGCTAGCTATTTTAGCTCAGAACCTCTTGAGCTGAACTTGGAAGAAGGCCTGTATAGAGGAGGAGGCAAAGGTGGCTTAAAAATACCTCTTTGCTTTCCCCATCCTGGGGGCATATTACATCAGCCTCTGTGTTTGCTGTAGTGATCATTGAAACACTCCCTTCCGTCCTGACATGCATCTTGTTCTAGATAAGGCGGCGGAGACTGGTGTAGGAAACTCTATGCTAGACAAGGAATCCCCCTACACAAGAGGAATCACTAGATTTCCTGTTAAAGCAGTCAATTGTCAAGTGTCAATATACTGTTTTTTTATTGACGTTGTTATAGTAATACTCTCAGAAAATGTCAGCATAGTGCGGGGTTTAAATGCAGTCTGCACTTCTGTTATATAAAGCCTGGCTCAAATCAAAATATGCTCTCACTTGAAACTGGGCATTAGAAATTTCATCCCAGGAGTAACAATTTGTGAATAAAGATTGTCAATAAAATAATTATGGCCATCTTTTAATGTAGTGGTGTGGGGAGGGGAAGCATTAAGCAGGTTTATATCTTCTTTTGTGCTTCTGCAAGTTAAAAGGAAATGTTGCTGCTCAATAATCTATAACTTTAATTAGACCTTTTAATACTGTTTGTCTACTATTTACTTACATGCTTAGGTCAAGAGACATTATTTTAAGAGTTCCCCAGATTCACAGGTATATGTGGGACTATAGAGCACAGGATCTAACAGAGTGGGACCACTGTTGTGATATTACTAAAAGACATTCTGTTTTCAGATGGGTCACTGGGGTCAGCTGATTCATTTCCTTTCCTGGTTCTTTATTATAGGTGAGGGACGAGTGGACTTGTTCCATGAGATATCCCTGCATTTTTGTGGGGAAAGGGGGCCAAGTCCACCATGCAGCAGAAATGGAAAATCAAAGCACTAGTGTCATTGTGCATCATCTCAACCCCTGAGTACAGTTGTAGAGTCAGCTAAGTGGCATCAGCAGGCCACAGAGCACTGTTTTTTCCCCATATCTGCTACCAAAGGGATCATAGAACATCAGGGTTGGAAGGGACCTCCGGAGGTCATCTAGTCCAACTCCCTGCTCAAAACGGGACAAATCCCCAACTAAATCATCCCAGCCAGAACTTTGTCAAGTTGGACCTTAAAAACCTCTAAGAAAAGAGATTCCCATCTCCCTAGGTAACTCATTCCAGTGTTTTACCACACTCCAAGTGAAAAGGTTTTCCTAATATCCAACCTAAACCTCCCCCAACTGCAACTTGAGACCATTACTCCTTGTTCTGTCCTCTGCTACCACTGAGAACAGTCTAGATCCATTCTCTTTGGAACCCTCT
>NC_133769.1:241593636-241643844 GCF_003597395.2 Chelonoidis abingdonii | reverse complement strand
GCAGAGTCCTGTGCAGTAGGTGACTCAAAAGCACATGAGGCCTATGACTCATGCCCAAGATCTTAAAAACACAATAGGTCTTGCAGCTCTGGACATTGCCTACCCTACACCGAGCCCAGGTTTAACAAGGTGATAACAGGACTAACCCTTTGAACAGGGCAGTGGTCCCACTTAGCACAAGTGGCCATCCCTTTGAGAAGGGCAATGGCTCTTGGTGAACAACTTTAAGGGGCCCTCCCTTTGAGAAGGGCAGTGGCCCTGCTAAACAACTTAACAGCCAGGGAAGGGGCGGCCACAGGAGGAGAACAAAATGGAGTATGGGGACAGCTGTAAGAAAACAAAATGGAATAGGGGGATAGCTGTAACGGACACCTCTATACCCTATCCCTACCTTCCAGCATATCGACCACTCCTCCCAGTTTAGTGTCATCTGCAGACTAGCTAGGGTGCAGTCCACGCCATCCTCCAGATCATTAATGAAGATATTGAACACAACTGGCCCCAGGACTGACCCTTGGGGCACTCTGCTTGATACCGGCTGCCAACTAGACATGTAGCCATTGATCAATATCCGTCGACCCTGACAATCTAGCCAACTTTCTATCTTACAGTCCATTCATCCAACCTATACTTCTTTAACTTGTTGGCAAGAATACTGTGGGAGACTGTATCAAAAGCTTTGCTAAGTCGAGTAATAACATGTCCATTGCTTTACCTTCATCCACAGAGCTAGTTATCTCATCATAGAAGGGAATTAGGTTAGTCAGGCATGACTTGCCCTTGGTGAATCCATGCTGACTGTTCTTGATCACTTTCCTCTCCTCTAAGTGCATCAGAATTGATTCCTTGAGGACCTGCTCCATGATTTTTCCTGGTACTGAGGTGCAGGGCCGGCTTTAGGCCGATTCCACCGATTCCAGGAAATCGGGCCCCGCGCCTAAAAGGGCCCTGCGCCTTAGGCACCTTTTTAATTTTTTTTTTTACACTTACCCCGGTCCCCGGCTGCGGTGTGCTCTGGGGTCTTCCTTTGAGCCAAGCGCCCGAGGGAGAGCGAAGCAGCCTCGCTCTCCCAGCTAGAGCTCCAGCCTGGGCGGCGGGGCTTGCCACGCTCCAGCCGGGGCTCCAGCCGGGAAAGCAGGGCAGCGGGGCTTTGCCGCTCTCCGACCAGGGCTCCAGCCGGGAGAGTGGGGTTGCAGGGCTTTGCCGCTCTTCTGGCTGGGAGAGCGGGGTGGCGGGGCTTGCCGTGCTCCAGCCGGGGCTCCAGCCGGGAGAACGGGGCGGCAGGGCTTTGCCGCTTTTCTGGCCGGGAGAGCGGGGTCGCGGGGCTCTCCCGTCTAGCGCTCTGGCCAGAGCACGGCAAGCCCCGCGACCCCGGCTGGAGCTCTGGGCCCTTTAAATAGCCCCCAGAGCCTTGGGGCAGTGAGGGACTCCGGATAATACTCCTCCCTGAGTCATTCTGTCCAAACCTTCCACTTCTAATTGCACCAGTTTTTTTTTGTGTGTAACCCTTCTCCCCCTCTGAGTTGGCAGCAACAAGGGCCAGGTTCAGTATCCAGGGGTTCCATTTCAATAACACAAGGCATAACCGGCTCGAGCCCCCACCAGTGACCTGGGACACTTACATACCATACCCTCCTGGGCGCCTCTAGGAGGCAATACTTCCCCTCTCGCAAGCACGGAGTCTGAGTGTAGCGAAATCTTTTTAATAAAGGAAGGAATCAATGCGGCATCCCATTGGAGAAACACCACAAACAGAGTTATAACACAAACCATAACCACCCCCCAAGTACATTTTGGCAATGTCCTTTCCCCTTAGGGTCTTAAGTCCAATCACTCCAAAGTCCAACAACCCAAAAGTCTCTGGTCAATGCCACCCAGAATTCAAGAGTCTATCTGTAGAGGTCCCTCCCCCCCAGCCTGGGTGAAAGGGGCACCTTACGTGGTCCAGGGCCAACTGCCCTGCCTTCCGTGGGTTCTGCTTCCGCCTTCTCCACAAACTGCTCCGCCTTACCAGCCGCTCCACTCTGCTCCTAAGCCGTCCTCACAAACTGCTCCGCTCCACCAGCTGCCTCGTGAGCTGCTCCAGTTTCCCAGCAAAAACTGCTCGGCTCCGCTCTTGCTCTGTGGGCTGCCTCCACACGCCCCACAGCTACTCCGCTCTGCCAGCCGCTCCACTCCACCAGCTGTCCTGTGGTTCCGCTCCAGCCATCCCATAAACTGCTCCACTCCGCCAGCTGCTCTGTTCCACAGTATAGCTTCAGGCTCCCCCACTAGTTAGCACAGTACTCAGTGCTCCCAGCTCAGTAATTTCAGCTTTTGTGAGCTCTTTAGTGATCTCTTCAACCTCCCTGGCCACACTATAGCAGACCTTAAGGTGGCCGTCCTGCAGCAAAAAACTTCAGGACCAGACTTAAAGAGAAACTGTTGAGCTTCTGTTCATCTGCAAATTTGATACCGTCAGCTCAGGATTAAACAAAGACTGTGAATGGCTTGCCAACTACAAAACCAGTTTCTCCTCTCTTGGTGTTCACACCACAACTGCTAGAATAGCACATATCCTCCCTGATTGAACTAACCTTATTAGCTCTAGCTTGCTTGCATATATATACCTGCCCCTGGAAATTTCCACTACATGCATCTGACGAAGTGGGTATTCACCCACGGAAGCTCATACTCCAAAACGTCTGTTAGTCAATAAGGTGCCACAGGATTCTTTGCTGCTTTTATATTCTTCCCTTGTCATTTGTCCAGTCTTCCATTTCTTATAAGCTTTTTTGTGTGTTTAAGATCAGCAAGGATATCACTGTTAAGCCAAGCTTGTCGCCTGCCATATTTACTATTCTTTATACACATCGGGATGGTTTGTTCCTGCAACCTCAATAACGATTCTTTAAAATTCAGCTAGCTCTCCTGGACTCCTTTGCCCCTCATGTTATTCTCGCAGGGGATCCTGCCCATGAGTTCCCTAGGGAGTCAAAGTCTGCTTTTCTGAAGTCCAGGGTCTGTATTTTCCTGCTCTCCTTTCTTCCTTGTGTCAGGAATCTGAACTCGACCATCTCATAGTCACTGCCTCCAAGATCCCATCCATTTTTGCTTCCCCTATTAAATTCTTCCCTGTTTGTGAGCAGCAGGTCAAGAAGAGCTCTTTCACTATTTGGTTCCTCCAGCACTTGCACCAGGAAATTGTCCCCTACACTGTCCCAAAAACTTCCTGGATTGTCTGTCCACTGCTGTATTGCTCTCCCAGAAGATATTGGGGTGATTGAAGTCCCCCTTTAGAACCAGGACCTGTGGTCTAGTAACTTCTGTTAGTAGCCAGAAAAAAGCCTCGTCCACCCCATCCCCCCTCGTCTGGTAGGCTATAGCAGACTCCAACCACATACACCCTTGTTGCTCACACTTCTAAACTTAATCCAGAGACTCTCAGGTTTTTCTGAAGTTTCATACTGCTCTCTTACATACAGTGCAACTCCCCCACCTTTTCTGCCCTTCCTGTCCTTCCCGAACAGTTTATATCCATCTATGACAGTACTCTAGTCATGTGATTTATCCCACCAAGTCTCTGTTATTCCAATCACATCATAATTCCTTGACTGTGCCAGGACTTCCAGTTCTCTCTGCTTGTTTCCCAGGCTTCTTGCATTTGTGTATAGGCACTTAAGATAACTTGCTGATCATCCTGCTTTCTCAGTATGAGGCGGGAGTCCTCCCATATTGTGCTCTCCTGATCATGCTTCCTCTTCCCCATTTACCTCAGGGCTTTGATCTCGTTCTCCTAATGAGCCTAGTTTAAAGCCTGCTTGGAAAGATGCTCTTCCCTCTCTTTGTTAAGTGGATCTCATCTCTTCCTAGCACTCTTTCTTCTTGGAACACCATCCCATACTCTAGGAATCCAAAGCCTTCTCTCCAACATTCATTGACTTCCATGATTCAACGGTCTTTACCTGGGTCTTTTGCTTCCACAGAAAGGATGGACGAGATCACTACTTGCACCTCAAACTCCTTTATCCTTCTTCCCAGAGCCACGTAGTCTGCAGTGATCTGCACGAGGTCATTCTTGTCAGTTTCTTTGGTGCTCACATGGAGAAGCAGGAAGGGATCGCAATCCAAGTGAAGTCTCTCCATCACACTGTGAATCCTAGCTCCTGGCAAGCAGCACACTTCTCGGTTTTCCCAGTCAAGACAGCAGATAAATGACTCAGTCCCCGTGAGGAGGGAGTCCCCGACCACCACCACCCACCTGTTCCTCTTGGGAGCGGTGGTCGTGGAACCCTCGTCCCTGGGACAGTGCATCTCATGCTTTCCAATCTGTGGAGTCTCCTTCTACTCCCATCCCTCAAATGTATTATCTAGTCCACTCTCTACATTAGTCCCTGTGGAGAGAACATGAAAACAGTTGCTAACCTGTATGTGCATTGCTAGTACATGGATGCTCCTCTTTCTTCTTCTGGAGGTCACGTGCTGCCAAATTTCTTCACCATCTTTCTGTCCCTGCTGTGCAACCTGATCTGATTCTTCAGAATGTTGTGCCCGTAGAAGCATATCCTGATGTCTGTCCAGGAAATCTTCATTTTCTCTTATGCAATACAGGGTTGATACTTGTCTTCCAGACCTTGAAACTTATCTTCCAATATGGAGACCAGTTTGCACTTTGTACAGACAAAGTTGTTTCTTTCCTGTGGAAGAAAGACAAACATGTCACATCGTGTGCAGATCACAACAGCTGATTGCTCACCATCCATATTACTTTCCTTCTAAGAGCTTCCTCAACTATTACAGCAACAACTCAGAGTTGCCTGCAAGTTGAAAGGCACAGTGGGCTCTCCCCAGCGAACTCCCAGTCAAACTCCCTCTGTTAGCCTCTTTGCTGTTCGCCGCTCAGCTGGTTAGCTGCTGAGCTGGGATGGTTGAGTGCAGGATACTTATGGTCTTCAAAGATATGTGATTTGTGAGGAGAAAAGAAACCAGTAATACTAGCAACTCTTCTTCTGGCAGAATGGTAGAATACGCGCATAAGAACGGCCATATTGGGTCAAACCAAAGGTCCATCTAGCCTAGTATCCTATCTTCTGACAGTGGCCAATGCCAGATGCCCCAGAAGGAATGAACAGAACAGGTAATCATCAAGTGATCTATCCCCTGTTGCCCATTTCCAGCTTTCGGCAAACAGAAGCTAGGGACACCATCTCTACCCATTCTGGTTAATAGCTGTTGATGGACCTATCATCCATGACTTTATCTAGTTCTTTTTTGAACAGCTTTGTTTCTGACCTAGGCAAAGAGATTTTCTATCAGAAGTAGAATAATACAACTTAAGTGGGGTAAAAGCCTGTTGGTGGGAGTGAGTGGATAGACTGTATGAAAGGGGGGATCTTGGAGAATTGTGTCTGCTTCATAAAACATTGACAGATCCTCCAGGTTTGCATGGTTTTGTATTTACCTTTGTCTTTAGCTTTTGGGTTCACACTCTCTGTAAAACCAGCTGTCATATAAACCAAGCTGAGAGGGGTCTAATCCTGCAATCTTTATTCAGGTAAAACCTCTACTGACTTCAGTGAAGGTGAAAATCTCAATGCTAGCTGATAATAGTTTCTTCTTCTTTGTTATACTTACTTTGGGATCATCGGGTTTATAATGGCACACCACCAGAGAGCAAATTGAATGCTGCTTCATCTGTGTTCTTGATGATTTTCTATATATTTTTTCAACTAAATTTATTTTCTCTAGATTTTAGCAATCTCCTAGCCCTTTCCAAACTGACATTTTGATGTTCCAAGGACAAGGATGGAGAAAAGGGAGGTATTAACTGCTAAGTGCCTACTGATCAAAACAGCTGAACGATTTGTGAATTTTGTCCAGTATTTTAGGACTAATGCTTAACTGAATCCTGTTGAGAAATATCACTACAAAGTTCATATTGTTAGGGTACTAGACACGGCACATAGCTCTGTCACAGTATGACAAATAATACAAAAGTATTTTGTCTTAGTTTTAAACAGAATTATGGTACCATAGTTACAGCTGACATTGCCTGATACTGTGTAATGCCAACAGACCCTGTTAGTTGGGAGGCAGGCTTGCACTGGGGACCTTTGGAGCTTAGTGCATGAGCTTCTACCGCATGAGCTAAAAGCCAGCCAGCTCTTAGCTGAGGATTTAAGGCAGACTTATTTTATCTTATTCTCTAAGTAGTCTTGGTGCCACTAGATGGAACAGAAGACCACACCCAGGAATTGTGTGGGTTACAACTGCACCCCATGTGAACCTTCTATTAACATCACATTTTGCTTGACTCCTTACTGATCAAGACTGCAGCATGAGTTCTCTCTGAACAATATTTCTGAATCCTTGGCATAAAAATCACATATTTGCCACTCTTTAACCCAAAATCAAGGAGTGCTTGTTTTGTCTAAGACATTTTTTTCCTTGCTTAGTCTGCTGAGAGTTAATTTTTTAGAATCAAATGAAAATCCTGAGGATTGTCTTAGTATTGCCAAAGGTATGGTGTTTGATGATATGTTTCCTGGTTGTTGTTGTTGTTTCTTTTTCCTTTGAGATCTCTAGGTCTTAAAGAATAGATCCTCAGTGTGGTTTAGTAATGCAAGCAGGGCCAGAATTTGTTCTTTGCCTCTAGGATTTGATTAGTATTTTAAAAGTGTTGTTCTGCTGAAACCTCAGAGAAACTCTGCTCTCTCCTGGGCCTTCCTGATTGACTAGCATTATCAATCTTTCCCCAAGTCTGTGCTTCTGAGAACTCAATTTTATAAACTTTTCACTAGCTAATTTGCCTGAAGCTTTGAAATTGTAAGCATGTTATTTGCATTTTAGTTTCTGTTTCACAAGTTGCTGCCAATATGGCCATGCCTGGATAAATTAGATTTAGGAAATAAATAAATAAATAATCTAACAGGGATGGGGGCGGTCATTAATCACAAAGGAGGGAATAACTTCACATGCCATGTTCCTCTCACAGCCAGAGCGTTGCCTCTTAGATTATGCTGGGGAAAGCAGAGTGGATACATAAGGCTAGAAGTATCCAAAAGTATTCAGCTCTGCATTGACCAATGCATGAACTCAATGTGTGACATTCAAGAGATTTCACCCATTGATATCCATTGATAGCTAATTGTAGTTATTATTTGTATTGCTGCAGTCCACAACCAGGATGAGATCCCCATTGTGCTGATACTGCACAGATGCACCTCACCTACCGCACTACAGAAAGTCATTCAGATACTTTGGTGTTGAGAGCTGTATAAGACCCAATCTAGAATAGAGTAGAACTGTGCTAGGTCCTATACAAACTAGAGCTAGTCAGGACCCTTCTGACACAACATTTTTCATCAGAAAATGCCAATTTGTCGAGAAGGAGTCTTAGATCCAGGATGGAATTTCAGATCAAAACCAGACAGAAACCCACCCCAGAACAACCAATTATCCCAATGGTCAGAGCACTCACGTGTCATGTGAAAGATCCAGATTACAGTTTCTGTACTGCCTGATTCAAACTAGGCTCTTAAAGCTGAGTCTCCTACAGCCCAGCTGAGTGCCCTAACCACTGGGCTAGGAAGTCATTCTCATGTACTCTCATCCAATGAATATTTAATTATTGGCTATTGGCTATTATGAAGTGATATCTTATTAATTTTTGCAACATATTTCAAAAGAACTGGGTTTTGTTCCACATCAGAACGGAAAAAAAATTTGTTAAAACCTCAAAACTTTTCATGAAATGGGAATCCAGCCAAGCCTAATAAAAGCATGGAATGGAAGATGATCCATCAGATGACTATTCAAATGAATCAACCCAAGGGTTTCAGGGAAATTTTAAGAAGATTTAAAAATAAATATCTGTGTTCAGCTAATAAAAGCAACATCTAAATAAAGCATATTGACATCATGCTAGCAATAGGAGTCAGAGGTAAGAAAAGTACAAGCATATCTAGGTAAAGAAATGAAGAAAAAACAGGACTTCCTGTTACAGGAATTGAACACTTCAAGTTGGCAGAAGTACTAAAATGTTTGCTAGCAATTATTAATATTAATAATTATTTCTATAGTGCCATAGGCTACTCTGATGCTCGATAGACTCAAACAGCCAATGGTGGCCGGAGGGTGGAGAACATTGAAGATGTGTTCTGGCTCCAGTTCAAAGTATGATCGCCATCTGCTACTGGTAGTGGATGGGTGCCAAAATAAATTTAGTTTTTCCGAGCTCGGATGAATAATTACTTTTGCCATTTCCTAGAAGTATTACATTATGTTCTCTGTGTTTATTTTTGTGTCACTTTTCATTATTGTTCCATTTGCTTCATTAGAACAGAATACAGCTCAATACATAAGAACACAGGAACAAAATAAAATGTTAGTGATGCTTGTAATAAAGTTATTCCATTTAAATTGAACAATGTATGGAGCTGACTCATTACTACGCACATATTGTCTAGATTTTTCTTCATATTATCAGCCATATTCGTCAAGAATATTTCTGTATACCTGGGAATAATTAAAAATATTCAGAACATTTAAATCAAAATCTATAGCAGTTTCTCCTATTCCTACATTTTCATAATTCCTATGTGGATGGTGATTTGATTTTTTGTATTCTATTATCCTTGATTCTGCTCTTCTATATATTAACACTAGATGTCAAGGAGAGTCATTCAAATATTCATGACATTATTAAAGTGAACACTCTTCACTGGTGCTCGACCAAGTCTTATAGAAAGATCACAAAATCATATAAGATGCATTGCAAGAACAACAATTTGCTGCTATCAACAATGTAAAGTGTTACTCTTAAATAATGATTTTAAGGGCGGATACAAGTTTCTCAATTCCCAGGACACTCAGAAGAATAACAATGAAAATAATATACCCTGTAGTTATAGAGTATCAGAGGGGTAGCCGTGTTAGTCTGGATTTGTAAAAGCCTATAGTTATTATTTAACAAGTCCCAAATGATAATGAACCCTGCTTCCATATTAGTGACTCTAATATGATTGCTAGACTTGGGTTTATATCAAGTAAAGGACCTCATAGATGGTCCCAAGCCATGGAAATTCCACCAGGATGTGTTAAAGTAAGGCACCCATAATACCATTTCCAGTAAGGACGTGTAATTAGTCAGTGCTGCCCCAAAAGTGGGTGTACTGAAAAAATGCGTCACCTTCTTGTCCTCCCTCCCAGCCAGTTCCCACTGAATCCTGCCTTGGAAAGTGGACATTGTTGTAATTTTACACTACTGTATCTTTCCCTGCCAGCTGCTTTTTCTCCTTTGAAGAGCCAGATTAACTCTCCAGTGGGTCCGGGGCTATTAGATTTTCTGAGGCCCCTGTATACAACTCTTTTTCCTAATTTAAAGCAAAATGATCACAATTATAGCACTGAGGCTATTAACGCTACACTAAACTTGCCTTTTAATTAACATAAAGCCATTCTGTGATTACATTTCAGTCTTAAAACACGTAGAATATAGTTAAGCTAATTCAAAATATCCTACTTTTTACCTTAGAACAGTTGTTACATTAGTTTCTTTCTGGGAGGGACTTTGGGTACAGGAGGGGATTCTGACTGGGGCAGGGGGTTGGAGTGTGAGGTGCAGGCTCCAGCTGGGATGCGCTTACCACAGATGGTGCAGCAGGGCTCAGGCAGACTGCCTGCCTGTGTGCCATGACCCCATGTTGCTCCCAGAAGAGTCTGGCTGCTGGCATGCCTCTGTGTGCCCCTCAGGGGAGGGAGACAGCATGTCTCTTTGTGCTGCCCGTGGCCACAAGCGCCACCCCCACAGCTCCCATTGGCTGATTCCTGGCCAATGGGAACTGCAAGGACGGTGCTGGGGGCAGGGGCAGCGCATGGAGCTGTTTCCTCCCCCCACCCCGGGTCAGGGGCCGCAGAGATGTGCCAGCAGCCAGACGCTTCTGGGAGCAGTGTGAGGCCACAGTATCCAGATAGGCAGCCTGAGCTCTGCAGTGCCGGGGCGTCACTTAGCCCAGGGCACTAGGCTGCAGCCCCTAAAGACCCTGTGTTAATCTGGCCCTGCTTCTTTGGGCCCCTACACTGGCAGAAACTGTGTAAACCAGAGATGAATCTACCACATTGTGTAGTTAGCTATTTAAAAATTAAGATCCAGATTGTACACTTTTTCTGCTTGGCCATGCAGGGGAGTAAAGCCACCTCTGCAAAACAGTGCCTTGTTTAAGGGATGTACATCCAGTTCACTCCACCATGAGCATACATGGGGAATGGGCCGAGACATGAATTTGCAGGGGTGGGTTTATACGCTATGTCCTCATAACAGCATGTCACCGAATTACTCCCCCTCAGTGCAAGAGGGGAGCTCAGGGAAGATGTACCTTTAATAATCAGATTAAAATTAACCCCATGTGCTTCATTTTTTGAGTGTCCATTATGGACACCTTAAAGGGACTTTAGAAAGTTCTGAGAACGCTCCTTCTGGAAATTAGGTTTATATATTGTAATCTGGAATAATATTTTTCTTTTGGGAAAAATTGTACCTGAAATAATTTTAAAATATATTATAAACCTTTTAGTTCCAGGGACTTTCTTAGAAAATGTATTAGCTTCCAAAGAAAAGGTAATTATGCTTCCCATGTTAGTTATAACTGTTACCAGAGAATAGAAACTGATTTCAAAGAACCACTTTTCTAGTAAAATCTAGTTAAGTAGAATGTTCTTGTTCCTGTAGCTGAGCTATCTTGATTAGTGTTTTTATATTATTATAGTGCAGGCCTTAGTACTATTTTAGTTAAGTGTTTGTCAGTATTCTCATTAGTGAATTGTCTTTAGTAATTTTTTTTTCAGGGCCAAAAAGTGTGTTCTAGGCACTTTACAGAGAAAGAATAAAATGGCAAGTGTTAAAATTTTCAAAGGTGCCTAAGTGATTTAGCCTAAGGAGAGCTAATCAAGAATTTTTTGATGAATTCCTTTCTTTTCTTTTCTTTGTTTGTCATGAAATGTCATTTCATAGAGAGTGAATTTTTTTCCGAGAACATATCAGGTGCAACAAAATGCTCATTGAGACAGTTTCTCAGATCCAGGAAGAGATTTACAGTCAAGACCAAGGAATATCTCCCTCAAATTAGCTGCTAACCTAATGGCTAAAATGCAGGAGACCTCTCTTTAAATCTCTTCTCTGTCTGATTGGAGCAGCAACTTAATCCCACATCTCCTCATCTGTTAGAGAGTCACACTTTTTCATACCCAATTCCTGTTTATACATACATAGTGAAACTGGTTAAACAGTAGAGATTAAGAGACTCAGTCAGATGCTAACTCTGTTGCCTGGTTGTTAGGACACTCAACCGGGAGGTAAAAGACTGGGGTTTAAGTCCCTTCTCTAAATCAGGTAGCTGTGGAATTTGACACCATGTCTAAAGTGACTCCTGTTCACTGAGCTACTGGTTATTTGGAGGATCACTCCAATTTCTTATTGAAAAACTCCAAAAGGCCTCAAAAGGTTTGCCCCAATGCAAGATGGGAACAATTTCCAAAATCTCAAAAATATTTGTGGGTTGGGAAAAAAGATTTTTTACCCTGTTCTAAACCTAAGTCCCATTTCCAAAAGTGAATTAGGCAGTGGGAGTCAGTGAACTCAAGTATCAGAGGGGTAGCAGTGTTAGTCTGGGTCTGTAAAAGCAGCAAAGAATCTTGTGGCACCTTATAGACTAACAGACATTTTGGAGCATGAGCTTTCATGGGATGCATGTGGACTCAGGCTCCTAAGTCATTGTGCTTTTGGAAATTTTACACTTCTATCCCCAAACAATTTATATTGTAATTTTATACATCACATGAAAGGAAGTGACACAACAATAGGATGAAGGAGGGAGATAAGAGATGAGTTAAAATAAACTGGTCATGTGATGACTCCGTTTTTGAACGTGTACATCATCAGATTGATATATCTGTTTATGTATAAAAATAATTAACTTACTCCTTGTATGGTGCAGTAGAAGTAAGTTTTAAATGAGAGGGTATTGGCTTGTCAGTCATATTTTGGGCGGTGACTCCATGCATAGGGGTGATACAAGAAAAGGCACAGAGGCAAGAGTTTACAAGATTTACCAAGGCTGATGTCATCTGTGGAGCAGAGAAGACAAGGGAAATGTTTTAGGAGACAATTCTAGAGATTTGTAGAGTGGAGAAGGCAGGAGGAATGTTTTGGGAGAACAGGGTCAGAGATTTGTGGAGTGGCAAGTGCAGAAGCAATGCTTTTAGGAGGCAAGGCCAGCGGTGATGGGTAGAATGACATTTTGTAGTGCCTTGAATGGCAGAACAAAAAGCTTGAACATGGATCTTAAACTGTTGCTACATAGCCACTTAAGGACTTTTCCCACCAGTTTAAAATAGATTTAATACAACTCAAATATTCATTCTAAATGACCTGTTAACTCTGCCTAATCACTGAAAGTTTCAGAAGTAGAACTGGGTAGATACATGCATAAGTTTTTGCAGGATCAGGCCCAAAGTGTGGTTTCATAGCTGCTAATGGTGCTAGTTTGATAAATTGCTACAATGTAGTATATTATTTGTATTATTTATATAGTGTCATAAATGTGCATGGTGATTAAATTTTGTTTGCTGCATGATATTTGTTTTGAAAATTCTGTAATAACATTCACAGGATACACTTTTAAAAAGCCTATAAATATATAACTCAATGATAAAGCGTGTTCATTAACTTTAGTGAATAAATCAGGAGTGTGTTTTAAAAATTGTCTAAAGAATTGCATGTTTTTCCTGCATAATTTGGTCTTTTAAATGTGTTTATGCCAGTATTGTAATTAATTTAATTATGATACTCTAATCTACAATGCTCTGAGCCTTTCCGTACATCGTCTTTATTATCCACAAAGTCATTAGAAAAATAAACCATGTAGATGGCAACTTATGATGAAGGAGAAAGTTGCTTCTGCAGTAAGTGCTTTTTCACTTTGGCACTAGCTGCAAAGTGGAATACCAGTCTCATCAATATTTAATGAGCTGCTTGCCTGCTCCTTTTGTCTAGTGCAGAGTGAAAAAGAAAAGCTTGCTTTGTATTTTAACCAGAGATTTACTTTGATGAAATAAACAAACAAACAGATAAATAAAATCCACCAAAAGCCATTAAAGCATAATTCAAAAGTTCATTTCTCTGAATGAAATCCATTAAATCACAGAGCTGGTATAGTTATATATGAGCACCATGATAATAGTTCCATATTGCAGTGTTCCTGAGCTGAACCATCCTTTGTTCCCTCACTCACAAGGTCTATTGACCCCATTCAATGCACTAAACGCAGAATGAAGCTCAAAATAACCATTGTCCTTCATGGAGAGATTCTGTTCTTGATACACATGCACATTTGCCATCAGACTCAAAGAAAGGCCCATGTTTATTGAGAAAAAAGATTCGTTACAGGGCTCATTCATTCTGTCATGGCAAGATGGACTTCCAGCTCTCGTGCTGCACCTGAGGACCCATGAGTGCACCTCGGCAGGAAGGAGAAATATTAATCTTGGGATCATCTGAAAGCCGGGCTTGTCCCCTATGCATATTAGTACAGCTGCTGGCTAATTTACAGCTGACGACCATAGCCCCATGTTGTAGCCAGGGATCTCTGTGGTAAGAGAATATCAGAAAAATATCCTTTTCCTATGCCCACCCTTCCTTTCTCCCCCCTCCCCCCCATGCATGGTGACTAGTAAAAGAGTGGCCTGGAACCTCCTACAGTGAGTATTTCTTTGTCATCCAAAGATTATCCTACACTCAGGAGAACTTTCAGTGGCTAGCAAACTAGTTTTAGGGCAGTTTTGTGCTGCCTGAGCAGAGCAGAACTGCTCAAACACAGGGCAGAATCTGGGTCATGACATCTGGCGAAGTCCTTTTTCAGCCAATGGCAGTTTTACATGCTTGCGTAACGACTGGAGGAGATGTTTTGCTCCTGCTACAGCCCTGTATGCCACTGTTTTGTCATACAGCAGCCATAAGAGCTGATGAGAAGAGAATTCACCAAGCACAGGCACTGTTCAAGATCACTAAAAACTACCCTACATAGGGTCCACCTCAGTAGTAAGTGTAGGTGGTGTGCTGGGCATAGGGCTGTAATTCATAGTATTACAGAGATTCTTGGCAACTCCAGACTGGAGAGCTGCACATAAGTAGTAGCAGGGAGGCTACTGTAATTCAGGGCAGCTCCCTGGTCTACCTAATTTCACTGGAAGCCAGCCCCCTACCTGCTCAGAATCAGGAGAGATTAAAGCCACCCTTGCCCTTCTCACTCTGGAATATGTCTGTGAGTGTGGCATCTCCTAGACAAGTCTGTAGTCATTCTTAATGAGTCTCTTAGAAATAAAGGGCCCAAATTTGCAATCCTTACTCCAGATGAGTTGAACTAATTATAAAGATAGTACTATTGAAATAAAAGAGATTACAACTAGTGCAGCTCGTCTTTAATATGAGTTGGTAGAGTCAGGCTGATAAATGAATTTCAGCAATTATCACATTTAAAAAATCCTTCTTTCTTGGTTTTTATTTAGATATGAGTAAAATTAGGTAAAATTACTTCAAAGTCATGGCAGTTTATGCTGTTAAGTCTTTTTAAAAGGCAGTTTGTCAGGACTGTGCATAGGACTGAGAATGACAAATTCAGGATTAGAAATTGAAATTCCGTCCTTGGCTTTGTCAGTATGCATCCCCATGTAAATTATTTAACTTTTCTGTTATCACACCTAAAGTAGTTAATAGTTTTTTGTTTGTTTTTTTCTGAATAAGGAGTACCAGGTCAGTGTTTCAGTTTCTTACCTCCCAAAATGAATGCATGTGTATTATTTTCGTCCAGAAATATTTTTGGAAGTTACCAAATAGTATTCTAAAATTTGTTTCGCATTAGCAGGTAACTTCTGAAGAAATGTTTAATATCAGCTGTGATGCAATTATTTTGTCACAAGTAAAGTCGGTTCTGTTTTATTCTTTCTCTGACAGAGTAATTAATTTAATGTAGATTCTACCTAGAGTTTACATCTATATCCACAAATAAAACAACACATGATGCCAAAATAATGCACATTTGAAGATTTTCTGAGGCCTGACTTTTTGAAGTGACATAGTCTACGTACTTATTAAATAGTATGGTCTCCTCAATCCTTATTCACGTGGAGCACTTCAATATCAGTTTGATAACTGATTGCAAAACTGGAACCTAAATAGAGTGTAAGTACCAGTTAATATCATCTTAGTTACATGTGAAATAGCTTTTTAGCCTTTTGTTTCACATATTTATTAAATCTCTGTACATTTACCAACACTTTTTTTCTGTTAATTTCATTTTTATTTATTTTTCTCCAATAAAAAGTTTAGCAAAAGAAACTGAAAGAATGACTCAGTAATGAGCTAGCTAACTAATTTTCAGTTATAAAGAATGAAAACAATCAATGTAAAATGAACACTTGCTTAGCTTTATTATCTCATTTAGAACCGCTCGAAACAAAATTATCTACAGTACAGTATATATCAGCACTTTTTGCCAGAATCTTCATCAGAAAGTGGAATGTTTTTATGAAGCTCAGCTTCTTAAGTATTGTAAAGTATTTAATATTTAGTTTATATCTGTGTATCTGGGGTTGCAACAGTGCTAGACACTTTCCTGAAATTGTTTTTGGAATGTGTGTCAACAATAGGCATTTTTGTGTGATGAGCACTTCTAAAAATTTAGGCACTTCATTTAACTGCATCAGTGGAAGGTGAAAAAATTTAGCCATGCCATCATAATATGATATTGAAGAGAATAAGTTACCCTGAGTAACTGAACTGTTTAAAAGGAATTAATAGTCTAGATGTTCTTTAGCCAGTTCAGTGAGTCACTTAGGGATGTACTCAACTTTAAATATCTAAGTAGTTTTACTGAATTCACTTGTGCAAAAGGCCCTGTATCTCGACATCAGCTGTAGGCCCTGTGAGTTCCTATTTCCTTATCCCAGGAATCCTCTGTGACCCAGGGTTCCTGGGAAGCCCATACTGAAAATGCCGAGGTTAGGGCAGTCTGCAAAAGGAAGCACAGACACTCCCCAGACTGGTGGTTAATACTGAAGTTAAACTTACAACCAATCACGAACTGTGCTTCTGATTCCCACACTGGTTATCAAGAAGCTTAAAAAAAAAAACAGTCCCCTTTATTGCATTCCAGTTCTCTAGCTCCAATCTGCACCTATGTCCAGTACAATGAGAAGTTATTTAAAAACTCTGTTCACATATACAAAATGTTCTGACCCCAAAGAGTCAGCCATGTTGCCAGTCTGGATCTTACCCAAAACATCGCACTGCGAGCAAATCCTTTAGTGTCTAAAACTAAAGGTTTATTATAAGAGGAAAAAAAGAAAGAACAAGAAGATAGTTGTTAAATGATAAAACACTCAGATACATACAGAGACTTCAGATTATTAGCAGTATTGGTGAATTTGCTGGCTTGAAAGTCCCTCTGGATGACATCCACATCTTGGATGGGTCATTCAGTACTTCCTTTTTCCCAGGCACAAGCTTCACAGCACATGGCATGGAAAAGCCTTAGCGTTTTTTATCCACAGGCATGCCCCTACATGACGTGCTGACTCATAAGGTGTAGTCCCTGCCTTCTTTCAGTTTTAATTTTATAGTTGATGATCTTTGATGGGTCATTGAACAGGTTAGGCAGTGCTGATGCCAATCTGTCTGGGGGTGTCAGTGTGACCCAGAAACACAGCAAAAGTTTGGATATACAGATATATCGTGCATATCTATAATTCACAATACAAAAGTGATACAAATATATAAACCAGATCATCATACTTGGAAAATCATAACATTTTCAGATATACCTTACATGGCATACCTAGTCAGATTCCTTTCAATTTTATAATATTGGTATCAAAAGTATCATGAAGTATCTCCCATACCCATAGAGCATCACACCCTCCCCTCTTACAAGGTGATCCCTGTCTTGATGGTGCTCTCTAGAAAAGTTAATATAACCCCAGACTATATTATTATTGCTTAGTAATTTCCACAGGGCTGGAAAGGAACACCAATTTCCTCCTCGTCACCTGGTCACTAAGGGTGGGATCCATAAAGGGACGTCTACACTTGGAGCTAGGGTCATGATTCCCACTAATGTAGACATACTTGCGCTAGCTCTCGTCAAGCTACCACACTAAAAATAGTGTAGCTATGGTTGCACAGGCAGTGGGGAGTGTTGGCACAGGCTAGCTGCCCCAGTTACGTACGCCTTGGGTCCATGCAGGTTTGTATTTGGGACAGCTAGCCCATGCTGCTACCCATGCTACTGAAGATTTACTACTACTTTTAGCATGCTAGCTTGATGAGAGTGCAAATATTCCAGTTCTAAGTGTAGACGTACTTAGGTGTTGCAATGCTGAGCATCACAGCATCTACCTTTTAGGTGCCTAGAAAATCACAGAAATGTTATTGAACCACAAAGCCTGAGGTAGGTGCCTAATCTCCGCACATAATGAATAGTGAGATATAGGCACCTTAGAATGTGACCGACAAGACCAGAACTCTAGGTGTGGGGCTGCCCATGGGAGCTAGCCAATGGGAGATGCTGATGACAGAGATGCATGCCAAGTCCTGCCCCTTTATCAGAGATAGATGCCTAAGTCTGGACTGCAGAGAGGCAGCTCTCTCTGCTTAGCAATGTATGAACAGGAACTCGTCACTGGAGTGACTTGGCTAAGGTGCCACATCCAGGAATAAGTTAGGCTGTCTTCCATACTAAATGGTCAGAGGAGGTGATGGTGCCTGCCTTTAATATTTCAGCTCAGTGATTAGAGCACTTGCCTGGTATGTGGAAGGCCCAATTCAGTTACATCCTCGCTACCAAAGGTAGTCTCCTACCTCTCATGAGCAGGATCTAAGCACTGAGCTATGGATATTCCGATGCAGGGTTTTGTCCTGTTGAAGCTGTTCCACTGCAGAAACAGTGACTGGAGCAGGGAGACTGGACCCTGGGTCTCCCACGTTGCAGGTGGATGCCCACACCACCAGATTACATGGTCTTTTTTTCTCTTTCCCCCTGCCCAATGATCATTTCACTGTGTATAAATTTCTAAATAGTAATTAAGTCAGAGACAGAGAGACTGAGAATGAGAGTAAATTGCTCTGGGGCTTAGGCAGGTGATAGGCATCTGGATGCCTAGATGGAAGCAGCACTGCACATGCTCAAAGGCAGAAACATAGGTGCCTAGGAAACTTTCACCCTGAAAACATAGTTAGCAAGTGTGTTCAGGTTCCTATCAGGTTCAATAGGAGTTTGTGAATTGCCGTGGAGTCAAAATTGGGCCTTAGATACCTAAATTCAGTATTTAGCTGTCTAAGTCTGGGATTTAGGCACATAAGTACTTTTATGCATCTGGGCCGCAATGGGGAGATAGTGGGAAAGGACAGGATTGTGTGAACTACCTCAGCCTAAGTTTGCAATAGTACACAGAACTGGGCTAATTGTACACATATTATGCTAGAAACCAATCTGATTTTTATTGGGTTCTACAAATACCTTTGGTACAAACCTAATTAATCATTACATTGATTGAAAATTTCAAGTGTGCAAACTAGTTGCAAAATAATTTCTCCTAACAGTGGATAGACATCAGATCACTTTCACTCTGAAAGTTTCATTTATATTCTCCAACTCTTTCTTGGTTAATTGTACTGCTTTTGGTGGCTTTGCTTGTTCATTTTTACAAACTGACATAATTTTAAAGAAGTCAGTACTAATTTAGATGGTTCTCTGCTTGAGATTTTTGTCTCATACTTGTTTTCCTTTTACTATATCAAAATCAAAACAAAAGCCAATTTCTCAAAAGCATAATTTAATAAAATCCAATAGAAAATCAAATATTTAATAAAGACAAAAACCATTCCAACTACTTTAAATTTGGTGATTTGAGCACTATACTATATGAAAATAGACATAGATATGAAGTATAACTTTAATTAATCAATACTTGTAAATTAATTATGTCAGCCATAAAGCTAACATTCACATTAAGCAATATTGTATACAGGTAATATTCTCTCATTAATTAAAGTTTGAAACAAGTTTTTCATTATAGTTCTATAATACAACCCAATGCCAACAAACTTAAAACAATTCTTCTGAAAATGTTTGTGATTCTTTTATTTTCAAAGAGAAGTGTTCTAGAATGGCTTACAACAAAATAGAAATGCAATTGGGAGATATAAACATTCAGAAAATGAGGTATTCTGATTTCATTGACATTATCCTAGAGTTTGTTTGGTTTCCCATAAGTCAAAAATGGCTTCCCTCCTCCCCCCAAAAATCTAAATTTGATTCAATCAGTTGACTTTGGCAGCACTTGTGTCTGTTTAGTTTCACAAGGATGGAGGGAGTTATTTAGTTTTTTAAGAATTATTGCCACATACCTTATAATCCCTACTGAGTGTTTAAATTTTGCATGGGCTCATGCAACTGGCCATGTTGAGGGCAAGAATGGGAGAGAGCCAAGAAATAAAATGTCTTGGACAAACCGAGCCAGACAGAGGAATCCAGACGACATCACCTCTCCTATCAGCTCCAGCTGAATCCCAAACAACACCGGAGATAAAACAACAGCATCAACAGCTCCATTGTTTCTTGTCCTCCAAAATGACAGTTATTACCATCTTTGATACCAGCACCTTTTTCCTTTTAAAAACCCTATCCAGTTTAACGGAGAGGGAACAAGTGTTGTTAAAATTAAAGTCTTATTTAATATTTTACATTTCAAATGCTTTTAACTGTTTTTCCTTCTGCTCTGTACCTTTAATAAAAAGTTCCCATGGTTTTAAACAGGCTAAGTCTCTTTGTACCAAATCCTGAACCTTGTTTAACACTATTTAATGTTAAGCTATGACTGGGTTATATTACCACATGTAGTACATATATGCCATTTAAGTCCATACAATAGAACAAAACAAGGCAAACTTTTTTGCCTCTATTTTTTTTCCTCCTGAGAATACACATGATATTTTTAACATTGGTCAGCTCTTCACTATGTTTTTTTACCAGCATCAAAATATGTTTCATTTGCACAGTACAGACTATTTTAGAAAAGTTTTGCTCAGCTTTTTCTTTGAAGACTCCAGGGTGAGAGTCACAAAGGGGACTCAGGTGCCTAACTGCCACTTTAGGCACCTAAATCTAACATTTAGGAGCCACTGGCATTCAATCCTTCTCCTCCCCTCCCCACTTACCTCTTGGCTAACTCTGTAAGTGCCTAAAGTCCACTGGTTACCTAAGTTTCTGATATTAAAGTCCCTGAGGCGTCTAAGTTTGGCAGCTGGTCATATATTCAGCTGCCTCAGTCCTAACACTGCCCAGCAGTTAAGTGCCTAACTCATATCTATGCCCTAGTAGGATTCACAAAAGAGCCATTCCCTTTCCTGTCTCATCTGCCAGGAGGCGGAACTCTCCTTAAAACCTTTTAGCCCTGTGACTAGAGTACATGGGAAACCTGAGTTCAATTTCTCTCCCTCTGCCTGATATGGATCAAAGAATTGAATGTCTTTCTCCCCAGTACCAAGGTGAGCTCCATAACCACTGGGTGAGGGGAATTTTTTTCTCAGCTCTCCTGTTATATATTCATCGGACAAAGGGAATTGGAATCTAAGTCTCCTACCTCCTGGCTGAGTGCCCTAATCAATGGGTTATAGAATTAATCTCACTAGCTGTCCCTATGAATATTAAGTTATTTAGACAAGGTGGAACAGTTTTAACAAGAGAGATTGAGAAAACCCTATGCTTGACTAGCCATAGCCAAGTAGCTAAGGCACACTCCTAGGAGCTGGGAGCCCACATCACATAGAGGAAGGAATAGGACTAGAGTCCCCTGAATCCTGAGTGAGTGTTCTAACCCCTAGGCTAAAGATTATGGGGAGGCCCCTCATCCTCTGTTTTTCCTTGAGAAATTTAGGTGCCTATCTCCAGAACACAGTTCACAGCCATGAATCATTAGTAGAGATAAGCACCTCCCTCCAGTCTGAATTCAGACTCTTAATTCTCTTTGAAGTGTGGGGCTTAGACCTCAACCCTTTCTTTGGTGTTTCCTACTGGGTAGTATAGGTAGCTCCATGCTCAGTGTGCTGGTATTTATGAATCTTTTTTTCATGCACTTAACACTGCCCATGCATTGTACAGGGAGCCTGGGGGCCAAACTCAGGATTGGGAATTCCAGTAGGCAGCAGACTGCTTAAAAGCTGGTGCTGTTGAGTGGCTAAGTCCCCTTCCCTCTCACCCTCCTTGCTTATTCCCAAGTATCCATCTTTCTCATTTCTACTTCTCCCTGAAGCAATGAGCATATTTTAGCCAAGATAGCATTGTGCTCTATCAGTCACTGAGTGAGAAACATTAACAAGTTCCACTTGCTGCAACTGCAAGTTAACGTCTTAATTTTAGTATCACACAATAGTCATTTTTAACTTTGCCTTCATTTTTTTTTGCAAGAGGCTACAGATATAATCAAGATGATTTAAAGCTCCACACTTTAATGACTGTATGGATACCAAGAACATAAATTACAAACTTCATGTACCACTGCATCTAGTTAAATTTGTATTATGGGGCAATTCTCCTAAATTTAAAAGAACTTGTATCAGTGAAAATTTAATACAGCCACAGAAAAAAATATAGTCAGTCTCTAAAGCTTCAGGCTGCAGAAAAGGCTTGTGTTAGATAAATCCTTACCCAGAAAAGCATAATAGAGACACAAATTTACATGACCCATCTGTCACTAGAGAATATCCACCAATAAATCATCTGAGATCCTGTGTACAATTGAATCACACATTGGCAGAGAGTCTCAGCTCAATGTTCCTTTATTAAACAGTAAGCAATGTAAAACCTTTAATACTGACAAACAGTTACTCATAACTGCCCTTTCCTTAGAAAACTGAAGTCTTGCTGACTACAGATGATTATGGGAAACTAAACTAAATAAGATCAGACTGCTTTAGTTCTTAGAGTAACTTTTCCTGGTTTCTTTCAGACACTAGTAAAACCATGTTACTTTGATATAGCAAATAGCAGTGTGCTGTCCCACAAAGTAAAGCTTATTAAAGAAATGTTGTGGATACAGACACAGAAAGTGCACGGACCTTGACTGGAGGGACATATAAGAAACCAGATGGATAATTCAAGTTTTGCCCTTTTCAAGAAAATTCTCTGAACCAACAGTGGTAATTGGTGGTTTGTAGCTGACATACTTATATTTTGTAAAAATTGCAAAAAAAATAAAATAGAAACAATATTTAACATGAAGTGGACCTAACAGCTACCGGCAGTATGGCAAATATCTCTTCAGATATATCTTACTCTAGTGGAGCTACCCAGCTGAGGAGTATAGGGTCTGATCTTCATCCTTTGGAAGTAAAGCAGATGATTAGAGACACCCAATTAAATTAGTAGCCATCAGTTATAGTACAAAAAAGAGGAAGTGTTTTTTCACAAAATGCATACCTAACCTGTGGAACTCATTACCATGGGATGTTGTGAAGGATAAAAGTATAACTGTGTTCAAAAAAGAATTGGGTAAGTTCACAGAAGATAGGTCCATCAATGATTACTAGCAAAGATAATGCTTGGGGTGATCCTAAATCTCTGACTGTCTGAAGTGGGGAATGGAAGACAGCGGTGGAGCATTCCATAATTACCCTGTCCTGTACACTCTCCCTGATGATCTGGTACAGGCCACTGTCAGAGCTAAGATACTGGGCAAGATGGACTATGGTCTGATCCAGTATTGCTGCTCTTATGTTCTTGTAAAAGGCACAATGGCACTGCAGACAAACACAATGACAAGGAATGAGAAGAAAACTGTAACATGAGACATGAAGATGGTATAGCAAAACCATGCCTCTTAGCAGTAATTCCTAATTATATGTTTTAAATAGAGCTGATTTCAAAATTGTTCTTTTTCTGTAACGATTTTCATTGAAAAATAATTGTCTTTCATTGAGATTTTTTGAAAAAAAAGGGAAAAAAAGATAATTTAGATACTGGCATGCAAAGAAATATTTCCTCCCTACTGATTAGGGATCAATTTAGCAAGTTACTGAACTTTAAGTATACCAGTAATCCCACTGCATTTTTAAATGTAGGAACATACTTAAATAAGTTGTTGAGTCTTTGATTTAAGTGCAGGGTACATGGTACTGTAAACACTGTGAAAGATTGTGAAATTCCTCTTTGGTTTACAGCTCTTACAATATACACTGCTCAGTATAATGTAGTACGTAAGTTGTACAAATGCTACCCAGCCAAAAAAAAAAAAAATCAGATACAGGGATACACTTTTGTGAACATAAAATACAACTGAAATTTGAAGAAATAACTATGACTTTTGGAAATCCTCAGCTGTGAAGCTTCTCAGAGAGATAACTCAATGCATGTATTCTTCCCATACATATGATAGTATAAAGCTCCCAACATAAATATTAGGATGCAAGAATATTATATAGATTTGGGACACACTCTGAAGGATTTTACTTCTATCAAAATAGTTTGACACTGGACAGATATAATCCAGATTCAATATATTTCACAGTATTTGAAGGTGTACAGTGAGAGTGTGCCTCAAGCCAGTACAGTGAGACTTAAAAAGATAAACACTTTCAAAAGGCTGAAATCCACTCCACCTGCATAGACTCTATGTATGTAATTCAGAGGAATACAGAATTGTTGGGAAGTTGAAATTCATCTGCCAATCTAGGAGTAGGGTACAGAATTGAAGCCGGAGCTCCTCTTCACCAGTCACACAGAATGCCAGGGCTACTCAATCTGCATAAATATGGATGCAGTGTCACCTCCTCAGCACTCCATGTTGCTATATGCCTCTCTCGATTTCATGTTTCTGCTGTCTTCTGTTTGTTGACTAAAATGTAGGCAAAAAAGCATTAGAAGAATTTTGAAACTTTGGGAATAGATCAGTGTGGGAGGGATTTGTATTCTAAGAACTCTTTGGTCAAATAGTTTCAATTCTCTGTCCCTTCCCCAAAGGCCAAAATTCTACCCACAGTCTCACTTTCCAGTTTCCAGACTCTTCTGACTTTTTTTTTTTAAATGAATTTTACATAGGATGAAAAATTTGGCTTTCTACAGAAACTTAGCTGTAACCCTAGCTATGATTCTAGTAAGGATTACTCCATAATCTTTTGTTACTTCTCTTGAAACAATACATTTTTAAAAGTCTGTGTTGATTCTTATCAGGCTTTATTGGTTCATGTGTCACGATAATAATGGAATGGATTTTAAACTAAATGTGAAGTAGATCTGAGCGCAGGAGTTTGAGCATTGGCTTGCTAAAGCCAGGGTTGTGGGTTCAATTCTTGAGGGGGCCACTTAGGGATCTGGGGTCAAATCAGTACTTGGTCCTGCTAGTGAAGGCAGGGGGCTGGACTCAAAGACCTTTCAAAGTCTCTTCCAGTTCTAGAAGATGGGCATATCTCCGTTATTAAAATGTTTTTGTAGACTGTTTCTGGGAAGTTCATTTCAAACCGTAATTCAGGTGTCAAATTTTCATTACAGATATCACTATGCATGAATGTTTATCTTCAAGACACGATCTTGAGCAACAATTGGAAATAAGGAAAGTTGAGCAGTACTTGAAGCTTAGTTACCTAATTCTAATAGTGATTTATATAAAAACATTTCAGTTTTGGCCAAGTGTACATTTTTTTATTGCAGAATGTACACAAATCTTAGATGTCATTGTTAAGTCTTCCCTCTGGTCTTTAAAGCAGATTTTAACACACTATAACAGCAAATCTACTGGCTGTGCTACACTGGTAATGATCACTTAACTGTTAACTTTAATGTTTCCCTACACATTTCAGATGGTCCCATAGAAGCTTTGAACAAAAATATCTATTCCGGGAGGAACATGAGAACATAAGAACGGCCATACTGGGTCAGATCAAAGGTCCATCAAGCCCAATATCCTGTCCTCAGACAGTGGCCAATGGCAGGTGTCCCAAAGGAAATGAACAGATAGGTTATCATCAAGTGATCCATGCCCTGTCACTCAATCCCATCTTGTGGCAAACAGAGGCTAGAGACACTGTTCCTGCCCATCCTGGCTAATAGCCATTGATGGACCTATCTTCCATGAATCTATCTAGCTCCCTTTTGAACCCTGTCATAGTATTGGCATTCACAACATCTTCTGGCAAGGAGTTCCAGATGCTGACAGTGTGTTGCATGAAAAAATACTTTCTTGTGTTTGTTTTAAACCTGCTACCTATTAATTTCATTTGGTGACCCATTGTTCTTGTATTATGAGAAGGAGTAAATAACACTTCCTTATGTACTTTCTCTATACTACTCATGATTTTATAGACCTCTATCATATCCCCCCTTAGTCACTTCTTTTCCAAGCTGAAAAGTCCCAGTCTTATTAATTTTTCCTCATACAGAAGCCATTCTATACCCCTAATCATTATTTTTTTGCCCTTTTCTGAATCTTTTCCAGTCCCAATATATCTTTTTTGCGATGGATCGATCACATCTGCGTGCAGTATTCAAGATTTATATAGAGGGAATATGATATTTTCTGTCTTATTTTCTATCTCTTTCTTGATGATTCCCAACATTCTGTTCACTTTTTTGACTGCTGCTGCAGATTGAGTGAATGATTTCAGAGAACTATCCACAATGACTCCAAGATCTCTTTCTTGGATGGTAACAGTTAATTTAGACCCCATCATTGTATATGTATAGTTTGGATTATGTTTTCCAATGTGCCTTACTTTGCATTTATCAACATTAAATTTCATCTGCCATTTTGTTTCCCAGTCACGCAGTATTTTGAGATCCTTTTGTTGCTCATCGCAGGCTGTCTGGGACTTAACTATCTTGAGTAGTTTTGTATCATCTGCAAATTTTGCCAGCTCACAGTTTATCCTTTTTTCCAGATCATTTATGAATATGTTAAATAGGACTGGACCCAGTACAGATCCCTGCGGGAACCACTATTTACCTCTCTCTATTCTGAAAACTGACCACTTATTCCTATCCTTTGTTTCCTATTTTTTAATCAGTTACCAATCCTTCCCTCTTATTCCATGACAGCTTTATTTGCTTAAGAGCCTTTGGTGAGGGACCTTGTCAAAGGCTTTCTGAAAATCTAAATATACTATATCCACTGGATCTCCTTGGTCCACATGCTTGTTGACCCCCTCAAAGAGTTCTAGTAGATTGTTGAGGCATGATTTTCCTTTACAAAAACCATATTGACTATTTCCCAACAAATTATGTTCATCTATGTGTTCATTTATGTGTTCTCTACAATAGTTTCAACAAATTTGCCCGGTGCTGAAGTCAAGCTTACTGGCCTGTAGTTGCCAGGGTCTCTTATGGAGTCCTTTTTGAAAACTGGCGTCGCATTAGCTCTGCTCCAGTCATTTGGTGCAGAAGCTGATTTAAATTATGGGTTACAGATGACAGTTAGTAGTCCTGCCATTTCACATTTGATTTCCTTCAGAACTCTTGGGTGAATACCATCAGGTCCTGGATACTTTTAACTGTTTAGTTTATCAGTTTGTTCAAAAACCTCCTCTAATGACACTTCAATTTGGGATGGTTCCTCATATCTGTCACCCAAAAAGAATGGGTCAGGTTTGGGAATCTCTCTCACATCTTCAACAGTGAAGGCTGATGCAAAGAATTCATTTAGTTTGTCCACAATGGCCTTATCGTTTTTGAGTGCTCCTTTAGCATCTTGATCGTCCAATTGCCCCACTGGTTGTTTAGCAGGCTTTCTGCTTCTGATAGCATTTTAAAAAAGTAAAAATAGTGCTTTTATATGACATTAGATGCCAGATGGACAACAATGGAGGCAGAAGTTCTGTGTTCATCCTCAGAACTGGTTGGCCACATAAAATGTAAGACATTGAAGAATTATACTTAATGTGTTCTTTGGATGATACCACAGGTTTGTAGACTAAAGTTTCATTTTCATATTTTAGTTTACTCTTGTACTTTATTGATAAATTATATACTCTGGTATCTGAAGGTGAAATTCACTTTATTTACACTGGGTAAAATTTTCAGAAGTATCTAAGTGACCTAGGAACCTAAGTGCCAATGGGACTCAAGCTCCTAAATAACTTAAGTCCCACTGAAGGTTAGTGGGACTTAACATAAATTGCAAGATCAGTGCACAAATGCAACCTGCCCCTCCCCCCACCAAAAAAAACACCAACAACAAAACGCTGTCTTTCAGCTGAAAATGTTTGTGTGGCCATTTGAACAGATTAGATGTGAACATATCCAAATGTCACAATTCTTTGACAACATACTATTAATAACTATCATAGCTGTGGCCATTAAGACCCTGATTCTTTTGTCACGTACACTGCCACAAACCAGAAGTAATTAATTTGTAGTCAATGGAGAGAGAGATAAAACTGATGCAAAATTCTTAGATCAAAGCCCATTGAAATCAATGGAAAGACTCCTATTGACCTCAGCAGTCTTTCAATCAGGCCCTATATGACAGGAGAATCAGTCCCCAAGTATATTGGCTTCCCACCCTACAGTGTATATTCAGAGAGATATGTTTTGCTCTGCAGGGGGAATATAATTCCCCTCCCTGGCTGAATGAACATGGTGATGAAGCAATAAGTGCACTGGCTCCATTTGCCTCCAAACTTCTCATCTGAGGCCTGAACAAAAGCCATTAAACACAATAGGAGTCTTTCCATTAACTTCCAAGGGGTTTGGATCAGACCCTCAGGAAAATGCTAGGAAATCTTGCTCTAGGTGTCTCAAACTAGATTTACTTTAGTTTACAAAACCACGCACATACTCAAAACAAAATAAAAAGTTGCAGTGACAACACTGAAGTTCAGAATGTGCATTCCAGTTCAGGAGATACACATAGAAGCAGGGAACTATACAGGACAATTAAGTTGTAGGCCATTATACAAAGACCATGTCACAAAGAGTCAGTGTACCTTGGCCATTAACAGATTCATCAGTAGAGTGCTGTACTAATTTGCAGACTGAAGTAATTCTTTGAAAGGCTGAACTGCATTTTTATGTTGCAGTTTATTGCTCTGTAGAACATTTCTTTCATGTTGTGGAATAACATTGTGAATAAGTTAACATAAAAGAAGCAGTCGATGCAGCATATTATTTGTCAAGAAATCATTCTAGTCCTTGGATTTATCACCTTTGTCTTTTCTTAGGGTATAAATAAGACTTCTGGCTTTTACCATTTATGTGTCCAATAATTGGGAATGGATGAGTCTTGCTGATCACAAGATACATCTTAAGCTGAAACACCGAATTTTCATTGTACTTATTGCCATTTTTAATGCTACTCCTGTTCTGAGCACATTCATATGATTAGTTCTGAGATGACGAGTGCATAGGGCAGAATGACTGGGAAGGTATTTTTATTATGTAAATGTTTAGCAATAAATGTTGACTTTCTTTATATAGTCTTTTAACAGCATATACTTTAATCTTAAACAAATTTATTATTAAAAGTAATTATGTAACCAGAGTATTCCGCAAAAGATTAACTTTCTTTTCAGTAGTATTTTAACTGAAATAAAAAGTGCTGTTCAGAGTTGCTTTTTGTTCTTATAAATGCTCCTTTCTGAAAAATATTTAATATTTGCAATAATATTTAGGCTATGAGCACTCTAGTCAACTAATTTTCGTTTTGAAATGATGCCTAATAAAGATTTTAAAAATCCATCAAATAAGGGTTGCCTCACAGTCAGTGCAGAGAACTATGAGTAGATTCTATTTTTGCCACTGACCTGCTGTTGGCAGTGGTAAGGGCACTTTAACTTTATGTTTCTATATTTAACCATCTGTAAAATAGGTATAATACTATTAGCTTCAGTAGAGTACCCTTATCTCAGTATACTAACCCTCAACATTATTTAGTAATACTTAAAAAATGAAGTATGGTGAGTCTTAGTGAATGTTTGCAACTCTGAGAGATTAGGGTTCAAGATGACACATAAGGTAAATCATCCAGCTCTTGAAAAAACCCAAAACAAATATATTTCTCACTCCCAGGAGACTGGGTTCTTCATTTGGAAGATGGGGCACAGTGGGACACAGATCCAGCAATAAAGTATAGATTTGAGAATTTAAAAAAAGTTATGAAATAGAAGGAATCAGTCAAACAAAGCATCAGATTGTTCTTCATGTGGTCATTTATCACAACCAAGTACCATATGCTGTATGGGTCCTGATGAGCATACGCAGAGGAATGGGAGAATCTGAATATCCATTCACCTTGGTGGGACATCAGACCTTGGGCAGATAATGAGTAGGTATGGGAGAAATTTGTGATTTATACTTTTTAAGTGCACATTTGCAACCACTCTTCTGGGATTTCTTTTTAATGTGGAAATGAGCTACGCTACTGTGAATCCTGACCATAATGAAGTTGCTTACATTAAATATCCATCTTCAGTGAAACAAAACTAACTTTATGATTCCTATGGAGTTATGTGCTATTTATCATGAAACACAGCTCGGAATAGAAAGACATTCTGTGGACTGGTGTTGCTCAGAAGATGTGTTTTCAATCCTGTTCCCCCTTTGTTTCAGTGCATGAAAAGTAGCCAGGGAGAGGTCTGTGTTATTATGCCAATACCTGGGTCTTCTCGTGAGAGAAGAAGAAGCTGTATGGAGTCTGTGTCATATTGCTCCACAGATTTTGTGGGGCAGGCTGATTACTCAGGCCCATAGACAGCAGAATTATACACTGGCACCACCAAAAATGCTCCTCCAGTTACAGTGAAATGCTGCTTATAACAAAAATAAAAATAAAAAGAATATAGGCTAGTACCACTATAACTAAAATGGCTGTTGCCTCCAGCTACCTATAATAAGCTCCTTCTCCCTCCTGTTGGGCTCATTCCAGAGACTTCCCTTCCCCTGCCAGTCCCCACTAAGCTCCAGATGGATCTCATCTATATCCTACTACTACAGTTTGACTTTCTTTCTCCCATTCCTGTACATGGATGCTGATTCCTTTTCTTCATTCCTGTACATGGATGCTGATGGAGTATGAGGCTGCCTGACCCTCATACTCCATCATATCCCTGGCTTCAGAAATCTCTACCTGCCCTCTCTGCTGCTCACTCAGTTTCCTCCTTCCATTTCTTTTTCAGCTACAGAACCCATTCTTGATGCCTCCCACAGTCCTTGCCTTTATCTTGTCTGGAGTGCCTAGGTCTCCCTCTTCACCATCTAGTTCCCTTCTTTCCTGGTTCAAGAGACCTTCTCCTTCTATGTCTTCTCACTTTGTGTTCCTTCTCTCCAGAGCTGGCATTCAGCATTCATGCTCTGATTTCGCATTACAAATGTACCAACAGCCAATTTACAGTCTCCAACAAGAGAATATAAAAAAAAAAAAAGTGGATTTTATTACATTTCAGATAAGGCCCTGCAAATGGATCCACAAAAGTGTAAAGGGCCTAAGTGAATTGACTGATTTCAGACCCTCACTTGTTTAAATTTTCCAAAAATAAATAGGCTGGCTCAGAACACTTGGCTTTTAAAAATACAGGAAAGAAGGTTGCCAATTTTACTTTTAAACTTCAAAGAACATTACCAACTTTTAACTACTACTTTAAACTCTATAAGTGTCCTTCTAAATGAAGCAATGGTGAAACTGAAGTTATGCTTAACTACTTCTTATAGAACACCACAGTAGGGGAGTCATGGCAAATAATAACAAAAAAAGATCACAAACGTTTTATAATGTATTCTTCTCAAATAATATTTTCTTTGCTGAGAATTCATTTTGGACCACAATAGGATCATTTAAAATATTTTTCCTTGCTACATTTTTTATAGCTGAAGCATAGTCAGGAAATCACATTTTATGTTCTTTAAACCAAGAAAAAGAATTTGTTTGTGTAACTGATTAACCAGGATCAAATTAGGTCAGTCTGTGTTGACACAGTTTGGAACTGTAATTGGTTTCTTTAATTGGTAACTGTAAACCAGAATGTAATCAGCTCAGAGGAGGTAAAGTCTGTGCCATTAACCTGTAAAGTTTTGGATCTCTTGGAAAAGCTTCGCTAATTGTAAACTACATAAGTAATTAAAATTCTGTATCAGTTGCTGTTTGGCCAAGGAATATGTTTTGTACAATCAGTCAGGCAGAAATTGTAATAAAAGATTTTTGTTTAACTTAATAGTACTATAAAAGTAATGCCTTGTCATGAGACACTTGTGTTCAGGAAATAGGTTTGAAAATCTGGTACCCTTTCCCAATTGGTAAGTGGACAGTGAATCTTCTATCACATGACATTACTGATCTACAGGAGAGGATAACATTTGGCATCCTTCTTCAAGCAATTCTGCTAGCAATAATGAATGACATGGTAGACCTTCAGGAAAAGACTTATGGGAGTTTTGAGCAGAAAGCTTCTCAAATTATTCAAGCTAAATCTAGAAAGAAAAAATGGACTACCAATGTCTTTGAAACCTATTGCTCAGAGTCTTACATAGCACCTTCTGTGCCCAGTCCACAGAGGATGTGAGTCTCTTATAGCACCCAGCTACAGAGCCTGATTCTTTCGCTTAAACTGTGGAAACTAATGCTTTCAGGTTAGTAGGTCACTAGTGTTAGCTAAGACATTAGCTGTCACATAAATTCCCTTGCATACTACTGTCAAGGTTCCTTCCCCACTCTGAACTTTAGGGTACAGATGTGGGGACCTGCATGGCACTTCTAAGCTTAATTACCAGCATAGATCTGGTATCACTGCCACTACCCCGAAGAACTACTTTCCTTCCCTGGGTAGCCTTGAGAGACTCTTCACCAATTCCCTGGTGAACACAGATCGCTTGAATCTTAAAACAAGGAGAAATTAACCATCGCCCCTCCTTTCTCCCACCAACTCCTGGTGGATCCGTATCCAACTCCCTTGGATCTTAAAACAAGGAAAAAATCAATCAGGTATTAAGAAAAAGGCTTTTAATTAAAGAAAAGAAAGGTAAAAGAAAACCCTCTGGGAGAGATTAGCATACCAGCTACTCTCACAGACAACAGATTCAAAACACAGAGGATGTTCCCCTGGGCAAAAATTTAGTTACACAAAAAAATAATACCCAAATACCCAATTTTTGATAATTCCCTTAATGATACCAAGACAAGTTACAAAGAAAATAAACATAAACCTATTTATCCCTTTCTAAAACTTACTACTCTGATAAGAGGCTGGTTCCTTGATCTTTTTCACTCCAGCTGAAACTGAATCTCTAAACAAAGGAAAACTTCCCTCCTTCCTTTTGAAACATCTTGTTCCCCCATTGGTTCCTCTGGTCAGGTGTCAGCTAGGGTAGGTGAACTTCTTAACCCTTTACAGGTAAAAGAGGCATTAACCCTTAACTATCTGTTTATGATAACTACATAACAATACCTAGCTCTTATATGATGTTTTGCTTTGTTAGATCTCTAAGTGCTTTACAAAGATGGTCAGTATTATTATACACATTTTACAGATGAGGAAATGGAGGCACAAAGACAGATGTGAAGACAAACATCATTCAGCAGGCCACTGTCAGAGCCAGTAATTGATTCCAGGTCTCCCAAGTCCTACTCTAGGGCCTATCCACCAGGCTATAGTGCCCAAATATGTCTTCATTTCCCTTTCCTATATCAAAATTTGATGTCATAGAGCAAACATGGAGCAAAAACTGAGTAAGAAGCCATGCCTGAAGGAAATCAAATGGCAGGCATGGCAAATGGTGTGAAATCTGCACTGGGAAATTTTCCACATCTTTTCATGCTCTTCTATAGTGAACTCTGTGTTGTTGAGCAGTCAATCTTACCAGGATAGTAAAAGTATTGACTGACTATGAGGTTCATGCTATATAATGGAAATCTCATTTCAAAAAGGAAGTTATCAAGATGATTCATTCACATCATTCTTTTTCAGTGTCCTCTAGATCCTATATCTGAGGAAGATTTAAGCAATCAGGTTATATTAACAGAGTGAATCACAGTGAAGATACCAGCAATCAGAGGACTGTTGTGATAACTAGGACTATAAATTTACCCTAATTGTGAGCTCAGCTATGAAAAAATCAAGGGAAAGTTCATAAGATGTCACAATAACCTGTAATAACAAGTGTTGATGAGAAAGGTAGACAAGGGGAGACCGACTAAACTAGTACAATCAAAGGGGCCTACTGATATAATTCAAGAACTGTGTTAAAATGATGTTTGGTAAATAAGAATATGAGGGTCCAGAAATTAATGAACTGATTGCTATATTTGGGGCTGGGAAGGATTTTTTCCACAGGTCACATTGACAGAGACCCTGGGCTTTTTTGCTATCCTCTACAACATGGGGCATGGGTCACTTGCAGGTTTAAACTAGTGTAAATGGTGAATTCTCTGTACCTTGAAATCTTTAAATCATGATTTGGGACTTCAGTAACTCAGCCAAAGGTTATGGGTATATTACAGGAGTGGGTGGACAATGATCTGTGGCCTGCAATGTGCAGGAGTTCAGACTAGATGATCATGATGGTCTCTTCTGGCCTTAAAGTGTATGAGTCTAAAAACAATAAAACGAGAATTCTCTCATTAGGCAGATGATGATTAAAATAACCGCACTGGCCAAGAGTTTCTACTTCATAGGTAATTCAATATTTTTATTGAAAGACAATCACCCACAGTGTTTATGAATGCATGTTTTTTTATTCATTTGAAATGTGAACCATAGTCAGTCTAATACTGAAAGATAGATACAGGATGTGTTGCAGAATATTACCTTTACACTGTGTATGCTGCAGCAGTTATGGTCAGGTCCTTGCTTGGTTTAATGGCATCATAGCATCTTGGTCTCTGGCCAAGGGTTTTGTGCAGTACTAGTAGTGAAAGCTGAGCTCTGAAAGTACAAGCCTCAGCACTTGAGGGCGGGGGAAGACACCCTAGCCCTGCAAGTCAATATGCATTTATCTGTTTTGTTTCAAATAGGAAAAAAAGTCTATCCCAACTCTACACATCTTGATGATGTAAAATGATATTCCATTCTAAAGAATAATTATCCAACAGTATAGAAAACCCTCCAAACCAAACCAAACCAAACAAAAGCAACTGCCCAACTGCATTGTATTTAGAAGTGACTAATAGTGTGTATATCTTTTTCTCTAATTCAATTCAATGTTCATCAATTCTCTTCCCTGTTAGAAGGCCAGCTGTAGGAGTGTGGACTCTCTCCTGCGCATGGACATATCTTGAGTTGCCCTGTAAATACATAGATTGAAATGTTCATGTCTGTGCATACTTGGGGCAAAGTTTTGGAACCGCTTCATAGTCCGTTGTTCATAGGATGACTAGATAGCAATGTGAAAAATTGGGACAGGGGCTGGGAGTGGGGGGGTGCGTAATAGGCATATTAAGTAATAGTAATATAAGAAAAAGCCCACATATTGGGAGGGTCCCTTTAATATCCCCTATAGGGGATATCTGATCACCCTAATTGTTCAAGCTGCATGCTGGGGACCTCCAAAGGGACCGTATGGAGAAGGAATCTTTGTTCAGCTGCAGTGACTGCAAAGCAACACTCAAAGCTGCATTGCAGCAACAACAATCCTCAGGGCCAGGTACCAGCTTATCAAGCAAGTGCTTGGGGCGGCACTTTCAGGTATCCGGCGGCAATTCAGTGGAGGGTCCCTCTCTCCCGCTTGGAGCAAAGGACCTCCTACTGAATTGTCACAGATCGCAATTGCGACTTTTTTTTTTTTGGCTGCTTGGGGTGGCAAAATCCCTGGAGCCGGCCCTGCTTCAGTGCTAATGCATTCCCTCGAATGGGGAAGGGTGGTTGGTAGCTTTATTTTGCTATAGATACACTGGTGTCTCCATTCCTACCCTCATATCTTCTGCACTCTTTAGAGAGTCTTCACAGAGCAGGTCTTTCCGGTATGCATGGAAAGCTACCCCCACTGCACAGGGTCCCCAAATTGTCCTACTGCTCCACCCCCACCTTCAGCAGCAGAGCTCACATCAGTTTAACTGGTTTAATGCCCACCAGGGTGGTGAAGAAAGGATCAGGCTTTGATGTGTAATATGTGTTCATACAATTGTACTGTTGAAATGGTTTATTTTGGCATCTATAGATGTGCTTCTTCAGTAGTACGAACTTCATATTAAACATATATGGATTTCTGAAACTCAAAAGCAAAACTGTTTCAGATCTAGACCCTAGCCTGTCAGAGAAGGAAAATGATATTATCCCATGACATTTATAAACTCTGATGCTGTATTTTTATAAGCTCTGAAGTATTTTCAACAGTACAATCTCATTTACTGTGTGTATTGCAATTTTGTAAGGAAGCTGCAACACTGGAGCTTTCAAACTGTAGTTCAAGAGAAAGCATCAGAAACTTGAAGGTCATATTGCTCTTAGATATCATAATATACTATGTATCCTAATAAAGCCATCCATACTAACAAATAGAATGTCACGGTCCTCCAGAATTGAGAGAGACAAATTTCTGATGTTTTTTCCCCTTCATTCAGACAGGAGTCCTTGAACAAATACTCAAGAGAAATCCAATAAGTATTTTGAGCTCTTTTAGGAGGTAAAATTATATGGTATAAAGACATAATTATGCAATGAGTATAGTATCTCTACATATTAACTAGTTATTAATTCCCTGAGAGATTAGCTATTTATAAATTATAGCCAACTCAATCAACTCTGTTATTACCCAGCTAGGGTGGAGGCAGCTGGGACATTTATATCTTCCTGAATATTGTGACCTAAATTAAGTCATATTCTTCTGTTGTGAGAGTATGACTCCAAGAGCCCTGTTAATTGTGGAAGGTGCTGGTTGGAACATGATTCTGTAAGAGTGAAAGGTCATAAGTGCAGCACTAGAATATGTTCATCATACTGATTTAGAATAACAGAAAAAAAGCTTTTTTATCTTTAATCATCATCACTTGGTAGACATTTGCATCAGATGGTAAATGTTTGTTGTGATTTAGGATGCAGACTGTATACGGACATGAGAGGCTGGATCACCTGTCATTTAGCATCACATAACTGGTATAATCTGATCTTAGAACCTGCTTGTCAAGTTCCTACACTGGAGTGATCCTTCTGACCTGTAGAGTGAAAATAGAGGAACCCATATGTAGAGCGGTCCATACGACAGCCTCAGGGCCAAATAGGTAGCATTGGGTGCAGCTCACAATGGTAAATAGGTTAAGAATCACTGCAGAACTGGGCAACATTTCAGCTGAAACATTTTTGGCAAAAAAAAATTAAATGCAGATTCGGCAACACCAAAATATATAATGAATCCATGCATGTTTTGCAAAAATGTTTAACTAGAAAAAAATATCTGAACATTTTGTTCTGACTTTTTTGAAAAATGAAACATTCCATTTTTTGGTTTGAAATTCCTTTCTTTCAAAATGTCCTTTAATTTTATTTTTAAAAACTCAAAAATGGTTTAAAATGGTTTAAATTAAACAAAATCTTTTGATTTAGTCAAAATGAAACATTGTGTTTGACCTAAAACTTTGTTTTTACTCTTCAAAATTTCCAGAAAACCAAAAAAATCTATTACTCGTCTGAGTCTACTCTTCAGTCAATCACACTCCTTTTCTCTTGGTATTTTAGGAAAAAGGTGGTATGGCTGGAGAAAAAAAGATGATGACCAGGAAACATGTGCTATGCTTATGCCTTTTACATTTTTAGCATTGTATTCTTACATAAATCAGAGCAGCTCTTAGGCTATCATAACCCAGCATTTGAAGATTGGCATTCACAGAGCTGAAAGAGCAGGAGGTGCAAAAGTGATCTTTCAGCATCCTCTCAGAGCAGGAGTGGCCAACCTGTGGCTCCGGAGCCATATGTGGCTCTTCAGAAGTTAATATGCGGCTCCTTGTATAGGCACCGACTCCAGGCTGGAGCTATAGGCACCAAATTTGCAATGTGCCGGGGGGTGTTCACTTTTCAACCCCTGGCTCTGCCAGAGGCCCTGCCCCCACTCCACCCCTTTCCACTCCCTCTCCTGAGCCTGCTGTGCACTCACTCCTCCCACTTCTCCCTCAGAGCCCTCTGCATGTCATCAAACAGATGATTGAGAGGGAGGGTGAGGCGTTGATTGATGGGGCTGCCAGTGGGTGGGAGGCACTTGTAGCAGGGGAACTGATGAGGGGCTGCTGACGTATTACTGTGGCTCTTTGGCAATGTACATTGGTAAATTCTGGCTCCTTCTCAAGCTCAGATTGGCTACCCCATGCATTTCTCTGGCATGAACTTTACATAGTTAGGTCATAGCCAAAGATCTTGCCCAGAACTGAACACAAGCTATCCTTTTAATCTAAATCTATTACTTTTATTTCTCATAAATACAAAACAGGTCTGATTCTACCTCTTTTGAAGTTAATAGAAGGCTAGATATTAAGCTTGTTACTTGATATTCAGCCATGCATTTTACTATATAGTGCCTAGATGAGTCGATGACAACAGTGACCAGTGATTTAAGGTGCCCAACTTGAGATACCTTGAAGGCGCCTGATTTCCAGAAAGTACTGAGCCTTCTGTCATCTGAGAATGAAGCCCCTTTTAAGTGTCTCAAATTCAGCACCCACATAAGCAATAAAAACACAGTATAGGTTCTACTTTATCATCTGGATGCCATTTTCAGAGAATTAGTGGCCAGTTAGCAGAGAATATATATATTCATGCCTGATTTAAAATCTACAACTTTTCTTTGTTTGATTACAGGGAGAAAATTTAGGTATAACTATATTACTTTGGCATGCCATACTGGATAAAGACTTACTTGTATTCATCTTTTAAAATACACCAATGAAGTGGCAGATCCACATATTGAGAGTCCATTAGGAATTGTCCCATACGGATACCATGCATTACATCAGTGGATAAGAAGAAAATTAGATTTCTCACAAGTGTGCTAAGTGCTTGCGAAATTTAAACAAGAACTTTTGCAAAGAGACAAATTAAGAAAAGAGAATATTTGTACAAAAAACGACTTTCCCCCTCAATTCTGACTTTAAATTGAACAACGGGAACTCAGCCCTTTTGTGAATGCCTTCTGCAACAAGGCAGGATTAAGCCCAATATTAATAAATCAAGGGTATTTCTATTCTGAAGCCTCAGTGGATTTGCTGTATTTGTCCACTTCTATTTGCCCACAAACTTGCAGTTTACAAAAATGTGTAACTTTGAATCATTACCACAGCCTTGAGAAGATAAACCAAACATTCACTCTTTTTTATCATCCTTACATGACACGAAAGTGTTTGATATTAACTCTGAATCAAGAAGAAAGAAAGCAGTGAAATATTAATCAAGCTTTTATGTCTTCACTATGTGCAAGTCTAAAGTACATGATTAGAGTTTAAAGTTAAAGTGCTGAAAACAAGATCTTTGTCACCATGCTGCTTTTTATACTGTCTCTTCTGGTTCATTTCATATAAGTATCAATATCCCAAGGTAAGAGCTTTCCATTAATTGATGTTCTGAGAGGTTGCTGTGACTCAAAGTGTGGGCAGAATGGACTGTTCATAGTTAACATCACAGGTAGGTGTCTAGAAGATGATGGCTCAAAAGATTTTTTCTTCTGGCATCACAGTCACTAACTTTGCAATGCCATTCACACTTAGTACAGAAGAGCAAAGCTCAGGATGGCAGGGCTCCAGCTGGCATCATTGCTGATGGCAACAACATGTGACTCAAGAGACCAGCCAGTTCTTCTGCACCAATTATCAGCAGAGTTCAGATTGTTCTTTAGTTTAATAACTTTTTAAGTTCTTGCTGAAATGTGAAGGTTTTGTGGGGTCTGCACTGACTGGAGTACAGCAAGGCAGTACGGCAAGGATGACTCAGTTCCATGCATTTAAATGCCATTGGTGCCCTATTACCTGCTTAGAAATATTTGGATTTTTTAAATTTTATTTTGTACTTTTGAAGTCACAAGAGAACTACTAGATCCCAGAAGTGGGTGAAATATAGTACTTCTTAATATACATTAACTTCCATTGAATCTGCTCCCCCCAAAATCAAGCAGGCTATGTTAGTTTTCTCTTATGTCACTTGTTCAAATGTTACAGAAAAACATCTATTTAGGAATATAGAAATTGTCAGTCTGGATCAGACCCTTTGTCCATCTAGTTCCCATTCTATCTCTGAAAATGGCCTGTGCCAAACACTGTGGGGGAAGATGTAAGAACCCCCCACTATAGGCAGGTAATCTGGTCCCCATATTTGATCTAGAAAATGTGAAAGATCTGCACAAATTCTCACAAGTGTGTCCCCTCACAAAGCTAATAAAAACTACTATTACTTGCAAGTAAAAGATCTGATGTACTTACTGTTTGCCTTTTGAGAGATAAATGACTAAGTATAGTAATTTGTATTCTGAATAAATCATGTGGTAAATAGACTAAATTGTAAGGTGGGGAAATCAGTGTAATTCCAGTGAAGTCAAATGAGTGATGCTGATTTCCAACACCTGATAATCTGGCCCAGTAAAGGGTGAAGTCATGGCCCCATGGAAGTCAAGAGCAAAGCTCCCATTTACTCAATAGGTCCAGGATTTCACTCAATATATTTTATATTAGATTGCAAATGTTTTATGTATATGTATGTATCATTTATTTCCTTTTCCTCAACTCTTATTTTTCATTCTCATGTATTTTGGAAAATAATAAAGTATCAAATTTAAAAATTGTCTGTACAAGTAGCTGTATAAGGTCCTGATCCAGATCTCATGGGAGTTTTGAAATTGAATTAAGAGGAGATAAAACAAGCCCTAAGAAAGGATGCAAATAGGAATTACACAGCATGGTAGAAAATGCAAATAGGAATTAAACTCAGCAAGTTCCAACCTACAAAGCAAAAAGTAAAGGATTAAGAAAGCTCTTCAAATACACTTATTCTAAAGAATCCACTTAATCTAAAGAGTCTTCTTCCTCAACTCATACTTCCTGACTTTTTAACACTTTAATTGAGATTAGTAAATAGCAGTATCCTATTTGCCATCTGTGTTATTCATTATTTTGTACAGCTCTCATGTCACCTGTTACATTTTTTCCCCCTGTAAACAAAGTTCTATTGTCAATTATCTCCATAGGAGAGAACATTTCCATGCCTTCAGTCATAATCAGTGCCCTTTAGTTTAGGCCTTTTGTATTTCTGCTTTGTCTGTGTTGAGAATGAGATATCATATTTCTGGATGGCATTATAATATTTTCAGTATTTTTATTTTATCTCTTTCTGAATTTTGATCACTTCTGCCCATAGAGCAGATCTAGTGTGCTGTCTGATGACCCGGTATTTTCCCTGAGTAATTACAGTTAATTTAGAACCCACAAAAGTATGCATAACTTTAATTGTTCCTTCTAGTATGCATTACTTTGCTGAATTTCACTTTATGTTGCCCCTTTATTTTCAGGGTAACTGAATATTAGCTTGCTACTGATGTCTCAATGGCAAAACTCGCACTGACTTTAATTGAGCAATCTGCATTGTATAATAGGGGATTTCAACTATTCCCATATTGATTGGGTACATGCCACCTAAGGTTGGGATGCAGAGACAGAAATTCTAAATACCATTAATGACTGCTTCTTGGAGCAGCTAGTCCGTGAACCCTCAAGCAGAGAATCAATTCTTGATTTAGTTCTAAATGAAGCACAGGATCTGGTCCAAGAGAGAAATATAGCTGAACCACTCACTAATAGCAACTGTAATTAATTAATTTTAACATCCTTGGGGAGGGGGAGGAAATACCAAAGAAACCCACCATAGTAGCAATAAATTTAAAAAAAAGCAGAACAACCCCAAACATGAGGACACTAGTTAAACTTATCCCTTCACATAACAGAAGAACCAGTGATCACCTAATGAAAATAATATGCAGCAGGTATAATACAAACATAAGGAAGTACTTCTTCGTACAACACACAGTCAACCTGTGGAACTCCTTGCCTGGTGAGGTTGTGAAGTCCAAAAGTAAAACGGGGTTAAAAAAAGAATTAGATAAGTTCAAGGTGGATAGGCTCATCAATGGCTATTAGCCAAGATGGTCAGGGGTGCAGTCCATGTTCTGTGTGTCCCTAAACTTCCAACTGCCAGAAGCTGGAACTGGAGGGGAAAGGATGGATCAGTTTATAATTTCCCTGTTTTATTCATGCACTCTGAAGCATATGGCATCATCCACTGTCAGAAGACAGAATACTCAGCTAGATGGACCATTAGTCTGAAGTGTGGCCATTTTGACGTTCTTATGTGTTGATCTTTGTCATTAAATATGTTATTCATGCACTGAAATATGAATAAAATGCATACAGTATTAAAACAAATGATATAATATAAAACTGGATTGATGATCCAAGAAATAGTTTCTGGTGTCCCACTGCCATTGAAATAAGTATTTACTTATGCAGACTGATAAATTAAGACACAAAATGGGCCCATGATATAAAATTCAGAGTGGAAGTGTGCTTAGATACAGGATTTTAAATTTAGTGAGGGGCCTAAACCAAACATATTAATTTATTTCTGTTTTTCCAATATTTCTGCAATTGCCAAAAAGATTGGACAGTTGTTTTTTTCTAATAGAAACATTTAATAATATAATTTTAACTATGCTACACAAGTGGTTACTCAGGCAAATCTCCCATTAAAGTCAATGTAAGCATTGTCTGTAAGTGGATAGTGATGGGGTGTACTCCCCACACTAGCCCTACAAGAGTGAATTAGGCTGAGTGGGCCCAATTAGCCAATTAGGTTGCAAATGGGGGAGATTTATGCAGGACATAGCTAATAAGAAGGAAGCGCACCTGTGAGGGAACAGGCGGGGCTTCTCTAAAGCTAGAAGGATGGAAATAATGTAGGAAGAGTTCAGGGAAGAAGCCTGCAGTCCCCCTCCCTATGGTAAGGGAGAAGGAAGGGAAGGAGAAGCATGGTAGGAAGAAGTCCAGGGAGGGAGAGCAGTAAGGTTGGTGTAGCTGCAGAACTTTACTGTGTGCTACAGGACTCTGGACTGGAAGGCAGAGTAGAGGGTGGGTCTGGGTTCCCCTACCAACCACTGCAGAGTGGTTTTGTTAAGGGCAGTGTATTCAAAGACTGCCAGCGTCACCGTTGGAGTGACATAGTCAGAGACTTTGAAATACTACACTGGAAAGGGAATCGGCTAAGTGGCTGAGGGTCTGGTCATGAAGAGGAAGCAGAAGCTCCTGTGCCAAGAGAGGGGCTGCAGACAGAGAGAGAGTGTGCAATGGTAGGAAGGAATGTCGGCCTGGTAGAGCTAACCCCCAGAATCTCTGGGAGGGGGCACCATCCAGCAGTGAGTAGAGAACCCCAGGACATAGCCATAATATTTTGCCTAGCTCTGATATATACATTTAGTATACGTGTATTTGAAGACCGGAATCTCTTTGAAAATGATAATATACCAGGCAGTACTTAGCAAAATAATTGATACAAAATGCATACAGTAAAGTCTATAATGTGTAGTTCCTTAGATATAAAAGTTTGAGGCTGTCATAAACAGATAGTAGGAGTTAATAGAACAGAAGTACTTTATATCTCTTTTGACTATAAAGGGTTAACAAGTTCAGTGAGCCTGGCTGTCACCTGACCAGAGGACCAATCAGGGGACAGATACTTTCAAATCTTGAGGGAGGGAAGTTTTTGTGTGTGCTGTTAGTTTTTGGTTGTTGCTCACTCTGGGGATCAGAGGGACCAGACGTGCACCAGGTTTCTCTCCAATCTCTCCGATACAGGCTCTTATAAATTCAGAATAGTGAGTACTAGGTAGCTAAGGCGAGTTAGGCTTATGTTTGTTTTCTTTATTTGCAATGTGCATTTGCTGAAAGGATTTAAATTTGTATTTTGCTGAAAGGATTTTAATTTATACTTGTATACTTAGGCTGGGAGGGTATTCCCAGTGTCTATAGCTGAAAACTCTATACTAATCTATCTTAAATTTACAAAGATATTTTTTTCTGTTTTTCTTCTTTTTAAAAGTTTTTCTTGTTTAAGAACTGATGTTTTTTTTTAATTCTGGTGAGACTCCAGAGGACTGGGTCTGGATTCACCAGGACTTGGTGGGGAGAAAGGAGGGAAGGGAGAGAAAGGTTAATTTCTCTCTGTGTTAGAATATTTCTGTCTCAGGGAGAGACTGGGAGGGGAAAGAGAAGGAGGAGGAAGGTGAATTTTCCTCTTGTTTTGTGATTCAGGGAGTTTGAATCACAGTGATCTTCTAGGGGAACCCGGGGAGAGGAAGCTGGAGAGGCAACAGTGGGGAGGTTTACTTTCCTTGTGTTAAGATCCAGAGGATCTGGGTCTTGGGTTCCCGGGCAAGGTTTTGTGGGGACCAGAGTGTACCAGGCACTGGAATTCCTGGTTGGTGGCAGGCTACAAGTACTAAGCTGGTAACTGAGCTTAGAGGAATTCATGCTGGTACCGCCAGCTTTTGGAAGCTAAGGTTAGAGTGGGGAATTATAACATACAGAGGCACATCTTCTTTGCTGTTATTCACCAAACTTCTTTTCTGCCATTATGTCTCTAACTTGCTGTTTCAAGGATGGAACACAATTAGAATCAGTATTCTATCCTAATCATCAGCAATAGCATAGCTATTCAGGTATGCCATGCAAATAAGTAAAAGTGCTAAAACTTCATGTCAACGAAAATTGTAGCAGCAAATTGCTTATAAAAGCACATCATAAAACTTCTTTCTCTGGAGCATAATGGTCAAGATGAAAAGAATATATTATTAGATTAAATAACCTTTGGAATATTCCCAAGGAAATTAATATACATATACACTTTAAAAATATTTATGAACAACAATGTAATGAAATAACCAGAACAAAATAATCTACCAGTTCAAAGCCACATTGAGTAATTTTCTAGGTGTGACTCTTTTACAGTCTTTAAGAAGATAGTGGTTTATAAGTACTTGCACCTATGTGCTCTATCTAGACCAGTAGTATTCAACTTTAAATAATGGGAGAACCTATAAAAAAACTTGATATTAATTAGGTTGCTGGTGTGCTGAAAATATTGTTTATTATTCTGATCAGTATTTTCTCATTGCTTTCTTGTGCTTCCCTATCAGTCTGTATTTATCTCTTGTCTCTTATCTTATATTTAGATTTTAAACTCTTTGCAATAGGGACGTTTTTTCCTTTTTGTCCCGTGTTTGTACAGAGCCTAGCACAATGAGATTCTGGTCCATTGCTGGGGCTTCTAAGTGCTATGGTAATGAAATTATATAATAAATAAATAATAATAATTAATAACTTAATCAGTGAATGAGGTCACAGTCACAAATTAAATTTAACATCTCCTGGCATTATGTTGTGATGTTTGCTTCTTTGCACCAATGCGTGCTGCTGATGCATCATCATAACTTATCACAATAAAGTTAGGTGATTTTTACAAAATACTCTTTTATAACATGATCATCATCCCCCATTATCATTATCATACTCTGCTTGGGGCTTCTTGGGTGGATGGGGACGGGGGGGGGGGGAATCCCGGCAATTCCTTTCCTCCTCTGTGAAATGGGGTGAGTATTTCTCATGTGGCCAGTTTATCACTCCTGACGTTCACACAGTTATCTGGGAAGATGCCTATAATCTACATCCACTCATCTTGCCTGGTATCTACCCAGAGGGACATTTTAATAAGACCCATATAGTCCATAATTGTAATATTTGACTGTATGACAGTCACGGCAGACCACTGCCCTAGACTCTCAAGAGGCCTGAACCCAATTCCACTGAAGTCATTGAAAAACTTTCACTGGGATTTGAATCAAGCTCAAAATTTATATTCTTAGTATCACACAAATTTAGGAATTCTCTTCGTATGCCTTTTTGTAAAAGTACTAAAGATGGTCACAAAATTTAAAACATTGAAATTGAATTTGTGGAAACATGGAGAAAAAAATCTTTGTGATAATTTTCACTATATATTTTATATACACATGATATATACATATGTATACACACACACACACACATTTTTGATTGAGAACTCAAATTTATAGCACCCCGTTCAGTTAAAAAAATCATTCTTTCATATTAAAAGACAATGGACAAGATTTTTATACTGGGCATCCATTATGAAAATCTTGGAGTGTGTGTATGTATGTTTGTGTGTGTTTTCCCCATGTTAGCAAACTCTCCCAAAAAAAGAAATACAGGTATAAAGAATATGTCTTCTATTGCTAATCCCAATGGTAGGGTCAGCGTGTAACTAACTGTGTTTATACCTGTGTCAAATTAGTGAATGAGGTTAAAATGGGTAGAGGGAGGAGACCAGGGAGACCAAAATGAAAATGGGAAAGAAATGAGTAATAACATCGCAAATCACTGGGGTACTCTCGGTGTGTCTAAAACTGCCACACGCGTCACCAATAGTTAATGTGCCTCTGTAATATTGATGTATGCAACATTACTGGCCGGTTCCAAAAATAAAATAGTCTCAGCACCAAAAAGTGTTAGTAAAATGCCAGTGAATTAATTCTTATTGCACCAGAATAAGTTGGCTAACAGAGAAAAATCTCTTGCTGTGCAAATGACTGATCATAAAAGATTAGTATATGACTAAAGAAAATACAAATCTGCCAAAGCAGGAGACTTTCCTGTATTGAAAGAAAAAAAATAGACTGAGTTTTAAAGCAATAGATTTATGAGAAGCAAGCCAAAACTTATTCTGTTAAACATTGGCACCTTTTAAAGGCTCTTTGTAAAAATGAGCATGTGAATTGCTTCCCTGATGGACTATATCTATCTCTTTGCCATGATTCAATGTGGTAGTATTCTTACATGATATTGTGGTACTTCTGTAATGACATACTTGGTACATGGGGTGGCAGCAGATATGTATTTCCTTAGTACATTACAGTGCATTAAAACAGTTTGATTCTGTTTTGCTATTAAAAGTCTGAAAATGTGCAGTAACTGAAGTATTTTACAGCACTAACTGAATCTGAGTAACAAAATTCGAAAGGTAAAGTCCCTGCCTGGATGAGCTTACAGTTTAAAGAAATAGGCAAGACAAATGAAAATGCACATCATAGAATAGGTGTAAGTATGTGCAATTACCACTCTTTACGGCACTGAGATCATTATTGTGATATGGTGTCGAGGTGTGGTGTCAATATTTCAAATAGAATGTTGAAAAATTGGAAAACCTCCAGAAAGAGCTACAAGAATGATTTGAGGTTTGGAAAACCTCTTGTATAGTGAGAGACTAAAAAAGCTCAATCTATTTAGTCTATGCTAGAGAAAGTTAAGAAGTGATTTGAGTATGGTCTATAGCTCTGGGTAAGAATTTTGTAATGATTTTTTTTCCATTGGAAAATGCCCATACTTTGAATCTGAAACTATTCATGGAAAAGGATCAGTTTCAACAAATTTCCCATTAAAAAAAAAAAAGTTTTGGAATTATCAAAATGTCCCATTTTGACTTTTTCAAAATAAAAAGTTTTTCAATTTTTTCAGTTTGGAATGACTTTTCATTTCTCAATATAAATTCAATTTATAATAAAAAATATTAATACAAACTAAACATTAAAATTGAAACAGAATAGTTTAAAATTATTGAAACAAAATGTTTTAATTAACTCATTCTGAACTTTCAGATTTGTAATTTGCAAAAGAAAATAATTAGATTTTGATTTTTTGTCCCAATTTCAATTGGGAAAAAATTCCAAATCTCAATAAATCCTGTGGGATGGGAAAACTATTCTCTGCCAAGTTCTAATAGTTTATAAATACGTGCAGAGAGAGAAAATTTCTAATAGACGGCTCTTTAATCTAGCAAGCAAAGGCATAAAAGGATCTGATGGCTATAAACTGAAACTATAAAAATAAGGGGCCTTTTTTTTTTAATACTAAGAGTAACTGACTACTGGAACAATGTACCAAGGGATGTAGTGCATTCTCCATCATTTGAAGTCTTTAAATCAAGATTGGATGGCTTTCTAAAAGACATGCTGGAGCTCACCCAAATGTTAGGGGCTTGATGCAGGAACAATGTCATGAAATGTATATATCATGCGTGATGCAGGAGGTAAGGCTAGAATATCAATCCAACTGGACCTTCCATCTCTGGGGGAACAGGATATTGAGATACAGGGATCCAAAACATCACTTTGTGTTGCTTAATACAAGATAAAAAATTATACCATCCGTGACTTATCATGGATGAGGCCCTTCTTTTTGTGCCCATACATATATATTTTCATATTCTGTTCTACCTGACAAATTTGTGGCAGCAGGACACTTCAGCTGGGAAGGAGTCTCAGCATCAGAATCTTCTTCCACTCCTTCATGTGGACCTAGAGAAATCAGAAGACTTGGGGGAAATGGCCTCAGGAGGAAACTTCTAGGAAAAGAAGAGAAGCAAAGTGCGGGGACATATGCATGTTTCCTTAAAAAGACATGGTTCCAGGTAGAAGCTCTAAGCTGAATCAGAGAATAAAAAGCAAGAGACAGAAAATCTACAGCAACAATACTATTTTCTTTATTCTAACAAATTTTCTTGTTCAGTGTTAGAATAATGCAGCTATTTCTGTGATTTTTTTTTTTACCATTGTCACATAACATGCTCCATTTGTTTCCTCCCCTAAAATGTATTTAATCTTGGTGATGGTACCCAACCACAAAAGATTCCTCTCTCTTCTTCCATTTTTTTGGTTGTGGGCACTGAGGCCAATTTTTTTTTAATGGTGCTGGAAGGCTCAAGACGAAGGTCATGTGAGCTGGAGAACAAAACAACAGTATTCACTTATGGGGACATCAGCAGCACTGGAGGTCTGAACTTCTTTAAACTGAAATGAATAGACAAAAAACCCCAGAATTAGTCTTAACTGTTCTTCTGCTTCTGTTTGGCTAGCTGACTCCCTCCATACAAATTCTATAGATGAAAATTTTAGTCATCTAGAGAATCAGCATCAAAGTGTAGTGAGCATGCTAATTGCACAGCAAACTACTTATGCATATGTGACAACATTGTTAACAATTACTATTTAATAGATCAGTCAATAGTCTGTAACATCAATCTAGCCTCAGAGAAATTCAACATAGCTATTGTGATGGGGCAAGGCCAGATGTCTACAGTAAAGTACTGAGAAACAGGTATGTTAGCCTATTGGCATCCCAGGGGTGGGCGGGCGAAGCCCGCCCACTTCTAAAGGACCTCCCCCCAGCCTAAGGGGAGGATCCACAGGGCTAGAACACCAGGTGACTTGCGAGCGTTCGGCTTCGGACCCGTTTGTGGTTGTTCCAGGTGCTGTACGCTTTCTGCGGATGTCTGGTCGCTCAATGGACCCTGACGACGGTCAGTTCGGACGGGGAGTCGGCAGGGGTGCCCCTCTCGCCGTGTACGCCCTGGCGACGAGCCTTCTCTGTCTCCTCCGCGAGAGTTGACGGGTTGGTGCTTCGGGAGCCGGAGATGCGCTGGTCTGTCGGCGACGCTGACGATGTGCTCTCGTGTCCAGACCCGGGCGATTGGCGCGGGTGAGGCTTGCCAGGTGTACTCGCGGCCTTCCTCCGCCGGTCTATGGGTCAAGAGCTTGGTGGTGTCGGGGCGGGTGGCAGGTGAGCTCCTCCCACGCGCTTCAGGCCTCCGTGGAGCGCGGTCCGCTGCTCTATCTCGGTTTACTCTCTGCCACGCATCCGTCTCCGCGGAGAACTGGCCACGTTGGGGGCAGGTGGCGGGGCGGCTCGGAAATGGAGGGATACTGGTGCTCTCCCTTCGGGGAGGCTGTGCTTACAAACTGGTCTGTCTGCTTTGGGTACCGGACTCAACACCTTGGTCCGCCCGATTTCTGACGACCTCGCGAGAGGATCTGGAGTTTTTTGCAGGACGCACGGTGTCTGCAGGGTCCTCCACCTGCGCCGAGAAGGGGGGGGCGAGTTGCTTCGCACTCAGGTCCGTTGTCTTCGCCTCCAGCCCTGCAGAGGCTCCTGTATGTGGGGTAGTCCGGCGTGAGCGTCTGGCGCACGCCTTCTCGCCGCTTCCGAGGCTCGATACGACCGAGTCTTTTACCTCATCCGAGAGGTCTTCGCGAGACTCTCGGGCTGCCGGTCTTCTACCAGACCTGCCTCGGACTGGAAGCTCTTTTCCGCGACCAGGTCTGGTGGCCACCGTGGGGCCGACTCTCGCGGAGCCCCTGCTACACAATCCCCAGTGGTGTGCAGTGGCGGTCCCCGCGGTGCGCCGGAGGCTGGCTTGGCGGAGTCACCAGGGTCGGAGACCTCCTGGATACGAGCGGGGAGATTGCTGATCCCTGACGCTCGCGGCATGGGCTCTCCAGACCTCATACTCCCAGCGCGTACTTCAGGAGGTGAGGCCGCTTTGTGCCTGCTCGGCTTACTCGACCGGTCCTACGAGAGGGCACGCCCGCCCACCTCCCCCCGGCCCATGGACATTTTATAGGCCCTGCCCGTGACGAATCGCCCTCACCCTTTCTGCAAGCCGCTGCACGATGTGCAGCGTTCTGTTCCAGACCGCGCACGGAAACATTTGTACAACGCTCGTGTCCCACCCTTCACTACTCACCTCGCGTCCCGCCCCGATACAAATGGCGGGACTCCTGCACCTCTCGAGGGTGAGAAGCCCGGTGGGCCAGCTTGTACTTGCCCTGGTCCCGCGGCCCGCTGGGATGTCAGTTGCGGCTCTTCCTTGGGCCGTGACATGGTGTGTACTTGCGCGGTTCACCCGTCCCGAACCTGCCCTTTCTGTGGCGTGAAGGAGACCTTGCGCACGTTTACTTGGAGGCGCAGTTGCAGCCCCTGTTCCGGTCCTCCTGACTATCTTTTTACGTTTTGGTTGCACTTTTCCCCTCACCTTTTATCTATGCACTCCATCCGTGCCCACGAAGTCGCGGGATCTCCTTCTCAATCCTTCTTGGCCTGGCCAAACTAGCCATCTCAACACCGGAGAGGAGGTTGGCGACGGGACTTCCTGCGACTGTAGGCTTCTTCCGTCCTCCGTCTGTTCACGCATCGGCGGAGTTCCTGGGCGGTCCACTGGCTCCCTTGACGCCTTTGAGAGCAGGGCCGTTGTCCGGGGTTCTTGTCGTGTCCATCGGTTCCCTTAGTTTGTCCTCTGACTCAATCCTGATCCTGTTTTTCATTAGTTGTCCTACTAATATT
>NC_133769.1:241452074-241593536 GCF_003597395.2 Chelonoidis abingdonii | reverse complement strand
TTCTCACCTTTTCTTAATATCAGTTAGGAATTAATCAACACAGGTTGGCTTTTGATTCAAAACCATCAGCAGGAGGTCTCAGAGATCTGCGTCTCAACACCAGGGATTCTGAAAAAGTAAAACACACGCCTATGCGGCTCTTTTTGGAGCCCTATAGGATTTTATGTCGCAGCACGTTTCACTGAGGTGAGCAAATCTGCCAAAGAAGCGCAGGACCCACCAAGGTAGAGGAGGAACTTTGTCACACTATACATTTCTCAACTGAGTTAATATTATGGATTTATGAATGGATGTCTTAATTATATATTGATATTGGGAACATCACACAAATTAAAACAATCTTCTTTCTTTCTATGTGGAAATGTAACACAAAAAGTACTGAGAGATGAAACATTGTAAAATTAGTATTTATTTGACTGACAATAGATTCTGTCCCAGGAGACAGAACATGTGGGGACAGATTCTCTTCTCAGTTACTCTGGTGTTAATCAGAAATAATTCCATCAAAGTCAATGGAGCTATAGTGATACAAAATCAGAATAAGACAGTGTAGACTACTGTCAAAAGTATTTTATATTGATGGAAAAAACCAACAGCCTGAAATCTGAGGAATGCTATGAAAAATGTGCATTGTCCATCTGTGTATGAAGTGTGTAGATGATTTTATTGGCTACATCTAGCTGTATAGCAATATATCTGTGATAAATTGTAAAGTTATTTGTTTAGCTTGATTTGTCATATGATTCTGCAACTAATTATACACACACAAATATATATATATATGTATACATATATATTATAACAGTATACTTTCACTCTTCCCACCATGCATGCCTGCTGAAACTACTAATAACATTCAAGACTTTTCAGCATGTTCAGTAACCTGGCCTTTCATTTTAAGTAAATTGCCTGAGAAATTTCCCACTCAAATTGTGAAACCTTTACCAAAAAATTACACCAGTGCAAAATCCAGGGCAAATATTCAGTCCAAGATCTGTGAAAGGTCTGATATTCCACAATCCTTCAGATTCTGAAAGCTCTGCCCTCAATGCTTAGGACTATCCTGATTCCTCCTCTCTAACTGAGGAGAATAGTGTGCAGGGATCAGGGGGGAAGTGGGAGGGTTAAACACTTCCAGAACAAGGAAATAAGCATTAATGCCTGGGTGTGAAAGCCAAAAGTTTATTGAAGTGATTTCTGTTGTGGCAACAGAGATTGTTTCAACATCAGTTCCAGATCTATAGGGTCCTGCAGAACAATTAGAGCCAATGAAAGCGGTCCCTAGAAAGCAGAAGGAAATGCAGAAGATGCAGTAAGCACTGCAGCAACAGCCAGCATGAGTGAATTACATCAACATCAAGGGATGAGAGAAGGACAGGGGAGTTCAAGGGAGAACAGCAATATTAATCCCCTGTCTTCTGATGCTGTAATGGTGGTTCATTGAGCAAGAGGGGGCAGAAGTGGGCATGACTGGGGAGAACATGGTACTGTATCCCTGGGAGAACCAAGTGTTGGGGAAGGAGAGGACAGAGCAGGGAGGAAGAGGTAATAGTAACTTCCGCTCCTCTGGTGCTGTGGTTGTGGGTAACAGTGGGGAGACAGACCTGGCCAGGTGTGGCTGGAATGTAAGTAGTATGGGAAGGATTTGCCACCTCCCCCTACGCCCCTTCCCCAGCTCCCAGTAGGAGCCACTACATTTAATGGATGAGTGGGTTCAGCCACAGGGCGGGAGAGGGATCTGCTGTTTTAGGGGAGGGGCCTGGACTCCTGGAATAAATACACTTGCAGATGTCAGCAGTTTTGCACCACTGTTTCAGATCAACTTACAGTGGTTATAGAAGCTAGGGACATTCCTTGTTGGGGAGTCATGTAAGGATAGCACTGCTCAACCTGCATGGGCTCAGGTTTGGGGTTCATGGGATAACCAGATGGTGAATATCTCCCACAATGGGGTAAAGATTATTGATACAAGTAGAGAGGGAGCACTTGACATTGTGGGTGTCATTGCAGTTAGGATTATGGTTCTGCAGGAGTGTCACTTCCCGTTTGAATGCACCTTTTCTATATTACTGGGTACAATAGTGAGAAGTAAATATATAGACATTTTCATTACTGAACTGGGAAGCTCTGACAGAAGGTAAGGCTGGAACGGATGAGCAGGTCAATGAAAGTCCAACTGATCAAGGGTGGCTAGAACCTGGGAAAACTGGGAAGCCTCCATTTTAACCTGTGCATATGTGATTTTGGAGACGTGCTCAGAGAGAAGCCTAGCCTAATTCAAATATATGGACATAATCCATCAGGTCTATAATTCAAGGCATGTATTGATTTGACTACAATGAGCAATATAGGTAAAGGACTGCAGCACAGCCAGAAGTTTGGTGGGACATACCATACCAAACTTTAGTTAGTGGGTATGACTTGTTGGAGGCCAGGTGTACACACAGTGGTTTGTTTTGTTCTGCTGCAAGCTCAGCATAGGCCCAATGTTCTCAATAACATATGCTGGGCATTCTACAAGGGCATATGTTTTCAGAGAATTTTCAAATTTAAGCATGCTTGCAAGATGTGCTTTGGGGTCTATGCTACACAATAGCAACAGTCTTCAGGGAACAACCTAGTCGGATACAATATGGGGATAGAGGGTGAATCAGGTGCTCCCCACTTATCTACAGGTCTAGAAACAGACAGTGGGGATCATGATCCAGGACGGGGGACTGAGGATTCGTCAGCAAGGGTTGGAAAAATGCTTAGTCCCCAATTAAGCTTGAAGTTTTAAGGTTCTCCTCTAGGACTAACTTAGCGTGATATATAGGGTGTATTTATTGGAGAGGTTAATGTTAGAGAATGAGCAGGCTGACCCAGAGGTGGATTGAGTAAATGGGCTCCTTTATTGCGGTACTTGTTCCCCTCCACCCAACTGTTGAGTAAGCACTGAATGAATTACCTCACACTCTTTTATCTAAGTTAATATGTAAATAGCCACATTTACTACAACTCACCCAAAACCCTTATTTGATAATATGAATGCCCATATCATGAATATTAATAGCTATATACTGAATATAATTGTACCCAGTCCTGTTTACTGTTTACAGCACTAAGCATATTTACAGACATTTTTACCTTGAAGATACATTTCTCTGCAATAATTGTAGCCACAGGTTCCCTTCATCAGCAGACCTAGAATTGTGTTTAGTTCACTATTCCCCCTTTGATGAGGTGGTGTACCTGGTTACGATTTGTGACCCAAGGCTACTTTTAGCAAAATGTGACAAATATATATATTTACTGTTGATGGTGCATTCTGCAGAGTTTAACCCTTTGGCTTTCTGTTTCGAGGGTCAGTTTTATTTTGCCAATTGGGAGCTCAATGTCCTGTTCAGCTTTTGAAAAATGCAGCAACTCTGGAGTCTGGTTCACAGCAGCAAGTACACTATTAGATGACTTCTTGTTTGCAGACAGGGAGTTTGCTAGCCTACTGGCCACATCCAGGCCACGGATGGTAAATTAGGGATATCTCTGAAGAAAAAAGGTTGAAAGGGGACCTCTGCCTGATATATCTAGGTATCTAGTTAGACACAAAGGATGATATATTTAGTATCCCTGCAGATAAGCCAGCGGGCGGGAGGTGGGGGGGGGGGGCTTTTGGGATTGAGCAACAAGGCTAGAGTGGACATGAAGGTTGTGTTCCATGAACTGCAGCCTGTTAACATGCATCTGAACTTTGCATGCTGTATTGTTGTCCCAGAGTGGGCATTTTGCTTCTGACTGTTAGCTGCCACTGAAGGGATATCAAGACCCTTACCATTTTATAACAGTAAATAAGCAGATGAAGGAGGATTTATGGTTATAGGAACAGTTTATGAATAATTTTAATGGCATTTCATTTTGAAGAGAGGATTGGATGATGGAGTCAGATTTAAAGAATTACTCAAATGTGTAAGGGGAAGAGTGGGGATAATAGTTTTTTTTTTTTTTCTTTTACCATGGCATATGATGTGCTCAAATAATGGCTTTCAGATTGGGTACAAATGGAATAAAGTATAAATTATTCCTGGAACTGTTTCCTATTCTAATGGCAGTGACTATTTGGAGAATGGATTTTGCATACAAAACATAGTGTTTCTGGATTGGCAATATGGTGCTGACACATGTTATCAATGGCCAGTCCTCTGGATCACCTAGGGCTTTGAGGCTGTTCATATTGCAGTTTGAAGTTTAATATCTGCTTTTCTGCCAAACATGCCCAAGATTGATAATGAGGTAGCTCATGCATTGTCTCAAGTTCAGGAGAAGAGTTTTCAGAAATTGCATTGGGAGCGAACAATGAACCCGAACAGATACCCATGGCCCTTTACATCCTAGGCATATGTAGGAGTAGTACAGAGAACAGTAGCACTACAAACATTTAGGGCTTATGAAAGGGGTTTTAATTACTTTGTGCAATTTCACATGAGCAAGAGTCTGCCTGTGATTTGTCTTATTCCAGAGGACCAAGTCTTCACTGCATTGTGGCACTAGCACGCTGTGGGATGGCATCAGCTACCATCTCTGGTTACTCCTCTGTCCATACATTAGTTAGTAGGATGAAGGATACCCAGAACCTTGTGGTAGGTTCTTTATTAGGAAGGTCTTAGAGGAGTGGCCTGAAGACACAGGCTTTTGGGAGAATCCCCAATGTCCCATCACAGTTCAGATGCTTAAGAATTTAGTTCAAGTTCTTCAACAAACATAGAAAAGCAGACAGGATACGGCTTTGTTCAAGGCTGTGTTCCTGGTATCTTTTCGGAACTTTTAGAGTCAATGAACTAGCCTGGGTCAGCAAGGAATACTTTAGGAAGGGCTTTAGAATTGAGGGATTTACAGTGGGAGGAATGATTGGCTATTTTGACCCTGAGAGTGTCAAAAATGAATTAGGGAGGGGCAGGGACATATTGCTTCAAACGGGTGAGGAGTCAGGGATTAGCCCAGTAGGGCATAAAACGTGTATAGTGGTATATAGCCATGTAACGGGGCATGACTCACCACTCCTGCAACTCCTGCTGGCCATCCTGGGAATTAGCTCTGGTTTGCTAGTGTGTCTTCATCTTGTGGCATTTTGCCACCATCGCTTCTGTCAACAAGACCCATGTTGCAGTGTCCTCTTCTGGACACAGCCCTCCAGCTGTGCCCCACTCAGTTCTCTCCCCGGCCCCATTTTCGGGTGTGGGGAGTAGCAGTCCTCCATTCAGCCACTTGCCTCAGTGACAGGCTGCAGTCCAGGGTCTAGCCATCAGCATCAGTGGAAATTGAGGCCAAAGTAGGGGGGAACCCAGGCCCGCTCATCACTCCAGATCCCAGCCGAGGGACCCTCTAGCCAGCAGCCATGAGCTGTGCCACTTCCAACCCCTGCTGTGTATTTTTCTGGGCCACTTTCCTTCAGCCCTAGCACTTTCTCCACCCTTGTATCAGGGCCTCAGTCTAGCAGGGGTCACCGGGAGCTCACTCATACTCCCCTGATCCCACTGAGCACTGCTCAGATCATGGTGCTGTCTTTTCCCCCTCTCCTTCAGAGCAGCCAGTCCTCCCTCCTCAAACTCCAGGGAATGATCAAAGCTGCTGTGTTCAGCACCCCTTCTTATATGGTCCAGCCTGGCCCTGATTGGATGTCTCTCTAAACTTTCTCCCAATAGGCTGTCTCTACAAGCACTTTCCTAATTGACTGCCTCCTGTGCAGCCTCCCTGGGTCTGCTTTAACCCTCCTTCTGCCAGTGTGAGGCAGATGCCCCACCACAAGCCATAAAAACGTATACAGTGATGAGACCAGTCAGGGAGAAATCCTATTTTATTCACAGTGATGGAAGGCACCTTCCAGAATTGCAGTTTGTTGAAATGTTTAAAAAAAGGAGTTTGCAACGTTGGGACTACACATACATGAATTTGTCTCCCACTCATTTAGGATTGGGTCAGCAACAACTGCAACCCAATTGGGACCAAGGGTCTGGGGGATTCAAGCAAATGAACAATGGCATTCAAATGAAGCATATTAGATGTACATGGGACCCCAGGTGGGGAATCAGAATCTAGAAATCTGAATAGTTAATTTTACTGTGTCTCCAGTTTCAGGATCAAGTGAATGGGTCAGAAGAGAGGAGTGGATCTGTGGGCACAATATACTATGCTGGACAAAAAGGTGAGCTGCCAAGTCATTTTGAGGTTCACTGCTTGGTCTCAATGGAGAGGCAATTCTGAACTGAAATGGAAAGAAGGTCATGCTCTGGGACCAACTGCTTCCCCTTTTACTCTGTTTATTGACTAGAGAGCAGATACTGAATGTGTTTACAATTGATTGCGGTGAAAATAATTAGGGATAATGTAAGAGGGTGAACTTGATGATCAGAGCTAAGAGCGATTTCGGACAGATCCAGGATTTTTTCCTAGAGATGGGAAAGAAAGATTACAATGGAGGGCATTCCGGGAAGCCAAAAAGCTTCTGAAAGTTGAATGGTCAGGACTAGAGAGGTGGCAAAATTCATACATAACCTTCATGTGGCAGTCCCCGTCAAACATAAAGGTTGTGAATCCTGCTAAACATCTTGCATTACCACTTGCTCACTTATTACTTCAGTGCTACAAACTGAAGGAATCTGTCAACCATAAGAACTTGGGTCCAGACTTGGATGCAAGAGTCCTTTTCAGGGTCAGTGTTGACTGTTCTTTCCCTAAACGAAGGACTGTCAGCTCCTAAACAGGAAATGATTGCTGATATTTGCACAAGACACTAGTTCCACGTTCTCTGTCTACAGGAGATTTATTGAGGATTACAGGACAAATGAAGTGGGATACTAGGAATGATGTTGATTGTTGAAAGATCACACAGCCAATGTGGTAGCACTGTATTTGTTAATCCAGCATTGGGATTGCATCCACCTACAAAAATGGAAGAGAACAATATTGAGCTTCTTACCATTAAACTTGATAAATCTCCCTAATATCCATATACAAACTATCAGAGGCACTTCAGTTTTGTCAATCTGTCTGTGAAATGACAAAGTGTACCACACATCATGACTGATTATTTCCACATTCATAATACTCAGTGGGGCTGTGCAGAGAATAGTGAAGGAAAATTGGTTGAGATGTGGGCAGTCACATCATCTGAGCCTAATTGATGACTTGAAGCTACCTAGTTCTTTATAACAGTGACCAATGGAAATGTGGGTATGAACCTGATCTAGCCTTTATTAGCATTCCATTAGCTCACACATACAGAAAATTTATATTAGACCCAATTCCCAGATCACAACACAGCCCTATTGGAATATCACTGTGTCATTTCGATGTCAGTTCAACTTCAAGAGAGCAAATAGCCTGGAATTCTCCAAAGATCTTGCCTTAGCTGTCAGACCTATTGAACCGATAGTCAAGAACTACAGCCACTTTGTGATGCTGTACATCTGTCTGCTGGCAGAAACATATCTCATGGATTATGAAGAGAATATATCCTCTACCTAACCCTTCAGTCAGGCATATTGTGTGATTCATTCAGGTGAAAATTCCAAGAAGACTCCTGCGGAGATGACACAATAGCTGCTGGAAAACATCTACTTTCATAAATTGTGCAACAAACTCTAAAATCCTGGCAGAACTTGACAGAATCCATGGATTTGACCTGAGTGAAAGAAACCATGGTTGACCACACCCAGACTCTCTACAAGTACAAAGATGGGTAGACATTTCAACATCTTAGCTTTTCAAATTTCCCAACAAATGCTACTCAATGGGTAAGCTAAGTGGACTACTACCAGCTGATCATCACTGTGGCAAATACCCGCAAATACATCCAGTGTCCTTTTCCCTGGAGGAACTGTATGCCAGAAAGCAGCAAGCCTAGATGTCATCCAAACTGAGAAAATGAACTATTTTGACCCACTGTAACATTAGAAAAAATTTACTACTAAGACATTAGTTTCTGAAATAAAAGCACTAGAGTTATGCAAACAAGGAGTTTAGTTATGAAGAAAAAAATCGTCTTCCAGCTCAAATACTTTTTAAGCAAAATCTAGATGTGAAAATTAATGTTATAACATTCCAGTAACAATCTTAATCCTGACCCCACACAGAGCTATCTAGAAACACACCGTAGCACCTCAGTTTTAAATTATAGAACTATAGTTTCAAATATTTAAATGCTTATTTCAATATCTAAAGCATTACTACATGAAAAGTAGCTAACTGTCCTGTACCATAATATATAAACAGTACCTCCTTGTGGTTTTTCAATTTTAGATAATTTATTAATTAAACCAAATAACTAAAAACTAAATTAAAATAATAATAATAATTAAAAACACAACGGTAATACAATTATTCCTATGCTAGCATGAAATAAATCAGATCATAAAGGGCTTTTTAATCTATCGGAGAGTGAAATAATAAGATTGAGGGCTGGAAACTGAAACCAGAAAAAAATCACATTAGAAATAAGGTACACATTTTTAACACATTTTAACATTAACCATTAGAACAAACCACCGAGGGAAATAGTGGTGTCTTCATCTCTTCATATATTCAATTTCAGACTGGATGCCTTTCTGGAAGATACATCTGAAAGACAAGTTTTGAGCAATAGTGCAAGATAAACTGCAATATTCTGTTTTTAAACAGAAGGTCAGACGAGATAATCTAACAGTCTTTTCTAGTCTTAAAATTTATGAATCTCTTAATTTTATCAAGTACTCTTCCTGTAATCTGTATTTATGCTGTTTATTTCATTGCAGCTATTGATACTGATCAGATGTATATTAATTTCCAGTTTAAAGATAACCGTGACTATTTTTGACCCTTCTTCATGAAAAATAACCATCCTTTTTATGCTTTCAGTGAAGTGTTTACCAGTCTGCCACTAATTATTAAGATCTGCAATTATATCTTTTTTCATGGCTGGACTCTGCAGCATATACTGTGACTGAGTGCATTAACACATGCACAAGCACCTCACCTTCTCCTCGTTCATTTGAATGATGAATACCACTTTACCTTGTGCATGTACCACTAATTAGTTCCTTTCAGTGTCTTTGCCTCATCACAAGTTTTAGTTCTCATGTGCGGCATTCTGCTCACTGGTATCACTGTACCTAAAAGTGTGGGTTAGAGCAAGGAAATGCCCAGTCTCAGACTTAGACAAATAAATAAACATATATTTTGTTATAGATTTTGTTTAACTTTTAGAGAATCATGACTGACCTTCACTTCTTATAGCCAAAGCCTGAACTCTGTGCCCAGGTAGACACTGACATTTTTGGACAGTATGGGGGGCAGCTTGGGCTACAGCAGCCCTATTAAGACTGGGGTGAGGAGCAAAGAAATATCCACCTGTTTCTCATCCCAGCCCCAAATGATTACAGAGCAGGTCTGAGTAGGAAAACCTCCTCTCTGAAAGAGGGGAGACAATACTGGGATAAAACTGGGGGTTAGAGGAAGAAACATCCCCCCTTCCCACAGGAATTAGGAATGGAAAAGTTAAGGAGACAGAGGTCTGAAAAATATCTATGAATCCCATCCCCCTATATGAAGTACCCTGGGGAATAGCAGGGAGAGAATGCCCCTCTCCCTAAAAAAAAAAAAAAAAAAAAAAAAAACAAAGAAAGAGAGAAGCACTGTAGACTGAAGCAGAACTGGTGTCTCAGGCATACTACTGAATGCAGAGCTCCCTGCTCCTCATCACTGTGAAGCTGCCAACAATTTCTCATTGCTCTTTACCTTAGAGCTGCTGCTGGTAGGAGTGGAAGAGGAGACAGGACTTATGCGTGTCCACTAAATTTGGTGTTCCTTTTGGAATGCGGAATTCTCCCATGCCAGTGTGGAAAGAGAGGAGCTGTAAAAACAAAATTCCATTATCTCACTCTATAGGAAAGAATATGTAATAGATAAATGCACTGTGAAATTAAGATTCCTGTTTTAGAAAGAAGCCAGAGATAGTGATGGGATATGGAGCCTTTCATCTCTAGAAAGCTGGCTCCAATCCAGCCCAACCCAGCTTAATAGTAACTGGAAGCTATATATGTTAAATGAATTTGGTAGCCCCCACTACCTGGGCACCTCTTTATCTTCAACTCACAGTTGTGAGATAAGAAGTGGTATTATTCCCATTTTACAGATGGAGAGCTCAGATACAGAGAGACTAAGCAACTTGCCCATGGTCAGACAAAAAGTCCATAGTGGAACAAGGACTTGAATTGGGGAGTCTCACCCGTTCTAGACAAGCAAACTAATCACCCAACCATCTTGTCTCTCTATCACCAGCGGACTAAGGTCAACATCACAAGTCTGTGCAACCCTCGCTGGCATTCTAAACAGAGAAGGCCCGGCTTAATGTACACGAAAAATGAACCATTCTTTCAACCTGGTGGTCTCTCCAGTTCATGGATGAGGCACTTTTTTTGGACAGTGTTGGTTAAGTTTGCACTGCTGCTGTCCTGCTGTGATTATCCTACACATAATAAGAGGTTTTCATCTTCTAGAGAACTGTCAGATCACTAAAGAACATTCAAGTCACTTAAAACCAAAATCCCGTGGGGAAAAAAATCTGAAGAGAAAATGGTTCCTTTGAAAATTAGTATCTGGACTTGAAACTTATGCAACATTCCTGCAATCTGATCTACGAGGGCAGATTCCTATGCACATAGAGAGCCCCACTGAAATCTTGGTCATTTAGTCAATTAGCTTCATTAATGTTTTCAGCTCCAAATTGTCTCTGATGTGCACACCGATATTAACATTTAGAGTTCAAAATAAACATAACATCTGCTGTAGAGGCTCAAAATTTCTCCTCCAGACACAACTTGAGTACTGTACTATTCAAATAGCTTTTTATACACATATGCACAGAATTAAAGGCAATGCACAGCCAGTTAGCCTCATTTGCATCTGAGGTAATAAGATCAAAGTTCTCTGATAGTTCATTTGTGGCACAGAGTTAGCTCTGAAGTCCTAAAACCTTTTATTATTTTCTAAGAAACCCTATTTGAACTACAAATTCTCTCTTATAAAACCTAAAAGATAGATAATCTTAATGACATGCCACAGATTTAGAAAGGGCATAGTGACATTACAGCTGGCAGTTTGCTTTAATGGGCCTCAGTCAGTAAGTCCTCCAAATGAAGTGAAAGTGTGGCTTTCAAAAGAAAGGAGAGCAATTATTTGAGTATCATTTTCTTGGTAACTACAATTAAGCTAAAATATTTAGTCTCATTGAGGCATTATAGGTACTGAGCATACGATGCACTTTATTAATGTATTGGAAAGAATATGGGAGGTAACCGAACCTGTAAAGCTTGTATATAGGTGGACAGTAGTAGCGGAACAACAATAAGTAAATAAAAGCACAACCCTGAAGCTCTTCCGTGCCTTACTGGGGAGGGCAAGCAGACCCCAGGAAGAGGGGCAGGTCGTGAACCCTGTTGCACGCTCATTGTGAAAACAAAACCAAAAAAGTTTTTGTACTTACTTTCTGACTTCCTATATAGTTGTATTGTCAACTAGAATGACCTCTTGTGAAAGCATCCTTATAAAGTCTAGGGGGCTGCTGACCATTTGCAGCACTTCTGACCAAGCACCTTATCCAAATGCTATTTAAATCAATAGGAACCTTTCCACTGAAAGTTTCAGTAACTTTGTATTAGGCCTTCATGTTTCAATCTACACGTCATAGGAGAGCTTCCTCTTATCCTCCAAGATTTTCCTTCTCTTTCAAACTTCATCTCTTCCCCTGGTCTGGTCTAACTAAGTGGAGCACAAGGTCTGCTCGAAGAGGTGAATATAGCTGAACCACTCAATAATAGTGACTATAATGTAACTAAATTTAACATCTTTGTACAGGAGAAAACAACAAAGAAACATTTTCTTTTTGTTTAAACTGACCAATGCTCACAATGCTGAAGCACTCGTCAAGAACTTATCCTCAACATCCCATCTCTTTGGAACAGTGCTAGGTAGGGAACTGTGTGGGGAATGCAGGGAGGTATGGTATAGCTGATTCTTTAGTGGTTGATAATTGTTCTTCATTACCAATTAATACTATTTTAAAGAGCTGGGCATGGCAGGGTTCTAGTCCCAGAATCAGACACAGCAGAAGTAAAATCAACAAATTCAATATTTGGTGCAGAATCCTGGTTTGTACAGTAAAGACACTCACATTGAGGGCAAAGCAAACCCTTGGCCACTTTTATTCAAACAATCAGTAAAGATAAGAAAGCTCCAAAGCACATAAACAAATAGCAATGGCGTAGAACTAGGGATATCTTTGATATCATTCCTTGCATATGCTCATTTACTGATATACTCACACCCTTCCTTGGGGAATCTAGTCATGAGGGACAAAGACCACGTTCTGTTCCTGACAAGCCAATCAAGTCTGATCTCCCAGATCCAACTCGACCTACCCGATGACTGAAGGTTAACAATCAAATGACCCTCCTGGTGTCCTGGCCTATTATAAGGCCAGGGGACTGTCATGAATACTCATTCAGATGCCCAGCCTCCCATATCCCTATCTAACTTCCTCACTCTAATAATATTGGAATGCCTTTAACCTATAGGTTAGCATATTAATGTCTTTAGCATATTACCTTATACATCAACTTATTACTAAAGCAAGTCTGTGATTAAACATCTGCCAACAATTTTATCCTAAGATAGCCAAGACTTCTATTAGTTCAATGTTCCTGCAGTTGAGAGGTATTGTTATGAACAGAGTCTTCTTTTAAGCAAGATATTCCTGGTCCACCAAAACTCAGGATAACTTTCAGGCTATTTTATCAATGCTAAATATCATAGACCTCAAAGCCTTATGCTTTACGTATGCCATGTGTCAACTGCTTAAAACCCATATATTACAGGATATGGGCCTATTGGTTCTTTGCATTACTGATAGGCAAATTAAAATGCTGTAGAGTTACTCATTCTTTCCTAAGTAACCTCCTGATTTTACACTGCACAAACCCCACTCCAATGAAAATCATTCCTGTTGCAATTCTTTGGATAGCAATTCATCCCTTTAATCCAATTTCTGCTCACCAGGGTACTGCTAGGACCTCATCACCTCAATCTATTATCTGAGCAACAGATTGCTCTTCCTCCCCTCCCACTGAGGAACTGAGAAATCCTGTCTCCTCATTGGCCCAGGAAACTATCTATACACATTTCACAAAGCAAAGTTCCCCTTTGGCTTTTGTAGGAATTTCCAGTCTATTTTGTCTCTGCCCCAGACCCAAAGCAGGCTGGGAACTGGTGTCCAGAGGCTCTCAAGTCATCATTGCTGTGGATCAGAGGTTAGGACCCCTACAGGTTCAGTTTAAGTGTTCCAGGAGCTAGCAAAACTCCAAAGGGGATTACATAAATTAACCACATACTGATCTGGAATGGGGGTCTCGGGGAGAAGTGAATTTTGTAGAGCAAGTGATAATTTAATTGTATTCACATTTTTCATTTTTTTTTATTTTGAATGAGGCCAGTGAATTTAATCCTGATAAAGGTTGGCAGACTGACAGTCTTAGAGACTGAAATCTTCTCTCCATCCACAGAACAGGTAGCAGGATTCTTCACACCAGCATTTTATTGTGTCTCAGTGCTGAACAGTAAGCAGCATCCTTAGGGTATCTGATCCTCTGTTTCCTGGGCTTCATACAACAACTGCTCACAAGGGTGCCACATTAAATACAGTTTTACAAATGGCTTTTGTAAACTGTCAACTAGGAACTGAACTAAAGTTACCAAACTTATTTTACATAATCCATTGCATTGCATTCAAGTGGTATTAGTGTTTATTTCCCATTGACCTCTGTTGGATTTAAATAGATATCTATGGGTGAAAAGTTCCTTATCCAACCCAAAAATGCACAAATGGTGCTTAGTTGTCAAACTTTCATTGAAAGTCAATGGGAGTTAGGCATCCAAGTGCCTTTTATGCCCTTTAACTTTGACCTCAATGGTCACATTTTGCAATGAATGAAAACAGATTTAGGGAAAGATGTTCAAAGGCACAGGGTGAAATTTTCAATAGAGCCTACTTTACTTAAGACCACAAATGTAATTGAAAAAAATCCCAGTCTTCCCATGGGAATTGGGTACCCAACTTCTATTTAATTTCAGTGGGAGTTAGGCACTGAATTACTCTCTGGACTTTTGAATATTTCCCCTTCCGTGTTTCTTGCCGGTAAGATTTGAACTTTAAAGGAATATGGCAAAATGGCAAGAATTATCACTAATTCAGCACATACAATCCATGACTTTCATAAACAGTAAATGTGTTTCTGGGTTTATTCAAAGGGAAATTTCCATATTGTATGAAGATAAAAGGTGTTCATGAATCTATAAAGTATACAGTACTTTTTTGGTGATGGAACAGCTATATGAATGTTTAGTTCTCCATATTGTAGCCTCTCGTTTGAGGAAATCCATGAAGGTAATAGTTCTAAAACTTTAGGAAAAATGGCAAATTGGTTCAGGAGGCAACCGATAAATCCAAATAATACAATATATTCTTGGGTTTTTAAAGATGAAAGATATTTTAACTTATAGTGAGGAGTTTAGCATGCAATGTAGCCCTAGAATGGATGCTAGCTTCCCTCTTGCTAACTCAAGTAGAGTGAGACTGGTATAATAAAGAATAAGGAGGTCAGGGGACTTCTGAGAAACTAAAAATGCCATTTAAATTTACTCATGTCTCTCTCAGGCATAGCATTGTCATTATCAGTTATGAAATCACTTAACAGGAATGTTTAATTCTTAATGTCTGAGTGTAAACTAAAAGAGCTAGAATTTGCAGCAATAGCTATATTGATTAGGAAGGATAATTAGAATCCAGTTGGAAAAACCTAAGATTGTCAGTGGACAAAAGGGTTCTTGTAGAGAGAGGTCTGCAGCTGAGACTGTAAAACTCAGATATTTGTTTCAATTTAGTGAATAAAACTATATTCAAACTTATGTGAGAGATACAGAAATGATGCAGCATAGCTAACTTTTTAACCAGCTGAAAACTCATTCTGGATAGAGGAATATGTTTTTTAGATGGGTGAGTGATTTGAAGCTCCTACTCTCAAAGAAAGAAAGAAAAAAGAAACCAAAAAACAATAAGACAATGGGGGATCTCCCTCAAACTCTTCACATCTACAAAATATGTAGAAGACATTCCACCAGGTTTCATTACCAATTTGCAGCAATATATGTCACTATACTTTTCACTATGCAATTGTATTAGCTATTCCATGTGGATGGGAAACATTCCTTACCTGCACACTTTAGGAGCTTAGTAGGAGGGGGGTGGAGGATCCTATTACTGTAGTTAATTTTCATAATTCAAAAGCTCATACCTTGGTCAAGTCAAAACCAATTTTCTCTGAAAGCAAAGGTACTTCTCTTAGCGAGGACTATTTCCATGCCAGATTTCAAATTACAGCTCTCACCCATTTCAGCTGTAGAGCTGTTCATAAAAAGGTTACTGTATTCCCCCTGCCCTCCATAATGGCAATAGCATATTTTCTCTACTTTCCTTTTATTAAAAATGACAGCTATTTCTCCTCAAATTCACCCAAAGAGTTAACTTTCAGGCTTCCAAGTCAGACCAAGCTAGGAAAAGTTCAATACAAAAGATGAAATTATAGCTAGCTATGTGTAAGTAAAACCAGGGAGATACGATAGAAAATTGCATACAGTCTTAACTATAGTAGTTGCTACTATTTCCAATATACTGCAAAATGAGCTTTGACAGTGCTGTTTCCCCTCCTTCTCCACCCAAATAGGATATTCGGGAGATTGTGTCAAATGGATTTCTTTAATATTGTATCTTAATTATGGGGATAAAAGTTATCCCCTTGTATATGTATAGAACATGATTCAAAGCCCAAAAAGGGCACCACTGAGGTACTTACAATCCTTGTTTGGTTGCTGCCTATATATATAGGCACCTAAAATCCTTTGGCACCTATGTTTTTGCTGTAAATGTCACCTAGGCAGCTAAGTTTCTGCTGCTGGGCATGCACACAACACCTCACACTAGGACTCTAGGTGCCTGGATGGTTATACACCAGTGAGATCCTCAGACCAGGTGGATACAGGCATTCTCATGACTACCTTGCCTGAGCAACCTGATCTGGTAGGCATCCTCAGAACATGCCTACCCGATTGGTACCCATATACAAAATCAGGTGGAGTTGGGTGCCATCTTAAAACTTTTAGGCCAACGGTTAGAGCACTCATGTAGGAGGTTCAAATCCATCTTCAACATCACAACCCTTTATGGATGTGGGACCCGCTGATTTAAATGGGCTTTGGATCATGCTCAAAGACCCAAATCTAGCAAAGTAACTATGCAGATGCTTTTCTTTAAGTATGTGGGTAGTTCTACAGCTTCAGAGGGATTGTTCACATGCTTGAAGCTAAGCATGTGCTTTAAAATATATGTTTTAAGCATGTGCTGAATCAGGTTGATAATGATTAACAGGAGTTAAATTGGCTGAGATTCTCAGCAGCGCACATATAGGATACCTGTCTTTCAGCTGTAGCTTTTCATAATACCCACCTTGCAAATTCTCTGTCTCTCTTTCTCATTTATAGATCTCCTGTTTCTGGAGTGTTTCAATAGTAGGAATGTCTTACAGAGTTTGAATCTGTTGTGCAAAATAAGCCCTTTCATTGAACTGGGGGAGGTGTCAAGAGGGAAAGCTGTTCTACATTAAATGTTCTGGTGTCCTTTACTATTCATGGCATGCTTTTAATCTGGCAAAAAAGAAGAAGAAAATCCAGCTTGATGCATCATACTCTGACTCACCATTCACATTATATCATACATGTTCTCTTAGTCATTTAATCCACTGAGACATCTGCAATGAACTGGCTCATCCAGGAAGCTGAAATCGTATATTCAGACAATATCTGCTTTATAACTGCACGTACATACAAACACACACAACTCTAAAAGGATATTGAGCAATATCAGTGTTTGGCCCTGTACAGAAGAGACAGAAAAAAAATGTTTCCTGTCTCAAGGAATTTATAGCCTAAATTAGACAGGCCATGTAGTCCAGACACAAACACGGGATGATCAGACAAAGTTTGTTTCTCTAAGTGGAGATGAGGATTGGTACCTGTCTCTTGCTAAATTAGTTCTAAGGAGACACATCTCATCTGGTTACTGTCATACCCCTAACATTACTATTCCAGGGATGTCCCTATTAGCGTAATTGCAGGCATAATTCACTCTTACTCCTGGTTTGAAAGGGTACTAACAAGTCATTTTTGAGCTGGAGGCTTCCAAAGATACATAAAACACTAAAAAAAAATTCAAATTAGAGTAAATTCTTTTTAATGGTATGAAACTCACAAACCACTTAACCTAGTTTCTTTGAACTTTTCAGAGAAAAAAAATATCTTTTGCCTTTGGAGTACAGGTCACAATTTTTAGGACAAACCAGTTATCCTATGACAATGAGGCTGAAATAGGACTATTAGTGGAACCAGACTCTAACCTTTACTCTAGAGCTGTGACAAATGATCCATAATATGAATCACTTCACCCATGACTGATATGCAATCACTTATGGAATGTAATGTAACAAATGGGTTTCTAAGAGCACCCAGTAGTATTTCATAGGTGAAATCTTAGTTCCATGATTTCAGTGGGACCAGGATTTCTCACCATATGTTTATGCCACAAAACCATATTCTTTTGAAATTGCAGAGGGAAACACAGGTAACTCAAGTGTAATTTTATAAATAAGCATTTTGACGGGTTACACCAGCTAAAACCCCTACCCTTGCAAAAAGAGCTTTTGAACATTTAATGTCTTTGTTTAATTTATTTTTATCTACCTGAAAAAGTGGCCAATATACAGAAAATGTATATCTGTATCTGAATGCAGATAGACAGGAAATTGTGTACCTTTTAGTACTTGATCCTGCCTATTTAGCAGAGAAATGTAGCTAAGTCATAATAAGTGTCACAACACATGACTAGAAATCACATCCTACACAATATATTTTAATATCTCTAGTGATAGATTAGTAGAAGCAAATACATTCACATACACGTTTGTTCAGAAATTTATTTAAAAGAGTGAAATCATATAAATGTTAAAAATGTAGGGAGGAGACAATAAACAAGTCATAGTATCAATGGTAGTTGTCACCCAGACACTGTAGTGTGGAACAAAAACTGGGTTAGAACCTCCTCAGCTGTTTAGATTTAGTAGTGGTATCCACGGAGGGAAATGTCATCGTTGGATTTATAGTGAATACATTTGGACAGGCCAGGGTAACACTTCATAGGCTGGCTGGCTTTGCTTGGTTTAAGTGTGGCTTTGCTGTTCTGATGTTATGTAAACTTGTTCAATGATTCTTACAGCTGCTGTGTAGGATATGATGTTTTGACCACACAATATATCCAAGTTGGAGGATATTATATAGATAAAAGGAAGCTATCAGTACACCTTATATACTCAAAAAGAACAGGAGTACTTGTGGCACCTTAGAGACTAACAAATTTGTAGTCTTTAAGGTGCCACAAGTACTTCTGTTCTTTTTGCGGATACAGACTTACACGGCTGCTACTCTGAAAACTGATATACTGAAAGTACTGCCAAAGATAATTAAGAAAAAAGAGAAACGTCCTTACATTGAGTAAGGGGTAGATGGACTGGTCAGCATGCATGATCAGTGCATGTTCAATGGAAATAAACCAATGGGAAAAGAGATGTGATACATGAAAACAATGTAGACAGTATATGCTCTGTAAACCAAAGCTTGTGCAAGTATATTATGTGGGTTATATAAGATGCTGTGCTTAATGTTTACTGAATGATTATATAAGCTGGATAAGTATATCTTAGAGTGTAGGGGGATAGATGAACAGTCACAGGAGAAATTCATTGTGACCCATCTACAGCCTAGGAGAAGGTAACTAATCACCTAATGATTATCCTTTTTTTTTTTTTCCTGTTTCACTATCATTTTTGCTTTAATACTAATTTTAACTGCATAATATGGTTTTGGTTCAAATAAAGGTTAAATTATTAAACCTGAATGTCTTGGCCCAAGTATGTTAAACTTCACCCAATACCATTAAGTGGATCAACATTTACTGTGTTAAATTTATATTTATCATGGTATTAGTGGTATTTCTTATCCATCATATGCAGGGGCGGCTCTAGATATTTCGCCGGCCCGAGCAGGGCGGCATGCCGCAGGAGGCGCTCTGTCGGTTGCCGGTCCCTGCGGGAGGTCCACCGGAGCAGCGGGACCAGCGAAACCTCTGCAGGCACGCCTGCGGGAGGTCCACCGGAGTCGCTTGCCACCCTTCCGATGACCGGCAGAGCGCCCCCCGCGGCGTGGAGCACCAAGCACGAGCTTGGCGTGCTGGGGTGTGGAGCCACCCCTGATCATATGGAAAATACTGCTGCAAATTCAAATACATTGGCATACTATATGTTGGTTGAGAGGACTGGGACTTCCATTTAGGAGACCTAGGCGGTCACCTAGGGCGCTAGGATTTGGGGGGTGGCATTTTGCCGACTGCGGCGGCAATTCAGCAGCAGGAGGTCCTTCCACGCTCTGGGTCGTCAGTGGCAATTCTGCGGCTAGTCCTTCACTCGCTCCGGGACCCGCCGCCAAAGTGCCCCAAAGACCGGGAGCAGGGAAGGATCCCCCCCACCGCAGAATTGCCGCCAATGACCGGGAGTGCAGAAGGACCCCCGCCTAGGGTGCCAAAAACCCTAGTGCCGCTCCTACTGGTTGAGATTTTCAAAGCTATGTGAGTGATTTAGCCACACATTTTCCATTAACTTAAATTTCACTGTTCTTTTTGTTACTGGCAACAACTTGTTGAATATAGCAGTTCATTTCAGTCATTCAAATGAGAAAAAAGACAATTTACATAAAAAGAACAAGTTTCTATTCTAAGTAGCAAGACTATTATTTAATAGGTTCACTTATTGTGAATTCATTATAGTGGAGATAAAACCAAATTCATATTGCTATGCTTATACTTCTTGAATTTGGGGCAGTTTTGTAATAGAAATAAAGGTTTGTTCTTGCCTGTAAAAGACATTACATAAATGAGTAAAAATAACAGCCATTACCTTGTGTTGTCTTGTGTTGATCCCTATTCAAGATTAAAATCTCAAAGTGAATGAAAGGTGACAGGAAGGTCTTTTGACTCATAAACATGTTGTGTTAAATTGTTGTTATACTTTCAGAGAAATGGCATGAACTGTGTTTCTTTGAAATTAAAGAACTGTTAATTAGTGATTTTTCAAGGCTTCTTGTCAGATTATGTGTTGTTATAGCAGCACAACAGAATCTTTTAAAAATGTGTTTTGCTTGGGCAATTTTGATTGGATAAGATTGACATCTTTAGGATGTTGATTTTCTAGCAATGTGACAATGCAAAGAACTCAGAATGGCAACAACTTGTTAGCACGCAGGCTGAAGAAATGTTTAACATCCACTTGAAAAATGTCATTTTGGAAATTCCTGTGGCAAAACTGAAATAGTTGTAAAAATTGACATTTTCCTGCAAAAATATGTAAGTGTTTCACTAAGCTATTTTTATGGGAAAACTGTCCAAATAAAAGACTTCAGTCAGTTTTATTTTGCTCCTCTTTTTACCTCTTGTCTAGTAAGATTATTTAACAAAACAGTGGGCATTAATGTTGTAAACAACCTGTACACAACAAAACTTATCTGTTGTCTAATAAGAGAAAAAACAGGATGGTATATGCCATCATATGTCAACAATGCCCCTCTGCCGTGTGCATTGGCCAAACCGGACAGTCTCTATGCAAAAGAATAAATGGACACAAATCTGACATCAGGAATCATAACATTCAAAAAACAGTAAAAGAACACGTCAGTCTCCCTAGTCACTCAATAACAGACCTAAAAGTGGCAATTCTTCAACAAAAAAAACTTCAAAAACTCCAACATGAAACTGCAGAACTGGAATTAATTTGCAAACTAGATACCATCAGATTAGGCCTGAATATAGACTGAGTGGTTGGGTCATTACAAAACCTAAAACCTGATTTCCCCAATACTAATTTCTCCCTACTGTTACTCATACCTTCTTGTCAACTGTCTGAAATGGACCACTCTCATTACCACTTCAAAAGTTATTTTTCCTTCCTTGGTATCCTGCTGTTAATTGAATTGTCTCATTAGACTGACCTCACACTTAGTAAGGCAACTCATATCTGTTCATGTATTTATAGTTGCTCCTGTATTTCCCACTCCATGCATCTGATGAAGTGGGTTCTAGCTCACAAAAGCTTATGCCCAAATAAATTTGTTAGTCTCTAAGGTGCCACAAGGACTCCTAATTGTTTTTGCATAAAACTGATTATCTCTTTACCCAAGAACATTTGTTGCCATTTCAGAGATAGTTAAATGATGATTTTTCCTTCTGAAAAGATGATGCAGAGAGTGTTAAAGTGAAGATTTATGTGATCTCTTGAACTTTAAAAGTGTGGTACGGTAGTGCATGTGTGTACATTTTAAATAAATGAGAAGAAATTTTACAGCAAACAAAACAAAGACCCCAGAACAAAACTCCAAATTCATATTTATTGTTAATGTTGTGGCAATACAAAAGGTAATGAACAGGGTAAACTAAAATTACAATATACCAAAACCCTATTCTCTCCTCACAGCCATCTACTCAACAAATTATAAGTTTTACTTTTGCATTTTTATATGTATATTAATTGTTCTACTTTAGTATTGGCAAGAACTAAAGAATTGAAAAGAATCTTTCAAATACATTTTTAAATAACTATTTTCTGTCTGTCTGTCTGTCTCTATCTCTCTCTCTTCACATCTTATTTACAATAAACTAGATCTGGGGGAACAAATGGCTGATACTTTTTCACCAAAATTGCAAATTTGGTTGATTGAAACATTTTGCAAATTTCCCTGAAATTCAATAAATTGATTCAGTTATAAAAAAAATCTGAAAAATTCAAACCATTTTATTTCAACATTTTTAAACAAAACATATTATTTTTTCTATTCAAAATTATTTTTTGTTTGAAATAAATTTCAATTTTATATAAAAAAAGTTTACAAACCTCAAAAATGAAAGAAAGTATTTTATTCAATCTTAAGCTGTTTTATTTTTAATTTTTCATTTCCCACACCCTTCTTCATGTTGACCTGATTTTGGGTTTTCCTTCTACAGCCAGTGAAGCAAAAATCAATTATTCATACAGCTCTGTAATAAGCTAAAAATGAAGGGTATCAATTTACTATACAGAGCACATACTGTAACATATACAGTATCCATATTTAGAAGTCATGGATTAAATTGAATTAGGGGTCTTATGAATTTAAAATGATCACCAATGTCATTAGTGTCAAGGGGTAAACAGGTTCATATTTAAGGTCTGCCATATTGAGGGTATTGTATGAAATGAAAGATGCTTCTTGCAGCAAAATTTTTCTCAGGATTGTAAATTGTCACCAAGTAAAATTTGGTCTTTTCTAACCCAATTGTAATAACTCAACTGTCACTTTCAGATTATCCAAGGAGAGCATTGCCAGGTAATTGGCAGAATACTACTATCAGGTAGGATTAATGAAAGTAGCTTCTTTCTGCTGATGGTTAAAGCAGATTGATAAAAGGAGTGAGAGGACTGCATACTCAAGGAGGAGGAAGAGATCTCCTTCTGCTTTCAGTAGAGCTATACTTTCTCTCCCTATTCTTTTAACCTCTGTTCATCTTGTCATTTGCATGAATCCCCAAGCTTTTGAGCATTATGGCAGTTCCTTCAATGATATCAAAGAAAAGAATACAAATAAACTCCATCATCATGTGCCCGCATTACAATTTGTATTTTTGTTTACACAAGTCTACTCACTTATCTCATATATGAATAATTCTTAAAGAAAGATGATTAAACAACTCATTCCATCTCTGACTCTCATATTCCAACATCCACAATTGTATTTGAATCAGCATAGGTATTACTATATTTTATTTGATTACAGGCAATTTATTTTTCTTATTACTTCAATCAACAGGGCAAATGCAGAAACATTTCACTTTTCCAAATCTGCCAAACAAACCATGTTTAAATTTGGGAGTATCTCTTGGAAACATATTCTCAAATTATACTGTTACAAATTCATAATGTTTATGGGCCTACATATGTATGTGTGTATAAAATCTGTGTTATGTTTCAGAGCATTGTAATCCAAGAAATATCTATGCTAACAAACTAGCTAGCCAAAAGCCAACAATAATCACCACAGAGAGATGCATTTTTTACACTAAGAATAAATTGTTTAATTTCACATTCCCCAATTTCATACAGAGTTTTGTATGCATTTTATGTGATAATTTACACACGAAATAACTTTTGTTAATTTTGGAAATTAGACTCTCAAAAGTAAGAATACACCAGCTCTAGATCAATAAATTACATATTTTCTCCCAAAGTCACAAAGTCAAAGTGTTATTGTATTCTGAAATGTGACTATGTAAATGGCACACCACTTTGTAAAGACTTATGCATGTGGATAGCTTTATGTCCATGAGTGGTCCCATTAAATTCAATGGATCACTTTCATGGATAAAAGTATACAGGGTCTGGCCTTATGAAATCTTCTCTCTTATGTGTATTCAGAATCCTATGGTCTGAATTCTCAATTATATCAAAGTCCTTTTGCAGCAGAATACAGACTTCTACTTCTTGAGCTGCATATCGGTCTACTATGTGGACCAGTCAAAAAAAAAAAATGCAACACACGCTTTGCACTGGTTTACATAACTATTTTCTAGACAGCAATAGAAAGGGAAGTAGAATTCTCCCATTTCTGGTTCTATTCCTGGCTCTGGAAAGGAGTATGGTTATCTGGTAGTTGCATACAGCAAAGAGGTTTGGCACATTTACTCTTACAGGCTGTGGCTATATGAATATTAGCAATAGGGTTCTATTCTGAGATCTGCTAAGTGTGACCTTGTGCACCTTTCTTTTACCCCATTAGGGAAATGATACTTCCCTTTCTCCTAAAGTATGCATGTGACAGAGTAAACCCCTATGTTCACCACTTTTACAAGATTATAATGGATTTTTTACAAAGAATGCCTGGTGAGGTATCATTTGAAAACTCATAATACACAGAACATTATTGTTCTGGTAAAATATGTGTAGCAACATTGTATGAAAAGTTATAAGTTTCTACTGTGTGATCTTACTGAGATATGGTCCAAGATTAGAAAAGTAGGCAGAAAACCAATTCCTCTGAGACAATAATCACCTCAACAAAGTGTCAGCATAATCACATAGACTATCACTTGGTTAAACAGCCATTGTTTGCCAGGAAAAAGGGTGTGAGTGAGAAATGGCAAACCGACCTGTTGCTGGCAAACCGACCTGTTGTTGCCTGAACCCCAGATGGAGATGATTCTCAAATAAGAGAAATGTGATAAGAAGGGAGAACAGAGGACACAAATCACCTTTCTCCACCCATCTCTACTTGTGGCATCAACAACATTTGAAAGACAAAGAAAGAATCATTGAACTGAGGGAGAGGTACTGGCTGGGGAGGAATCTATACAGACTGCTGTAAGCACATGGTAAGAGAAACTTTTTTTGCTTTAAATTCATTTAGCTTGTTAAGTTAGGTATTAGTTTGCATTTTACCTTTTATTGTTTTGTACCAAATTCTGACTCTTATGCCATCTTAGTTGTAATCACTTAAAATCTATCTTTCTGTAGTTAATAAATTTGTTTTATTGTTTTATCTAAACCAGTGTGTGTTTGGATTGAAGCCCTTGGAATCTCCATTTGTGATAACAGGGTTTGTGCATATCATTTTCTATTAATAAACTGACAGACTTCGTATGAACTGGTATTGCTCACAAGGATGCTGGGCAGTACAAGATGCACATTTCTGGGGACAAGTCTGGGACTGAGAATTCGCTGGTGTCACTCTGCAATATAATTCAGGAGTGACTGGCTAGAGCACTCATATCATTCAACTGGGAGTGATTTTGCATGCTAGAAGCAGTGTGGGAATAGGCTAGGAGTGGTTGTTCTCATAGAAAAACAGTGTAAGGGTATGGCTGCACATGAAACTTCAAAGCGCTGCCATGGCAGCGCTGCTGCGGAAGAGCTTTGAAGTGCGAGTGTGGTCACTCCACGTACTCCACATCCTGATGGAGTTTAGCTGATGGGGTTTAGCTGATGGGGTTTACACTGGCGCTTTACAGTGCTGTATCTTGCAGCGCTCAGTAGGAGTGTTTTTTTCACACCCTTGAGCGAGAAAGTTGCAGCGCTGTAAAGCGCCAGTGTAGCCAAGCCCAAAAGGCACTCCAGGTTGGAGGGTTGAGAGGACACAGCTGTTCAATTGTCCAGATTGTACCCTGGGGACTGTCAGAATGAGTACAAGACCTGAGTCAGTACTACAAAAGCATATGAAGTGCACCACATTATTAATAGCTGTTGCATTAATTTAGATGGAATAAATGGCCCCAAAGAGTAAAAAATGTTAACGAGATCCTGTCAATATCCAACATTAAGCAATGTTAAACAAGGTTTGGGATCTAGTATTCAGAGACCTCAGCCTGCTTAGTAACATGGCAAACACACCATTAAAGATCTTTTTATCCTTTTATTAAAGATATAGACAAAAAGGAAAAACAGTTAAAGCATTTGAAATTAAAATATTAAATAGGGCTTTCATTTTAACAACAGCCCTTGTTCCCTTTAACTGGGGAGAGTTTTTAGAAGGAAAAAAAACCCAAACCCTTGTTTGACAGTATATTGGATGGTATCAAAGATAGTAATAGCTATCATTTTGTTGGGAAAGAGATGAAATTAGTTGAGATGGGTTGGTATTGTTGCTGCTGTTCAAATCCATTCCCATTTGCTCACAAGAAAAATAAACAAGACAAACACACACAAAAGGGGAGAAAAAGAATAGCAAAGATAGAAAATGAAGCTTCTGTCTCCGGTACCACCTCCCCACTGAAAAAATACAGGAACAGCCAATAGTCTTATCAGCCACTCCAAGATCTGGCAAACTTGTACCTGCATCCAGCTATTCAGGGCATTGCAGTTAGCTGCCTCTTTTGTCAGAGGATCACAGCACTGTGTGCAGAACATGCCGTCTTGGCTAATTAAGCCAAACTCTTTTCAGATGGAAAGAAAAAGAGAGAGAGAGGAAAGATAAGAAATGAGATGAGGAAGGAAAAGAACACACAAATAGGGATGGGGATGACAAAGTTTCACATCCCAGGAGGTATTCAGGATTTAGGTGGAGCTGATGGAGGTGGTGATGTCATCTGCCAACATCTCTCTGGCCTGGTCGGGTCAGGATTAGGATGGAGGAGGTCCTGGATACCAAGAGACGGTAGGGATGGAAACCATGATGGTGAGACTTGCTGCAGTAGTAAATTCCCCCCACCCCCCCACCACAAATTTTCGTCCTCTAAGGACCCAGAAAGAGAGTAGTTGGTGGAATAGCCCATCCTTCATTACTTAGTCCACAATTCGGCCTAATTTCTGGCACATTAATTTTGGTTCATTGACTTTTAGTTTCACACTGTTGTTGTTTACCAGCCATGATTTTAATACAGTCCTTGAATTATATCAGTAGTCCTTTTAGATTGGGCTAATGTTATACTTATAAGAAACACATGGGATCTTTTATAGGGGAGAAGGCAAAAATGCTGCATTTATTGAGAATATAGCAGTTAGCATATGCTTTTCAATTACACACACACATACACACACACCATGCACCCAGTCCTAACAATTGATATTTATAGTTACCAATCCAGAGCCTGGATCAATTTAGTGGCCAGTCAGATTGGTCACAGAGGGGAGCAGGGCTCTGTCAATTGTGTTCCGATGCTCTTGGGGTTGTGGCAAGGAGAACCCAAAGTCCGCTGGCAAAGCACTCTGTTCTCATAATCCTTTTTCTCTATTGAAGTCTATGGATTTTGCTGTGTCAGTTTATGACCTGTTACTTCTTAATTGTGGTATATTTTGATGTAAACATTGCAATACACCTCAGTGGGGAGGTGGTACCAGAGATAGGTCATCCTGTCCTGGTTTCGATTTAATCAATTGTCTTGCCCGGGTGCCAACCTGCACCTTCGGGTCGTCAATCTGCCCCTCCTTCATTATGGATGCACGTTGATGGTTCTCTGGTGTCGTTAAGTCTCTTCACTCCTTCCTTGACCATTTGGCAATAACAATGGCCTTCATACCTGATGCATACATTTCTCATTCACACAAACAATCTTTTACAGAGACCTTCAAAGTTATACAGCAGTTTTTTTATGTTGAGCAAGAAAAGTCATTGTAAATTAAACCTTGCTATGTTTCATAACCAAAACAATTCACACTGAGGCCCAGGCCTTCAACTTTCCTCTAATCTACTTACCATAGACACAAAATCCTGTCTCTTACTAGCTAAGCCTTAAAACAAAGAACTAAAAGGGCCTCATTTGTAATGCATAGGAAACAGAATCTCTCCTAGCCCCAAAGGGTCCTTTCTTTCTGCTATTCAAATGGGGTGGCTGGTAGAATAAAATCAAGACATACATTAGTACCTTTATTCTTATAGTACAATTATACACTTGTGTTCCTACACTAATTCAGTCTTCATGTCTCCCTTTTAGTATCTTTTCACTACAACATTTGTTGTTATAAGGTATTGTCATATTTTATAAGCTTTTACTCACTTTTGCCAATTAAGGTTGCAATTAGGGTAATTTTGTAGACCCATTTATCATAACACACCACACTACTCAACAGAAGATCTAAGTCTCTAACTTATAGTCTCTTTGGGGCTTTCAACCCACCATGTCTTTCTCTAGGCTGAAGGCATAGCAATAAGTGAAGTCTGGCTGGACCTCAAGCTGTGTGGAGCCAGAGTGCTTGCTTAGTGTATATAGAATGAGCATAGCTACGAAGCATGTGCAAATGGTCATTTTCAGAGGTTTGCAACTCAGCCAAATCTGAGTGGATTTTTCAGAGGGATAGCAATAGGCACCATGCTGACTCCAAATTAACCCCTCTACTAATTTCAGATCTGTGCTCCAAACCGTGGAGGTTCTGGACCCCTCAAATGAATAATTGAAAGACTTTTCAACTCTGGGGAAAAAAACAATCTCTTATTCCCTAATCTTGTTTGTGGAAATAGTTTCATCCAAAATTATTCAGCTCTCTATTAAAACTTCAGTCTGAGACAGACATCTAGTACGGAAATGTTCGGCCTGAATGGTAAAAGTTTGGCTGAGTTATAAGCAACTAAAGCAATGACGTTGTAATGGAAGGTGATTATAATCAGCACTGACAATGCTGGTTGTAATTACAACATTTTCAGGTTTGTTGATGGCAACAAAACTAGACAGATCACCAAAAAAATCTGTGCTATGGAAGGAAAAATAAGATTTGGAAGGCTAAGTAAAAAGAAAGCCTGTAGTATAAGATTGGAAAGGATTACAAACCACCGGACTAGTCTCTTTTCAGTATTTGAGGTGAGAGAAATAGATAAAGTGGGTAAATAGTGTCTCTTTAGCTATGCAGTTCTATCAATTTCTCTGAATTGTGGATATTTCCTGTGGCAGAAAGATATCTGATATATGGCTTATTTTTCAGTGAAATAGATGTCTCACTTGTGCAGAAAGTTTAATTTACCTCATTTTCCAGTTTTTGCCTTTTCCCCAGACGATTCTTTCTCTTCATCTGAGTTCTTGTGATCTGTGGCTAAAATATAATTTCCTTTGTCAGGGCTGAATGAACCTGTATGAACCTGTATGGATGGCTGTTGTGAACTGGGTACTTTTCTTTCTTTAGCTTACAATATGCTATGAAAAACTAGTAGCCCAAAAAATGAATAAAGCAGTAATTTCAGTCAAATATGTTGACTAATTACTAAATGGAGTGTAAGCAGGGGACAAATGGTAAGTATACCATTGCAGTGAATCATTCAAAACAGACCAAAATACAATCAAAAGCTTTAAGGGCAAAAGCTGAAGTCTGGATCATCTGGAAGCATATCTACGATTAGAAACAAAGACATACAGGGTCTCCATTTCTGACACTACTATGAAATAATGTTGAAAGACCCTGGTATTTTCTTGTTAATTAGTTTGGTTTTTTTGTTTTTCAGAATATTTAGAGAACAGGCAGAGGCCACACGGGGAAAATAAAAGCTCAACCATTCTAATTTTCCAGTCTAGTTATGAATTTAATAGTATCTCCGTGTAAAGCACATAAGCAAGGTCCTGCTCCCGTGAATATAGGCTTAATTTTATGACCAAGAGTATACCTGTGGATCTCAGTAGGACTAATCACTTGAATAATGGTAAACACATTAGTAGCTCTTTACAGAATCTGGACCCTAATCTGCAGTGACAACTGCATGGATGACAAGGTTTTTTGGTTTGGTTTGGTTTGGTTTGGTTTTTTTTCATCCTAAAATTTCAAATGTGTTTTAAAAATATGTTAAAATATTTGAAAAAATACATTTTAAAAATGACCATCAGTGTGAAAAAAGATCTGAGAAAAAACTTAGAAAATTCTTTCTAGCTCTATTTAAGGGTGTCCAGGAAAAGAAAAAGGGACTTAGTGGTGCACGTACCCCCATTCACATTAAAGGCAAGTACACAGAAGGCTTTTGTGTGGACCAGGCTTGAAGAGGGGGCAGCTGTACATGAGTGAAGAAAGTCTGGGAGTAGTGTTGGGGGATATGCATTATCTGGGGATAGTGGGAGAATCTACTGGAATTGCTTTATATTTATTCATTTTGGACATGAGTCTGAACTGTTCGTCTTATTTTTATAATATCTATATATATGGCCAGAGCCATACATTTGATAAATGTAAATAAATAAGAACATAATAAAAAGCCCATGACGGGATTACATTTTGCATGTCAGCCTTTTGTACCAGGGAATTTCAGTAATAGCAGGTGCTTAAAGACCCGTGTGGGACTCTTTGGCCATGGTGGTGTAACAAGGGCGCAGAGGCCCCTGGACCAAGAATAGGTTAGGCACGCCATTCCTGATTCTGAAATCTGCCACCTCCAGCTCCTTCACAGTCCCAGTTCCCATTCGGTTTCTCCTTCCTACCTTCTCTTCTCCACCATCACCACCCCACTCTAGATCCTGATCTCCTTCTGAGCTCCCCTCCAGCTCCCGTCTAGTTTCCTTCTATCTCCCTCATGCCCCGCCCCCAAGCTCCCCACAAACCTTCCTCCCCCATGGCATCTTTCACTTCTCTCCAGTTCATAGAATCGTAGGACTGGAAGGGACCTAGAGAGGTCATCTAGTCCAGTTCCCTGCACTCATATTAAGACCAAATATTATCTAGTCTATCTCTGACAGGTGTTTGTCTAACCGGCTTTTAAAAATCTCCAATGATAGCGATTCCACAACCTCCATAGGCAATTTATTCTAGTGCTTAACTACCCTGACAGGAAGTTTTTCGTAATGTGCATCATAAACTACCCTTGCTGCAATTTAAGCCCACTGCTTCTTGTCCTGTCCTCGGCGATTAAGAAGAATACATTTTTCCTCTCTTCCTTGTAACAATCTTTTATGTAATGCAAAATTGTTATCACCATCCCTCTGTTTTCTCTTCTCCAGACTAAACACCCCCCCTCCTTTTTTTTTTAAATATTCACTCATAGGTCATGTGTTCTAGACCTCTAATCATTTTTGTTGTTCTTCTCTGGGCTTTCTCCTGTTTGTCCACATCTTTCCTGAAACATGGCACCCAGATCTCTAGTTGAGGCCTAATCGGTGTGAGGCCTCCTTGTTCTTCCTTTAGTCCAGCACTCAGCTCCAACAGCCTCAATTTAATAATCCCACAGGTCCTTTTAGCTCTCTTCCCTCTCCTCCCCTTACTTCTATCATCTACCTCCAGCCCCATTTCAGGCCCCCACAAGTTCTCCCTCATCTCTCCTGCTTGATCCCCTCCAGTTCCAATCTATTATCCCCAGTTCTTCCCACACACTTCCACCCCATCAAAATGGCCAAAGGTTTTATCTTGCACTCTCTCTTGAGGAGGGAAAGTCTCTCCTGTCTCTGCATCTCCCCCTTTTGCCCCCCACATTTCCTTATGATGCAGTCCCCCGTGCCTTCTCTGTGGGTCATAGAATATTAGGGTTGAAAGAGACCTCAGGAGGTCATCTAGACCAACCCCCTGCTCAATGCAGGACCAACACCAACAAAATCATCCCATCCAAGGCTTTGTCAAGCCAGGTCTTAAAAGCCTTTAAGGATATAGATTCCACCACCTCCCTAGGTAATCCATTCTAGTGCTTCACCACCCTCCTAGTGAAATAATGTTTCCTAATAACCAAGCTAGACCTCCCCCACTGCAACTGGAGACCATTGCTTCTTGTTCTGTAATCTGCCAGCACGGAGAACAGCCTAGCTCCATCCTCTCTGCAACCTTCTTGAGGTAGTTGAAGGCTGCTATCAAATCCCCCCTTACTCTTCTCTTCTTCAGATTAAATAACCCCAGTTCCCTCAGCCTCTCCTTGTAAGTCATGTGCCCCAGCCCCCTAATCATTTTTGTTGCCCTCTGCTGGACTCTCTCCAATTTGTCCACATCTCTTCTGTAGCAGGGGGACCAAAACTGGATGCAATACTCCAGGTGTTGCCTCATCAGTGCTGAATAGAGAGGAATAATCACTTTCCTCGATTAGTAGGCAATGCTCCTACTAATACAGCCCAATATGCCATTGGTCTTCTCAGCAACAAGGGTACACTGCTGACTCATATCCAGCTTCTCATCCACTGTAATCCCCAAGTCATTCACTTACACAATATTATCCATGTACTTAATAAAGTAAATACATAATGTAATTGTGCCTAGATACCATGGCTATCGGTATGGGATCAAACTCTCTCTCTGCCTTAAAAAAAAAAAAGGGAAGAGACAATAATAGAGAGGAAAAAAACCCTCTTCTTCCTCTCTCCCACACACATATGCAAAGACATTTTACTTTTGAACATTTCCAAGTGACAACCTTTAAATAAAAGTTGATGTGGTGCAGACATTCTACTATAGCATATATAGGGCAAGGTAATTTCTAAATCAACATATGCTCTTTGTTTAAGTAATTGTGCAACAGAGATAATTTTGATTAACTAGATATTTTCTCAGTTAATTAGATTCATGTATATCATACATGACATAGAAATATACACTACAAGGAATGCCCATTTATCCAAACAGCCTCCCCCCCACACTTTTTTTTTTTTGGTTCACAATTTAAATAAGAAATGGAGTGGAAGGATGGAGTGGAAGAAATTAAAGGTGGAAAGGAGAGTTCATATTTTCATAGTTTATTTTCTCCCCCAATGTTTTAGTGAACACTGAGTAACAGTTTTGATCTGTGTGGTATTTAGACAGCCTCACCAAACAAACATTGGAAATCTGCCACAATTTTATCTTTCTCAATTTTAATGAAAAATAAATAAAGGGTTTGTAATAAATTAATGCCATGAGTGGGTTTTTCATCATTAATCTCTCTGTCAGGCTTCAAGAGAGACTGGACTTCTTAGAGTTGCCATGGTGTCACAAGATTCATGTTCACAGGATACCACTTGACTTTGTAGCCTCTCATCTTTAACTGACATTACAAACCATTCATCACTTTCAGCACAAGAAATTAATGCAGTGTACGCATCAAAAGGAGTAGCAGCAACAGCAATATCATCTAGATACAAAAAAGTATTTTCTGAATAAATGCTGGAAGGAGAACAGCTTCAATATGTGAGAGCCGTTATGTTGTTGCCAATTACAGACACAATTTACATGTCAGAAATCAGTGTAAAAGGGAATTTGCCCATCGCGGTGGTATTCTATTATCATTTAATTAGACACTCAACACACAAAAAGCTAGCAAGTGTTGTCCAAGTGAACTTTTGATGCTCAACCAAGAACAGATCATTTGCTTTCCTCAGCGCTGATCTACAGTCCAGAGAAGGCACTGCCTTTCAATAGTTGAAGAAACACAGGGAGGATTTGGGACTGGGGGAGGAGGGGGTCCTGTCTCGATTGCCCTCCTCTGGTTGTGTATGTTGGGAAACAAGACAGAGGATGACTCACAGAAGATTGCTAGAGAGAACAAAAGACAACAGGACTTGCAGACAGAAAGAACAGGAGGAAGGCTGGAGAATCACACCACCACCAGGAAGATGCAGGTCTATGCAATTAGTGACTCACTACTAAGAAGAACAGATAGGCCTTTCACCAGGGCTCATCCAGAGAACAGAAGGCTGTCTTCCAGGAGCTAAGATATGGGATGTGAACCTTAGGGTGAAGATGATCAGGAGCAGGAAAGAATCCACTGACTGTCCTTCATGTTGTACAAATCATACTGCTAGATTCTTGCTGAAATTCATCAAGAGAAGTTATGCCAGGATGGAGATGCTTAAAGAAATGAAATCTCAGGTGATCTTCCATGGTATTCCGCCTGTCCCTAAAGGATGAGAATGAAGGCAAGACAAGATTATGATGATCAGCAGATGGATCCAGCAGTGGTGCTATAAGGAAGGCTTTGGGATGTTTGACCACTAGGAGGCATTCAGAAGCCACTGAACCCTGTGAACTTGATACTTTATGTTACTTTATGTGTTGAACAGGTATAGTTTGTATATATATACGTTGATATGTGGTATATGCTAAGTCACAGGAATTTTAGCATAGGCATTGCAGAATTGCTTAAGATAAAGCAGTGGATATTGATGCAGTACAGTTTACACTGCATAATTTTGTTATCTTGCTAGTCATGTAAATCAACCTTAAAAAAAAAAAAACAAGAACTGAATTTTAAAAAGACCCCTGACGTATGCATTCCTTATATTTCCACTACCCAGTTACACATCTTGTACTATGTTCTATGTAAACTTTTCTGGTTCTCCCAGCCTTTCAAGTAGTTGACGGCTTGTAGCCTTTCAAGAAGTTGACAGCTCATCATCTGGTGCAGATCTGCACTTTTTCTTCAAATTTATGAAGAGAGAGACCTTTTCTTTTTCTGTTCCCAAAGAAAGTTGCAGATCATTACAGGTCACCTAATACGTGTACAAGCCTCTCTGCCAGAAGGTATTTAGTATTGTCATTCCTGAGAAAAATATGCATAAGCAGATTGAAATGGTGTGCAAACCAAGACACAAATGGGAAATGACCATCTCACATTATTCTTAGAACACTGGATCCACTCTAAAAAATAATAACCATCAAGAAGTAGTGCTTGGGATTCTTATTGAATTCTTTATTTTGCCTTGAAGTTTTTGCAGTGGTATATGTTAGCTACTCTGTGAGCTGCATTGAACAATTTCAAGATTACTTTCAAATGATTGGAAATAATGTTTTCAATGACACTAGTAAGCTGCTGTCCTATCACAGTCAAATGTTTGCCAGTTTGTCTATTTGTTATGTAACCATATAAACTCAGTCTATATCTACACTAAGAGCTAAGACTGTGATTCATGGGTGATGGATTCTTCCTAAAAGTATGTGGGAGGGGATCATGGGACCCTAGCCCCTCAATGGCAAAGCCCCTGCCCTTCCTCTTCTCCCTGAGGCCCTGCCCCCCCAGCCAAGCCAGAAGTCATAGCCAGGCAGGGACTCCGGACCTCTCCACCTGCTTGGGGTGGAGGGGCCTGAGAGCAGTCCCTGGCCTGTGTCCTCACCCCCAGGCCCTCTCCCAAAGGCAGGTGGAGGGTCCGTGGTGCCTCACATATGCTTGTATGGCTCTTACCCGACCTGGCTATAGGTTCTACCTGGCCAGGCCTGGGGCCTAGGGTGCTGAAGAATTGTAGCCAGGCCATGATAAGAGCCATGAGGGCAGCTATGGGGACACATGGACTCTCCACCTTCCCTGGGCAGAGGGCACAGGAGTGGAGACACAGGCCGGGGGCTGCTCTCAGGCCCCCGCACCTCAGGCAGGAGGAGGGTCTGTGGATTCCCACAGCTCCATGGGCTCCCCAGGCCACTCTTAGCTGGGATGGGCTCCAACTTCTGGCCTAGGCAGGTGAGTGGGGCCTCAAGGTAAAGAGAAGATGCAGGGGGCTGGCCTGGGGTTAAAAGTGGATGGGCCAGGCTTGTCCATTTTCAAAAGTGGGAAGGCCATGGCCTCTTGGTCCTCCCTGTTCTGGTGCCCCGGTGTGATTCCATGTTCAAAATTAATGTACTCACACTAGCTCTCATTGAGCTGACACACTAAAAATAATTGTATAGCTGTGGTAGAATGGACAGCAATGAGACACACCTGGACTCCATGAGTGCTCAGGTGGTGCCAACTCCATGGGTGCTGGAGGACCCATGGGGAATAATTGTTGGGTACTCTGCACCCACTGGCAGCTTGCTTCCCAACCCTCCCGCCCCAGCTCACCTCTGCTCTTGCTCCTCCCCTGAGTATGCCACACTCTGCTTCTCCCCACTCCCTCCCAGCGCTTCCCGCCGTGAAACAGCTGATTCATGGTGGCAAGCACTGAGAGGGGGATAGAGAGGGAACACGGCGTGCTTGGGGACTAGGCAGGACTGGGGCAGGGATTTGGGGAAGGGGTCCAATAGGGGCAGGGAGGGGGAGATGCAGGGGTGGGGTCGAGCACTCACCAGCACCTGCAAAAGTTGGCACCTATGCCTGGACTCCATGAGTACGTACTTCAAGTGGCTATCCCATGCTGCTGCTCACCTCTGCCCATGCTAGAAAGGTTAAACTACTATTTTTAGTGTGTCAGCTGGATGAGAGATAGTGTGAGTATATCTACATGAGTTGGGAATTATAGTTTTAGCTCCAAGTGTTGACATAGCCATAGTCTTGACAAGGCTTATTTCTCTACACATGACATGAGTACCCTGATGAGTAATTTTAATATCGATTGCTGATGGAAATTTTAACCATATTTCTACAACAGTTAGATTGTCTTGGGTTAATGGTATAGATGGCACATGAAGAATCTCTTTATCACATTAATGACTCTTTTCTGCTATCAGAATTCTATTGGGCAGGAAATATTCCTTACACAATGAGAATATAATATATTTATATTTTAATATAAAAATAATTGAGTAATACCTATGGATTCTCTATCCCTGATTGCCTGCCTTCAGGAAACTGGGAAACCTCTTTCCTCAGCTTCAACCGCTTGACTACTGTCTGCACTTTTGAGAGAGGCAGAAAATCACCAAGAAGAGAGAACCCAGCTGACATGAATGTGGTCAATCAATTTTTATGAGATCGTCAGTTAGTGGAAACATTGTCATAAAGCGTGAGGAGAACAGAATTGTTACAAAATAACAACAATGATAATAGTAATAGAACCAGGAAATGAAGTGATAGTCAAAACCTCACCCAGGAATGATAATTTAACATGCCGGAAAAAGGGGTGGCAAACAATCAAAAAGCCCAGTAGGAGCAAAAAAGGAGGGTCTATGGCGGTATAAGCCTAGGACTTGGAAGATCCAGTTTTAATCCTTGCTCCTTTGCAGGCCTCCTGTGTGACTTTGGGCAAGACACTTGTGCTTCAATTTTCCATCTATAAATGGGAATAATATAGGGTGACCAGATGTCCCATTTTTAAAGGGACAGTCACATTTGTGGGGACTTTTTCTTATATAGGCACCTATTACCCCCCGTTTTTTCACAGTTGCTATCTGGTCACCATCGGATAATAGCACTTCTTTATTTCACAGGAGTGTTGTGAGAATAAATGCATTAACAATTGTGTGGTGATAATGGGGGCCATATAATACCTGAGATGGAGAGATGAAAGGGGAAAAGCACCACTTCTGGTATGTGTTTCTCCCTACCCAGGAGGTAATAGAACAATTTTTTCTACTATTTAATAAGAAAAGATGTCTATTACTACTTGAGAGATATTTCAGATATGAGGGTGTTGTGAGATTTAGGGCTAGGGAATAGCTCCATTCGCTTGTTTACTGTCTCTGGAATACAACGAATATCTGCACAGTAGTTAATGTTGTTAAAAGCAGCATTAACTCTCGCAGCCCATTTGGGTCTTCTACTGGGCAGCCTTAAGGGCAGAGGATAATCTCCAAGAAAGCATGAGTTCTTAAGGAGCTATGCCAACAAGGCCCTCCACACATATGTCATGAGTTTCAGAGAGTTGGACACAGTGTTCCTCTGGTCTCTGCAGGTTAAAATGATTTTACTCATGCCCCCGTCCCCTCTGGACTCCCTAACTTTGTCCCGGGAGAAAGAAGCTCTACATGCCTCACTTCAAAGTGTTTCTTGGGTCCTTTTCCCATACCATGTTTTTGGGAGTTTTGTTTTGGTCCACGTGGAGTTTCTTTTAGGGTAGCTCTCAAAGTGTGTGTTCAACTAACCAGATTTTATGGTACAACTGTTGGAAAACAATACACTGCATAAAGATTATGAAAACTAGGAGAAGTGGCATCAGCACAGATGCACAAAAATCCTGTTATTTCATAGCAGTCACCAGGGAGAGTTGTAAGTGCCCTATGGAAGAAGACCGAAGGAAGAGTCAGGAAAGAGTTGCACTAACATACATGTTCATACTCCAAATTGTGGTCTAAATTTGTGGAAAGTGAAATACTGCCATAGGCAGCATTAATTCCATCAGCATATCTACATCATTTCCACAGAGTCATGACAAACAGATCAGGCTTTCAGCCAATGGCAGCACTACTACTAGTTCTCAGTGAGGTCATGGATTGGAAGGGGGCATTATGGGGAAGAGCCAAACAAGAATTCCTCTCTCCAAAGGCAGGACTGACTCTTCACTGCCTTTTCAGGCCCCATTTTTACCCATTCTATCTTCCCGGTCACTCCTTTAGATCAGAGCCATTTTGCATGTGTATGTTTAAGAACACAGGAATTGCCATATTAGATTGAACCTGTCATCCATTGAGTCTCTGGCAGTAGCAGGTATTAGATGTTTCAGAGGAAGGCACAAGATGCCCTGGAAGGATAACTTTCTTCCAGGGAAAGGGTTTTTTTCTGCATACTCTTGTGGAATGAGGGATAGACGGGACATGTGGGACAAAGTAAACAAAGTAGACAGTAGTACAGAAAAGCATACAAATTATTTACCTGTAGTGGAAAATGTAAACAACCACAAACAATGTTGTATCTCTGATCATTCATATAGATAGCTTTAAGATTAAAAATATAATCTGAAAGAAAAACAAAATAATATTCTAATACCAAGATATCAATCTATAAACCCAAGGACCTTGTCAGAATGAACAAAAAAATAAAAACAACACATGTACCTCAGAGAATTACAAAAAGATTGTACCTCCAGAGCCACTGAATGTTGTTCTGCCAGTGTGTCATAACTAATCTTTGTTGCAGCGGAAGATTAACTGCTGAGTGAATATTACTAATAAATTGATCTAATTTCTAAGGTGCTAGGGAGACACAATCTGGAGCTGAAACCAAGATCAGTTATGACACAATTGCAGAACAGCATTCAAAAGCTGACAAAGTAACTTTTTTTATAAGTCTCAGAGGTAAATATGTTTTTATAGTTGTTTGCTCATTCCTAAAAGGTATAAAATATATTCACCCTTAAAACAGTGGAAAAAGAGATCAGATTTTAAGTTTAGTAACAATGTAGCAGTGACATGTCTGTTAATACTGGTCTTGCAACTTAAATTCATGCAGAAATAGTGTTCTTTGTACCTTTTATATGGGAGCTACCTCTTTTAGTGTGTTCTTCGATCACTTTTCATTTTGTGCATTCATCGACCACATATATTACTGACACACTGTGCTCTGAGTAAACCACTGTTATTATTGATGAATGTTTGTAGGGAGGTCATGGGAGCTGCCTGTAATATTTTATTAATATTATATTCCATCTGTTTGATTGCTATTTTGTTGTTTGCCATATGATCACAAGATGTTAATTTCATTTGGAGCTCATTGCACATATGCAGGAAAGCAAACAAAAGCTTCAGGTGACTCCATTAACTGGTATTTAAAGGGACAAGGCAGGCATCATTCTCTGTGAATTTCACTTCCATCCATGCTGAGTTTAGCCAAGTGGCTTGTAACCAGCAAGAGGGGAGCTCCAGGCAGGAAACTGAAATAGGGAACATTGAGACTGACAACAAGGCAGCCCATGAAGAACTGGGGCAACAGAAGCAGAGACTGCTGGGAAGGAAATTGAGCCCCCCAAAATATGGGGTTCAGCAATTAGCATATCTGAGCTTTAGGTAAGACAGTGATGTGTCGAGACCTTTTATTATGTTAAGAACTCTTTTCTTTTTTCATGCTTTGTTCTTACAGTTAAGATTAAAATATAGTTTGTCTTGGAAATGCTGTTTTGGGTTACTGAATTCACACACTGATCACAGCTCTGGAATGGAAGATTAGAGCTCCCCAGAGCCAGTTGGGCATGCTGAAGAATCACAGTTGGTACACAGGGGCTTGTATTCTGGGGACCCTGGTCTGACAGTGGGAGAACTGTGAGATTCCACGCCAGAGCAGGTGAGGCAAGAGACCTAAAACCTCAGTGGTGGCACTCAGAGAGACTAGAGAGGGATCAAAGGTGCTGCTAGCCTTGTAACTGTACCAGGTATGATATACACAAGAGAGACAGCCTCATTTTCTTCATGTCCAAATTACAATGTGAGAGCTAGAAGCCAGTACCTTAAACTTTCAGAACCCCTGCATATTAGTATATTAAACCCTTTGTAAAGCACTTTGAGGTGTATGAGAGAGAAGCCATATAAATATTATTCTTATTTTATTCTTTATTCTGCAGGAACTTGTTCATTGTTTTGCCTGTCCTGGTTGTTTTCATGACAGTAAAGTACATGTTACAGGTGGTATTTTCTGTCATATCAAAGTGTGAAAGGTGTGTGTTCCAGATGTTGAACTGATTCTTCCTCTAAGCTTGGAACTGGAGATATATGCAGATGGTAAAGAGGCTTCTTTCAGGAGCAAGGCAAGATAAATCTTATCAGTTGAATGTTTACTGATCCTTTCTGAGTTAGCTTTGAAATCACTGAAAATATTATATGTCTTACTCAGTGGAACATAGAACTCTGTTAGTATAATTCATACTGCTCGCTGCTCAATTAAAACTTGACCAGCTTTTCCTTTTTTATTATTTTATTATTATTATTATTATTATTATTAAAAATTTCTACAGGAAATCAAATGGCAATAATTACTTCAAGTAGTTGCAGTTAGCTGCAGGATACATATTAGGTCAGATAACCAATGATAATATTAGGTCCTTAGCCAATAATTACTCCTACTTGCTTTGGATTCTAATTCATTTAAAAGTGAAGAGGTGGCTTTAAAACTAAGTACCAAGTCTATTTTAGAAGCATACTGGTGCTGCCTTGCCATCTGCTATAACTGGGCTGCCCAAGATAAGATTTGCCTCTTCTGCTACAGGAAGTTGGCACGTATGTTAACCACATCAACTGCCAGCACATGGTGCAAGGCTTGCAATTTTGCTAGGTAGGATTAAACTCTTGCAACTTTTACAAGAAGTTTCCAAAAAAAAATAACAATAATAGTAAAATAAAAAGATAGAAAGCAAACAAGAGAAAAAATAAATCATGTGCAAGGAAAATCAAACTATTGCACAAACTCTGGTTTTGTGTGAATATTATTATACATAATACATATTTCAAAAGCATATAAAAAGCTTCTGAAGTTCATGAGCCTAAGGTGAGCTTTACTGGCATCAATAGAAAGAAAACACCACAGTATAAACATAAAAGTATTTTTTTGAAAGTTTAAAAAACAAACAAATACAAACAAACAATACTCTTTTAGAAGCTAGGAGGTTGTAGAAATGAATTTCCAGTTATAAAGCAATGGTTCTCATTACACTGCTAACAGTTACCACGTGGTAGTGTTTGAGAAGAATTATTTCCATGCTAATTGTAGGAAAATCTCTAGGCAATTGATGTGATTTTCCAAGTTAACTGAGAAGAATTTATCTGAATCCTTGAAAACTAATGCTCTGCAATAACACTCTCAGATTTTTTGATAATACCAGGTTGGAATTAATACTTTGATCTTATATTTTCATTTGAACCACCTCTGTGTCTTTTCTATTTTATTTAATGTGCTCATTGTCATAGTGGAAGCCAATGGAAAATATTGGTAAGATTTTAATTGAAACATTTGAAATACAATTTGAATGTAGTTTAAAACATACTCTGGTAGTTACGATGTTGGCAAACTAGGTGCCAGCTCCTGCCAAGGCTTTTGGCCTCAGTTAAGCACTGACAAATTCACTGCTGGAAACCGATCTGTTTCAACGGTGTGTTAGTATGTTTAAGATGAGTACTGAACATATAACAATGTGCTTAGACTTTATGAAATGCTTGTAAATTGCTGCATGTATTAATCTCACTTATAATATCTCTATCACGTTTCACAGTAATATTTAAGTTTTTGCTTTATAACTATAACAGAAAGTCTGCCCTGAAACTTTCAATCTCTCAGAAGGGATTATTTCTTGCCCATCAGGAAAGACTATACAAAGTTAAATGGGCCACTGTGGGACATCATGGTACAAAGATTTCCTAATTGCCCCTGCACAGGCTACCTGTAAAAGAACTCATTCCTTCATCTCAAATTCTGGAAGAAAGAAATCAAGATAGCTGACATTGAATTTGGTCACCTTTTTTGCTGCTTATAATCTCACAGGGCAGGAGCTAGGCAATTGAAACAAAGGTCCCCAGAGTCAACCTGAGTTAGCCCTAAAAGACATTCTGTGCTGACAGATTGTTACAACTCTACGATCGTTTGGACTATAACTCACTTGTGTCTATATGTTTGTCTGTTTTAACCTCTAAATAAACTCTCTCATTTCTTTTCACTAGTTAATGGATCCTTAATTAGTTTACTATAGGATTGGCTTTAGTGTGAGATCTGAGGTACCAACTGACCTGGGGTAAATGACTACTCTCTTGAGACTGGGTAGCAATTTAAATCTTTTGTGATCTTTGCTCTATAGCAACCAACTATCACTAAGTTCAGCTTGACTGGGTGACAAGATAGAGAATGCCCAAGGGGACTGTCTGTGAATCCATAGTAAGACTGTTAGAGTGCTTCAGGAGTTCACATTTGTTACTATTACGGAACACACAACCGGTATGGAGTGTCTGCCCTGCTTTTTGACAGGGTATCCAGAGGTTGGCATTCATTGTCGTGAACCACTCCAGATGGTGTGACAGTGGTGCTGGCCTTTAATTATTTTAAATGTCAGATATGTATTGGAAAACATTCTATTGAGAACAGAAGTCCCAAACTGTAGTTTGTGGATCAGTAGCAGGCTACTTATTGCTTACTGGTGGTCTGCAGAAAGCTGGCTGATTACATAGTGCTTCTTCTTGCTTCCAGACATTTGTACAGATCTCCAGCCTCTTTATGGAGAAGATCATTGCTGTCCACTCTTCCCTTTTTCTCCAGAGGCAGATGACCCAATGATGCGATCTTCACATGTCTCTGATGATTCATGCTATTCATTAGGGTAAATTTTCCCCATTCAGAATGCCTAAAGGATGGCACACTTGGGAAACACCAAAGCACATCAGAATTACTATATTTGGCTTCGGAGTCTGAATTATGCCATGAACTCTAGATAACATCCAAATGCAGACATCTCTGAAGGACTAAATTTGAAAAGAACAGCATAAAGAAGGTCAGCCAGAGAGACTTACAAACATGATAAATCATAAACTTAACTATTGGACCTTTAAGGTAAGAAAGAAGGAGGGAGAAAAAGAGCCAAGAGCCCATTTGAGCATGTATGTGTCCTAATCTACTGGAATTTAAACAAACCTCAGACTAAGTTTGGTTTGAGGAATAGTTGGAGATTGATGTTGGTTTCTATTTAGTCTGAATCTCTAAGATCCTCACATATATTTATTCCTAAAGATCAATAAAATGTACTGTACTGAACACCAAAACAAGGAAAGAAAAAAGCTATTAGTAGTAAAATTAAGCACTCTCTGTACCTAGATCTGAATGATTATATTTATGGATATAATGTAGAAAACACATTTTCAGGGGCCAGACTGGCTAGGACCAGCTGCTGGAATACTCCCTAACTTCACTGCTAGGCATCCAACAAGCCCAGCTGCATTGCTTTGGAACTAAAAGAGTAGCCACAGCACCTGTTTGGCTGCTGGTTTAGCAGTTCAGTTTATAAACCTGACCTCCGCATGAGATTAGTGGCTGCTCAGTGTGTGCCACACTTGCAGCTGCACTTTCCCTTGTTCCAGCCTTGCTCTGGTCAGCTACCTGTTCCGTCTCCAGTTTCTGGCTTCAATCCTCAGCTCTACCTCTCACCTATGACTCAGGTTTACCCCGCAGCTCTAGCATTTGGTTTCTGTCCCTCCATTACCAACCCTTGGCTTGTTCCTGGACTCTGCCCACCATGGATCCAGCTTCAGCCAGTAGGCTGAATTCTCTGTTCAACCACTAGACCTGACTAACCACAGCCCAGTTGGATACACTAATGATGATAAATAATATATCTCATGTATTCTATATCAGTTAATTACCAGAACTCAGAGAATTAATATTTTTTTAAAAAATATAATTCCAATAATAGTTTATAAGGTTTGAAAAATGCATATTCTAGCTCTCTAGGTTCTAACTTGGCTTCTTTCACTGTAGTATCTAAACACATGCCATATAGTAATCTATTTATCCTCTGACATACCTATGAGCAAAGGAAATATTCCCATTCCCATTTCACAGATGGGGATCTGAGACACAAAGACTGAATGATTTGTCTATGGTCACGCCAGAAATCCTTACCAACACCAAGAATTGAACTGCTATCTCCCAAGTCCCAGTCCAGTACTATGAATACTACTGCAACAAAATAACTAATGCATAAGGAGAAGCATGAGTTTATCAATGTCAAATGGAACTTTGATTCAATTGTTGATAACATTACAAGTCAGGAACAAAATATTTTATATTTCTCAAGCAGAAAGAGGCACTTTGCAACACAGACATCATAAATCTCTAATGTGAATAGTGTTTTCAGAATCAAGAGGATAAACAAACCTAATCACAGAATAAGATTTGTTTTAGCATTTAAATTCTGTAGAAGATTCAGGCATGAACAAGACTTTAAAAAATGTGCCCAAGTTGAAGGCTCATTACTTTTTCTTCTTTTTTATTATGAAATACACCTGCTTTAACTTCAAGGCTTCATGTAGTAAAGGCAGTCACTTCAGTGCTCCCTCAAGTGGTTCTTCCTGTTTCTGAGAGTAGGTTTCAGTACAATGAAGAATCTATTAAGAAAGATTTGATTACAGAGAATCTCAGTGGTAGGTTTAGAACTCAAAAGATAGGACTGTCAAGTGGAACTCTGAGGTTTTGTTTACAAATTAGGCATGTCACTTTAATGCATGACTGTTGAGACTTCTTTGAAAATCTCATGTCTAGAAACTGCTTCAACATTTCCCATTTCATAGGGATGAACAATTTTGTTTGGGGAAAATAATAAGACTTTTGACTCTGTGAGGTTGAGAAAAGTTTGACTGACTTTTTAGCCCTATAATTCTTCATTTACATAATATCCCCCTACCTTCTGGACAGGGAACAGAAGCATCAATGAAATGGCATAAGAAAGGTTGTTCTTGCAAGATCATCATTCAAATTTTGCAGATCAAGGAAATCTAGGTAATGCAAATAATGTGAAAGTTCCCTCTCACAAAGAAGTAGTAGAATCAATGGAGCAGCAGGGGTATTGGGAGGGGCAGATTGTCACCAGCTGCAGTGAGGGTGTTAAGGCAGGAAGAAGGTACTAATAGGCTCTCCCATTTTACCCATTGTATAGAGGACTAGTCATAGAAGTGGAAATTTTTGTAACAGGTCTAGCTAGCGTTAGCTATGACTAGTGCAAATTTTCCAGTGGGAATTTTTTTTCTTGGAAAATGATGATTCAATTAAATTGAAACTTTCTATCTGTCCCACTCCATTCCCAGCTTCAGCACAGGGGCCTGATCTCTGTCAGTTTCCCATCCCTGATTCAGCACTGTGGTGGGCCTTGTCAGTCCCCACTCCTTTCACAGCTTGTCTACACATCATCAGGGCATGACATGGGAGGAAGGAAGGAACAGTGAGAGTCTGTGAGGAGACCTGGGGGACATGATGGACACCTGCAACAAGCAATGGCAGTGGGAGTATATTGCCAAATTGCTGGAAATTACAAGGTTTAATATTTCATAATAAAACAACATTTGCAAAACTCAGAATTTCCCTCTAACCTTTCAAAAGGACCAAGGAACAGGTTATGCTATTGCCCTGCTCCAATCATGTGACACTGATAATGAATTACTAACAAACTGAACAAACTCTAAACACTAAACTGAACAAAGAAGACTAGTAGAATAAGGAAACCAATACTATCCTTAACTCTGCTCTGTTTCTTTGTTTCACCATAGAGTTTCTGCCTAAACTCTTTCCCATGACATCTCTTCTCTGTATTCCTGCTACAGGTTTAAATAATTAATATAAGGGAGTTTCACCTTGATTCACCCCTGCTCCCCTTAATCTGACAATGTATTTTGCTGACTGCAAAGGGTAGCATATTCTGCACCCTTTTTAGGAGATGCAGCAGAGGTTGCATTTCCCTTGTGCGCTTAGGGACTCCAGGAGAAATTATGCCATCTTGAAGTACAGTGCCTCATAGAACTCCAACTGGGGTTGGGGAGCTTGGCACCACATTTTTTAAGGCACAATCATATCCTTACATAGCTGAAAGCAGTGCTTACTTTGTTCCAGGGCTTCCCAGGGCTGAACCCTGACACCTCTAGGATTAGCAGTTCATAGCCCTGGCTTGCAGCTTGAGTAATGAATGTAAAAAAAAATGTTTGAACCCTTGCATCTAATTGCTTGACTTCCAGCACCTCTTTCATTTCAAATTAAGCACTGGTTGAAAGAATAATGGACTGACTAATATGGGACTCCATTATAAATAGGGCTCTGTGTTTGTCAGGGAGTTCGCAGAAGTCATGGATTCTAGCCGCTTGGGCTGCCCATCAGTCAGCTGCATCGGTCACACTGGCCCCTGCTCTGGGGCTCCCCCACCCAGCAGTGGCCCAATCAGCAGCTAGCCCCAGGACTCCCACCCACCCTGGCTGCAGCCAGAGCAACTGCTGGCCCCCTGGGGTTCCCTCTCTGGTGGCAGCCAGAGCACTGGGCCCTCTGGGGCTCCATCCCACCCCCCACCACTCCCCGCAGCTGGTGCCTGGACCCCCGGAGCTCACCCTCCCCGGCAACTGGCTTCCTTCCCCAGGTAGAGCCTCGCCTCTACATTCAATTAAGGTTATTTATGGTATAAGTCATGGACAGGTCATGGGCCATGATTTTTTGTTTCTTGCCTGTGACCTATCCTTGACTTTTACTAAAAATACCTGTGACTACATCATAGCCTTAATTATAAAGAATTCAAGAAGGGTAATGTAATTACCACCAATCAGCACGGCTTTATGGAAGATAGGTCCTGTCCAACTAACTTGATATCTTTTTTGATGAGATTAGAAGTTTTGTTGATAAATATAATAGTGCTGATGCAATGTACATAGAGTTCTATAAGCAGTTTGACTTGGTGCTGCACAACATTTTGATTAAAAAACCATAGAATGATATAAAATGAATATAGCACACTTTATATTGGTTGACAATTTTACTAACTGATAGGTTTCAGTTTAATTGTAAATGGGGAATAATTACTGAGAGTGTGTGGTTCTAGTGGGGCCCAGCAGAGATCAGTTCTTTGCCTTATGCTATTTGACATTTTTTATCAATGACCTGTAAGAAAACATAAAATCATCACTGATAAAGCTTGATGATGATACAAAGACTGCGGAAGAGGTAAATAATAATGTAAGCAGCTCAGTGATGCTGGCTCTCTTACTAAGCTGGATAAGAAACAATAATAGTTTTAATATAGCCAAATATAAAAATGTATACATCTAGGAATAGAAACTCTACTTACAGAATGGGAGACACTATACGCAATTCTGAAAAAAAGACTCGGGGATCATGGTGGATAATGAATAGGCCATGAGTTATCAGTGCAACACTGGCCAAAAAGGCTAATATGATCCTTGGATGCAAACAAGAGAATGTCAAGTAGAAGTAGAGATGTTATTTTACTTCTGTATTTGACACCGGTATGGCCACTGCTGGAATATTTTGTCCAGTTCTGGTGTCCGCAATTCAAGAAAGATCAATGGAGGCTGCAGGAATGGCGTCCAGCACATCCCTCAGCTTGCGCCACTTCCCGCAGCCCCTATTTTCCTGGAGCAGTGAACCATGGCCAGTGGGAGCCGTGATTGGCTGAATCTGCAGACGTGGCAGGTAAAGAAACTCACCAGGAGCTTTCCCTGAATAAGAGGCAGACCGGCTTTGAGAACCACTGGTCTATACAATATGTCTTGCTCTTTGGATATTTTTCAGGAATAAGGGTAGTAGGTAACTAATTGTGGTCTGAAGGTTGTCCCATCATCTTTATCTGGAACCTAAACTGATCATCTTTGAGTGAACACATTCTACTGTGATAAAAAGATTATAATGACTAATATTTGCATACTGGACTTTTCATTCACAGATCTCAGAACAGTTTACAAAAAGAGGGTAAGTATTATTTCTATTGTATGTATGGGGAAGCAGAAGTGCAAAACGTTAAAACCTGGATGCACAAAAGGAGTTAATCACCAAAATCCCTGTTCTAGGTGCCTATGTTCCAGTTTTGGCAACACTGTGATGCACAACCTCCTGGCCTAATCCCATAGGCTCTCAAACTTACTAGGTGCCTAAGTTTCCATTGTTAAAGTTCCATATGTACTTAATCTTTCACAAGAAGATGAATTTGAGGCAGAGCTTAGAGGTACTCCACCTTAAACCCCAGAACCAGAACCAGAACCAGGGCAAGGAACAACCACAGTTCAAGTCTGAGGCCAACACCAGCCAGACACATGCTCTCCTCTCCCTAAACATACTGCCCCTGCTACAATTTCATAGGCATTTCTCATACCCACACCTCAAACCTGCCGACCCCACTGCAACTTCATGGGCCTTTCACAGTGGGCACATATGCAGCGCTTCCACCTGGACCCAGAAACATTACTATACTCATGTGACATGCTCCACAATGGTCTGGCCACAGCACATGCAGGAGTCACGCAGTCCATCCCCAAGAGGATTAGCATAGTCCTTGCCATACTGTTCTCGGGATCTTTCAAAGAATCAACACCCAGACTGCTGGAATCACCCAGCCCACTGCCTCAATGGTACGACAACAGTTCCTGGAAGCCATCAACAACCATGAGGAATGCATTGAGTTCCTCTCCAAATCAGCCACCCAAAGGTGAGGCATAGTTGAATTATACCAGATTGCAACCTTCCCATGTGTGCTTGGGGTCATGGATGGAAATTATTGTGACCCAGAGACCACTTGAAGCCAATTGGCAGACAGCTTAAGGAATAGCTAGGGTTTTACAGGGATCCTCTAGTCATATATATGGATATTACAAAAGGGACCTATAAAGAGCCAGTAGCCCATCAGTTGTCATAATAATTTCAAAATGTATGTACAGATAATATTTCAGGAGTTATATATTTATGTTGTCAAAGCCTTGGAGTTAACAAACACTTATCTCACTGTCTGATCCTTGTGTATTTTGTGTCTCACAATGTAAGCCTATCTGAATGTGAAGCCAGATGCAGATTAAAAGCCTGCAATATTGACAAGAGAAGGAGACCAAAAAAAAATCAGCAGGGTGTCCTGTTTATGGATAATGAACAAAGGATTGTTGTGATATGGGTAAAGGTACCAAGAGATTATTTTCACCTAGGAGGCAAGCTGACAGCTCAATTTGTCTCATTAATGGAAGATCACACTCAAGTCTGGCTGAAAGAAGCTAGAAGGATTTTGGGTGAGCTTTGCTCTATCAGAGAGAAAAGTATAAAGTTCAATAAATCTAGGTTCAAGAATGCTAGTTATGATTTTGTTTTATATGCAACCATTTGTTTCCATTACTTCTACTTGCTATCATTTAAATTTCTGTTTTGTTAAATAAACTTTTACTTGTTTTCACTATAAACATATCTAAGTGTTGTATATTAAATGGAGCAGTGATCTGAAGTGAAACCGGTAAGTTTCACTGAAAGCAGCAAGTCTGGGAATACTGTGAGTGTCCTGTGGACCAAGGGCTGGAGACTCCAGGTGGACACTAGGAGGGCTTGGGGTTGGAACATGCTGATTGCTAATGTTCAGAGGGCCAGCAGAGCCTGCATAGGCTGAAAAGGAATGCTTCTGTTGCTTGTGGCTGGTGGAAGAGGGAGCAGATACAAACAAGGCTTCCACATGCTAAGGGGAGCTGGTAGTGAGGGGGGCCTCATGACCCCCAGGAAGTGCCACAATTATGTCAGCATCAAAAACCCTAGCATGAGACTTAGGCCTATGTAAAAAGACATGAGATCTATTCCATGAATGTTATGACTTTCTGCAATGTCAAGGAAATATTCATGGATGTCATGGTGAAGAACCTTGGTTCATGCAATGATGCATATGTCTGGCCACAATCTGAGCTGAGAGTTGTTAGCTGAGGAACAATTCCCACTAGGTAAGACTCAGACAACTTCCTCTTCCACACTTCTGAACAACCCCCCATTCCCAAATTCAAGCCATTCACAGATATAACTACCACAGGCAACCCTACAATGAGCACAGTGTCTTACCCCCCATATGCATGTGCCCCACACAGGTGACAGAAGATACCCCCTCCAACCATGGCTTCTCAGCCGCATCCCTAACCCAATATTTATGCAAAGGAGTGGAATAACCATATACATGTGGACACTCAGACAGTGATTGAGAGAACCTTTGGCATCCTAAAACTGCATTTGTGGTGTTTCCATGCCTCTGGCAGAACACTACAGTACAGTCCCAAAACTGTATGTAAGATATTCCTGGTTTGCTACATCTTGTGTAACATTGCAGTTAGGGCTGTCAAGTGATTAAAAAAATTAATTGTGTGAATAATCGCTCTGCTAAACAATAATAGAATGCCATTGATTTAAATATTTTTGGATGTTTTCTATATTTTAAAATATATTTATTTTAATTTCAACACAGAATACAAAGTGTATAATACTCACTTGATATTTAATTTTGATTACAAATATTTGCACTGTAAAAAAGAAAAAAAAATCTTAATTTTCAATTCACCTAATACAAGTACTGTAGAGAAATCTCTTTATCTTGAAAGCTGAACTTACAAATGTAGAATTATGTAAAAAAAAAACCCTTGCACTTAAAAATAAAACAATATATCACTTTAGAGCGTACAAGTCCACTCAGTCCTACTTCTTGTTCAGCCAATTGCTCAGACAAACAAGTTTGTTTACATTTACGGGCAATAATGCTATCCGCTTCCTATTTACAATCTCATCTGGCATCAAGAACAGGCATTTGCATGGCACTGGGTACGTCTACACTATGGAATTATTCCAATTTTACATAAACCCATTTTGTAAAACAGATTGTTTAAAGTCGAGTGCACACGGCCACACTAAGCACATTAATTCGGTAGTGTGCATCCATGTACCGAGGCTAGCATCGATTTCTGGAGCGTTGCACTGTGGGTAGCTATCCCATAGTTCCCACAATCTCCCCTGCCCATTGGAATTCTGGTTGAGTCCCAATGCATGATGGTGCAAAAACAGTGTCGCAGGTGATCTGGGTAAATGTCGTCACTCATTCCTTCCTCCGTGAAAGCAATGGCAGACAATCATTTTTGCGCTCTTTTCCCCTGGATTGCCCTGGCAGAACGCCATAGCATGGCAAACCATAGGACTCCTGTTTAAGCATTTGTCACTGTCACCATATTTGGTACTGGATGCCGCTGACAGAGGAGAAATACTGCAGAGCTATCACCACAGCATCATTTGCTTTGCAAAGATAGCAAGATGGTTATCAGTCGGTCTGTTCCATCTGCCATCCATTGTTAAATTGGCAATGAGAGAAGTTATCATCCAATTCTTTACCGTCTGCCTCTTGTCATGGTGCTCCTGCTGGCCTTCACTGAGGTCGTGCCAGGGTGAAAAAGGCGCAAAGACAAAAAATGGAATGACCTCCCGTAGGTCAATTCCCTCCAATTATGTTGTATCTAAAATAGAGTCAGTCCTATCTATAATATGGGGCAAGTCTACTAGAGACCAGTGTACCAGAAGGCAACAGCCGCTCCCTGTCTATCTCGCAAAATGATGAAGACTGCATGCCATATCTAGGGGTGGTGCCCTGCTCAACAACCCCACCCGTTACTTTCCCTCCTTCCCCAACCTTCCTGGGCTACCCATTGCAGTGTCCCCCCATTTGTGTGATGAAGTAATAAAGAATGCAGGAATAAGAAACACTGACTTTTTAGTGAGATAAAATGAGGGGGAGGCAGCCTCCAGCTGCTATGATAGTCCAGGCAGGACATTAAACGGTGTGTGGGGGAGTGGAGCCCAGCATCCCGCTGCTATGATAGTCCAGGCAGTACAGAATCTTTTCTGTAGACATGAAAGCAAGGGGGCTGATGGAGCTCAGCCCCCAGTTGCTATGATGAAGACGGTTACTAGCCATTCTGTACCATCTGCCAGGAATGACTGGGAGTCATTCCTATTTTTACCCAGGCACCCCCGGCTGACCTCACCTGAGGCCAGCCAGGAGCACTCACGGGATGATGACGAGGATGGCTACCAGTCCTTCTGCACGGTACCGTCTGTCACTGGGGAAGGGAGGGGAGAGGATGCTGCTGTTCAGTGCTGCAGCACCGTGTCTACCAGCAGCATGCAGTAGACATAAGGTGACATTGAAAAAAGTCAAGAAACGATTTTTCCCCTTTTCTTTTACAGGGGGAGTAGGGGAGTAAATTGATGAGATATACACTGAACCATCCCGGACAATGTGTTTGACCCTACAGGCATTGGGAGCTCAGCCAAGAATGCAAATGCTTTTCGGAGACTGTGGGGACTGTGGGATAGCTGGATTTCTCGGTACCCCCTCCCTCCCTCCATGAGCGTCCATTTGATTCTTTGGCTTTCCGTTACACTTGTTACACAGTACTGTGCTGTGGACTCTGCATCATAGCCTGGAGATATTTTTCAAATGCATTGGCATTGTGTCTTCTGTAACAGAGCTCTGATAGAACAGATTTGTCTCTCCATACAGCAATTAGATCCAGTATCTCCCGTACGGTCCATGCTGGAGGTTTTTTTGGATTTGGGACTGCATCGCCACCTGTGCTGATCAGAGCTCCATGCCGGGCAAACAGGAAATGAAATTCAAAAGTTCGTGATGGTGTCTACAACAGTGCCATGCAAACATCTGTTCTCATTTTCAGGTGACATTGTAAATAAGAAGCCAGCAGCATTATCTCCAGTAAATGTAAATAAATTTGTTTGTCTTAGTGACTAGCTGAACAAAAGTAGGACTGAGTGGACTTGTGGGCTCTAAAGTTTTACTTTGTTTTGTTTTTGAGTGCAGTTATATAACAAAAAAAATCTACATTTGTACACTTCCATGACCAAGATATTGCACTACAGTACTTGTATGAGATGAACTGAAAATACTATTTCTTTTGTTTATCATATTTACAGTATAAATATTTGTAATAAAAATAATAATATAAAATGAGCACTTTACACTTGTATTCTGTGTTGTAATGGAAATCAAATATTTGAAAATGTAGAAAAACCTCCAAAAAATTTACTACATTTCAAGTGGTATTCTGTTGCTTAACAGTGCGATTAAAACTGCAATTAACTGGGATTAATTTTTTTGAGTTAATCACGAGTTAACTGTGATTAATCGACAGCCCTAATTTCAATACAATGTGGAGTACCATTACCTGAGAGTCTACAAACAAACTAAAGGGGGGGTGGAAGAGGAGGAGAGAGATGACAACCCCCACATGGAAACGGAAGTGTTAGATGAGATGGAGGTAGAAAAGCTGTGGGTGGTGGATCCTGAGGCGCAGGCAACAGCTATATCACTCAGAGCATGTGCACAGAGGCAATCATCCTAATGAAGAGAGACCACTATATCTTCTAAACCACAGCAGACACCTATTGCCTTGAAAGGAGAATGGACTCCAGAGTGTATGTGTATGTGGGGCAGTGGGGAAAATTATCTGAAACACAGAGGGTGTGAGTGTAGGAGAACTTGCAGGGAAAAAATACAAAGAAGGGGCTCAAATGTATTGTAACAGAAAGGTCCAACAACAGAAACTTTTTCTAAAACAAAGGAGAAATATGATGAATAATGCTTTTAAAAAGTGCTCTACAAACAGTGGAGAAGGTTCTTAGGGGGCAGTGCTGTGGGGATGGAGTTCTCATTGTGAACGAAAAAAAATAGTGGAAAACCCATTGTGACAGCTTGGATCACAGAAACCTCCTGGGAGTTGCCACCTGATGTGCCAAGACTACTTTTGCCACTGCTTTCTTGCACTGTCAGCTTAGGATTTCAGTGCCCTGCCTGGTTTAAACCAGACTCACTAGCCTGCTGCAAACCCAGGCCGAGGTCTAAGTCATGTCCCCAAACAGCTGTAGGCTTACCTGAAAGCAGCTTACAGAAATGTTCTTGTCTTTAACACTCAGATGCTCAACTCCCAATGGGGTCTAAACCCAACTAAATCCGTTTTACCCTGTATAAAGCTTATACAAGGAAAATTCATAAATTGTTCACTCTCTAGAACACTGATAGTGAGATATGCACAGCTGTTCCCCACCATGAGTACATACTCTGGATTAATTAATAAGTAAAAAGTGATTTTATTAAACACAGAAAGTAGGATTTAAGTGGTTCCAGGTAGTAACAGACAGAACAAAGTAGGTCACTAAGCAAAATAAAATAAAACACGCAAATCTATGTCTAATCAAACTGAATACAGATAATCTCACCCTTAGAGACGCTTCAGTAGTTTTTTTCCTCAGACTGGACACTTTCCAGGCCTGGGCATAATTCTTTCCCTTGGTACAGCTCTTGTTCCAGTTCAAGTTGTAGCTAAGGGATTCCTCATGATGGCTCCTCCCCCTTTGTTCTGTTCCACTCATTTATATATCTTTTGCTTAAGGCAGGAATCCTTTGTCGCTCTCTGGGTTCCCACCCCCTCTTTGTCAATGGAAAGACACCAGTTTAAAGATGGACTCCAGTTCAGGTGACATGATCATATGTCACTGCAGGACTTCATTACCCATTTGCCAGCACACACATATATACTAAGACTTACAGGTAAAACAGAGCCATCTGCAGACAATTGTCCTGGTTGATGGGAGTCATCAAGATTCCAAACCACCGTTAATGGCCCACACTTTGCATAATTATAATAGGCCCTCAGAGTTATATTTCATATTTCTAGTTTCAGATCCAAGAATGATTGAGTCATACAAATAGGATGAACACACACAGTAGGTTATAAGCTTTGTAATGATGCCTTACAAGAGACCTTTTGCATGGAGCATATTCCAGTTACTTTATATTCACTCATTAGCATATTTTTTATAAAATCATATTGACACACCCACCACAGTACAGCCTTTCTTTCATCCATATTTTCTTGATGGAACATCTGAACAGCCGAAGACAGGAGGTGGATTAAGAATGGGGCCAGCCTGGGGAGTCATGCTGAGACGGTGGGGGACCCTCCTCAGAGGGGACTTTAGGCTCATCAATGGATAGCATCAGAACACTGGAGCAGTATGACAGGCCTGGCTTAGGTTCAGGTGACAAAAGGGCTCAGAGTCACAATGCCTAATTCCTTTTGTTCACCCAGATCTAAGTGCATTATCCAATGTCTCACAATAAGCCTGTGGCAGAGTATGGCTTGGAAACCATGTTTCCTGATTCCAATAACAGGCCTTTTCCATTGCACCATTTGGCCTCTCACCCTAACATAAGTGCGCATATGCTGGCATGTCATATAATGAATATGAACTTCAAAATTAAGCCTTGAATATTTTTCTATATTAATTACAAATTACTAAAGAAAAATTAAATCTAGCCCTCTTTTAATCTTTCCTTCATAAATTATTTAAGAACCCTGTTTTTACATATTATAGTGTAGCTTTCCATTTGTCATGGTTTGTGATATATATATTTCAGCACATCTGCTCCCATAACAATTTATGCTACATAGTTCTTTTTCATGAAACTGAGCTAATCAGTGGCAAATTGTCTTAATTAACCTTCCCAAATAACACATTTTGGTTGTTCAGCAATTTGAAACCAAATAGTTGTTGACTGTGATAATTAATTGCATAAAGTTACAATTCATTATTGAAATGTTCTTATGAAATTTTCAAAGAAATCTTGTTAGTCTTTTACCAATGGCTTTGAAGACCTTATTTAATAATGCTGCATACAAATTAATAAAAGAGGTAATAAATGTTAAATCTACTACATCATAAAATGGTAATTAGCATAGATTCCATAGCTTGATTAAATATAAAAGTGATATTTCACTCCAGCCTTGATTACAATGAAGCAGTGGTGATCAGGGTTTACATGACCTGGTGTCCTCTTTATAACAAGGATGAGCAAACCAATTTAGATACAATTAAAATGTAATTTCCTAGTTTTTTTCAAAAATTATTATGTGCAGCAATAACTCCTTATAATACATTGGCAGTAGGGTTTTGAAACCTTCTTTCACCACTAACCGTTTCCACTTAAATGACTAGGTCTTGGAGAGGAGTCCAGCTCTGCTCTCATCCCTCACAGCTGCTCCAGTAGTTCCCAGATGTTCCCAGTGAGTGTGTGTTTTCCCTTTGCGAATGTGTGAGCCAAGCCTTAGAACGTATGTGACTTGTTTAGTTAATATTTTGGCATGCTGCCAGAATTTTCCTGAAGAACTCAAGCTAGATGAGGGAAATGGTGATTTTTAAGTTTATATCCCAGGAACAGCTGAACAGAATTTAATAGGATAATGCTCTCCTGGTGTCATGAATCCACCTCACAGGTCTTCTCATCGTTCAGTATAAATATCTATTCTCGTGGCATCGGTCTTCATCCACCGCTTCTGCTGAAACTCTGCTCTCCTGCAGACGCGAGACCATTGCAAGCATGGAGTCTGCTTGGCTCACCACTGCTGTTGTGAGCATTGTAAACACCTTGTGCATTATCCTGAAGTATGTCCAGAACCAGAACCTGCAAAAGCAGGCGAGGAGGCGAGAACAGCACAATCATGATAGTGATGAGGATATGGACACAGACTTCTCTCAAAGCACAGGCCCTGGCAATTTGGACATCATGGTAGTAATGGGGCAGGTTCATGCTGTGGAACACCAATTCTGGGCCCAGGAAACAAGCACAGACTGGTGGGAGTGGGACCACATAGTATTGCAGGACTGGGATGATTCCCAGTGGCTGTGAAACTTTTGCATGCATAAGGGCACTTTCATGGAACTTTGTGACTTGCTTTCCTCTCCCCTGAAGTGCAAGAATACCAAGATGAGGGCAGCCCTCACGTTGAGAAGCTAGTGGCGATAGCCCTCTGGAAGCTTGCAATGCCAGACAGCTACTGGTCAGTCAGGAATCAATTTGGAGTGGGTAAATCTACTGTGAGGGCTGCTGTGTTCCAAGTAGCCAACACAATCACTGAGCTGCTTCTATCAAAGGCTGTGACTCTGGGAAATGTGCAGGTCTTAGTGGATGGTTTTGCTGCAATGGGATTCCATAACTGTGGTGGTGTGATAGACAGAACACATATACCTATCTTGGGACCGGACCGCCTTGGCAGCCCTCACAGTAGATTTACCCACTCCAAATTGATTCCTGACTGACCAGTAGCTGTCTGGCATTGCAAGCTTCCAGAGGGCTATCGCCACTAGCTTCTCAACGTGAGGGCTGCCCTCATAAACCACCAGAGGTACTTTTCAAGAGTGCTGTAAGCACTGGTGGATAACAAGGGACGTTTCATCAACATCAAAGTGGGATGGCTGGGAAAGGTACATGACGCTCGCATCTTCAGGAATGCTGCTCTGTTTGAACAGCTGCAGGAAGGGAGTTACTTCCCAGACCAGAAAATAACTGTTGGAATGTTGAAACGCCTATAGTTATCTTTGGGGACCCAGCCTACCCCTAAATGTCATGGCCCATGAAGCCATACACAGACACCCTCGACAGTAGTAAGGAGCTGTTCAACTATAGGCTGAGCAAGTGCAGAATGATGGTAGAATGTGCATTTAGACGTTTAAAAGCGCGCTGGTGCAGTTTACTGACTCGGTTAGACCTCAGCAAAATGAATATTCCAATTATTATTGCCGCTTGATGTGTGCTCCACAATACCTGTGAGAGTAAGGAGGAGACGTTTATGGCGGGGTGGGAAGTTGAAGCAAATTGCCTGGCTGCTGATTACACATAGCCAGACACCAGGTAGATTAGAAGAGCATAGGAGGGCACTCTGCGCATCAGAGAAGCTTTGAAAACCAGTTTAATGACTGGCCAGGCTATGGTTTGACAGTTCTGTTTGTTTCTCCTTGATGAAAACCCACCCTCTTGGTTCACTCTACTCTCTGTAAGCCAAATGCCCTCCCCCCTTCAATCACCGCTCACAGAGGCAATAAAGCCATTATTGTTTCAGAATCATGCATTCTTTATTAATTCATCACACAAATAGGGGGATAACTGCCAAGGTAGCCTGGGAGGGGTGGGGGAGGAGGGAAGCACTGAGGGTGGTGGTGGATGAGGAGAGGAGGGAAGGACAAGGCCACGCTGCACTTCAAAACTTATTCAGTGCCAACCTTCTGTTGCTTGGATAGTCCTCTGGAGTTGAGTGCTTGGGTGGATGCCTGGAGCTACCCTCCTCCCGTATTCTTGGGTGTTTGGGTGAGGAGGCTATGGAACTTGGGTAGGAGGGGGGTCGGTTACACAGGGTCAGCAGCAGCGGTCTGTGCTTCTGCTGCCTTTCCTGCAGCTCCTCCAGATGCCAGAGCATATCAGTTTGATCCTCCAGTAGCCTCAGCATTGCATCCTGCCTCCTGTCATCTTGCTCCTGCCATCTCTCACCTTGCTCCTGCCACGTCTCATCTCGCTCGTCCCTTCTGTCCTCGCATTCATTTTCTGCTTTCCTGGACTCTGATATTGTTTGCCTCCATGCATTCTGCTGAACACTTTCAGTGCGGGAGGACTGCATGAGCTCAGAGAACACTTCATTGCGAGTGCATTTTTTAAACATTCTTATCTGCGCTAGCCTCTGGGATGGAGATGATAAGGGGGCATTGAAACATTTGCAGCTGCAGGAGGAAAAAAAGGGAGAGTAGTATTTAAAAAGACACATTTTAGAAAACAATGGGTAGACTCTTTCATGGTGAACCAAGCTGTTAACATTGCACAGCACGTGCTTTCGTTACAAGGTCGCATTTTGCCTCTTATATTGAGGGCCTGTCGGTTTGGTGTGAAAGATCACACACGGAGGTCTGGGCAACAGAAGTCAGCTTGCAGGCAGCATGGTAAGCCACAGTCTTTCAGCTTCTTAAACCTTCATAACATGTGGGAATGGTTTCAAACATCAGCGCCCTCCTTTCCCATACCAAGTACCCAATAGAGTGGCCATTTAAAAGGTGTGGTTGTACTGGCCACGAATGCATCCTAACTCTTCAGGGCAAATTAATTATTAAACATGCTTGCTTTTAAACCATGCATTACATTTACAAAGGAACACTCACCAGAGGTGCCTTCTCCAGCTTCATGGTCCATGAGCCCACCTTGGGAGGGTTGGGAGTGTATTGGCTCCAGGGTGATAAAAAGTTCCTGGCTGTCAGGGAGAATGGTTTCTCCGCTTGCGTGTTATGTGCTATCTTCATCCTCCTCCACCTCCTCATCTTCCTCATCCCCAAAATCCTCATCCCTGTTTCATGAGACCCCCCTCTTGTGGGTGTCCACAGAGAGGAGTAGGGTAGTGGTAGCCTCCTTGACCCCTAGAATTGCATGCAGTTCATGATAGAAGTTGCATGTCTGGGGCTGTGACCCAGAGTGGCCATTTGTCTCTTTGGTTTTTTGGTAGACTTGCCTGAGCTCTTTAATTTTCACGCGGCACTGCTGCGGATCCCTATTGTAGCCACTGTCCATCATACCCTTGGAGATTTTTTCAAATATTTTGACATTTCATCTTTTAGAACAGAGTTCTGATAGCATGGATTCATCTCCCCAAACAGCACTCAGATCCAGTACCTCCTGTTTGGTCCATGTTGGAGCTCTTTTGCCATTCTGAGACTCCATGGTCACTTGTGCTGATGAGCTCACCACGTTGGCCAAACAGGAAATGAAATTCAAAAGTTCCTGGGGCTTTTGCTGTGTATCTGACTAGTGCATTTTAATTGAAAGTGCTGTCCGGAGCGGTCACAATGGAGCACTCTGGGATAGCTCCCAGAGGCCAATATCGTCGAGTTCCATCCACACTACCCTAAATTCGACCCAGCAATGTCAATTTCAGCGCTAATCCCCTCGTTGGGGAGGAGTACAGAGATTGATTTTAAGAGCCTTTTAAGTTGATAAAAATAGCTTCATTGTGTGGATGGATGAAGGGTTAAATTGATCTAACGCTGCTAAATTCGACTTAAACTCATAGTGTAGACTAGGGCTAGAATAGAGACGTTTGCATTTCTGCTCATGCTGAGTAAAAGTGTTGAGTAAAGCATTTCAGAATCACAGTGCTAACCACAATCTGGCATCCTTTTTATTTCCACTTCAATGTTCATGGTTATATTTGGGAAGGGAGTCGTGTAGTGGTTCTTTCACATAAGAGATGAGACAGAACTCAGATGTAGTAAAACACAAAGGAGTATCTTTATCTAGGATGCTGGATGCACACACACACACCCTGCCTTTCTAGCTTGCAGTCTGAGGAACACAGCCTATGTGGTACAGTGTTATTACAGGTTTTGGCTGAGTCCTTGAACAGATTAAGTAATTCTCGAGGAGACTGCTGATTGCACTACTGATTGTACCATAACACAGGGATTCAGATGTGTGGATGAGGAGAGCTGGCCCTTCAAAGGGGTGAAAAAGTGAATTTTCTCTCAGGCCTAATGGGTAGCTGTAGTCCCCCTACTGGAAGGGAGATTGTCAGCACCTTATATTAACACAATTCCTTTTGGTGAACTTTCTCCTCTGGGTGCCCCTGCAATGAATGCAATATAAATCATAAGTGAGATCTTCTGATTGACAATCATTTATCATTTTATAATTAAATATGCAATATTTGGGACATTTATAATTTACAACCCACAACAATTACTTAGTCCTTATATTTTCATTGGGCTCTAAAAACATAACTTGCCAGTTGGTGTGGTAGCTGTACCATAGGAGTTAATGAAAATGAGTGTCCTAATAGTAACTTCCAACCAGCTTGTCATGGTTGGATTGTGGACAGCCAGACCTAGTAGACCAGAGTCCACAGTCATGGGACAGGAGTCAACAGTTGTCTGGGGCAGAATAGTGGGAGGCCAAAAGCAGGAGACAAACTGGAGTTCAGAACCACAAGTCAGGAACCAGAGCCAGGTCGTGTCAGGATACCAAAGGGTCAGAGGCAGGGGACAAAGCAGAGGTCTGTAACCACAAGTCATACACCAGGCAATCAAGCCATAGGAACAGGATGAAGTTGTTCAGACACCTTCCTGCTCCTGCTGCTGGCTTGAGTAGAGTCAAGGGGCCAATCAGTCACTCTAGGATTCTACCAACTGGACTTCAGCGTGAAGCCTTATCCTGGGGTTGTGCTTTGTGTGTCCCAGGTATGCCACTAGGCTGCCATGTGGAGGGTTGGATCATGGCACTCCCCATGAACACTTCAGGTCTAGGTTTGCAACCTGCGAGTTACGTTGCAAACTATAGAAATAGGCTGAATGAAACAATCAAAGGAAGAGAACATTTTACTGAAAAAAGAAATGCCTAGCCTTAGACTCCATATGCTTGCAATAATTAAAGAAAATATAAGCTTTCAGTTACAATATGTCAGTTGCAGCCTGCAGAAATAACATTGACATGGATAATTGCACTTATTAATATGCCAGGAATGATTCCAACTGGTAATTTGAACATCAGCAAACCAGAAATGTTTGGTCAGTTATTGAACTTAAAGTGTGCGGGTTTGCTGCAAAATTTCAAATATGATAGACACAGTGCAAATTAACAGTGGCATAAGATGGAAGTCAAAGCTTCTGTATGTGATTGGAAGAAATCATGTTTACAATGTTTTTCTTATTGCATTGTTGCATTGCAAATATTAGGATGTGATAGAGGATGTTGTTTCCAGCAGAGCAGATCTGTGGAGCTCAATATGTTTAAATAATATCAGGACAGAAATGTAAGTAAAAACTCCAAACAATAAGACAGGGGGATTCAAAAACAGGGGAGGATTAACAGTAAATTCTTCGGAACCTGAGGAACTCAGTCAGATCCTCAGTTGGTGTAAATCAATATAGATTGCCGTCAGTGTCCATATTTGTTTGTAGAAGGTTCACTGCTTGGGCAGAGGTGGGAATTCTTCTGAAAATTCTCATGGACTACCAATATAGGGTTGAACTGATAAGCTGCAAGCAGACCCTCGAGTCTCACCCTCATTTCCAGTACTGAGGGACTGACCAAAATCCAATGAAGGTCAATGGAAATATTTCAGTTGACTTCCGCTGGCTATGAATCAGGCCCCAATGGAAGATAGCCAAGGCAGCAGGCTTTCCCCTATGGTTCTGGGTTGTTCAAAACCAAAATTTTGGTTGGACCAATAATAACAATCATAAACTATGGGTCTAGCTCTAACCCAGTAAACGAAATATGTTAAGAGTCAGGTTTTCTATTTAAGTCTGTCTCTGCCAATAAAAAAATACTATTGTAATTGATCCTGATAAAAATAGTGTTATGCATTACTTCTCACTTAAGTTCATTTAGGCTCCTAAGTGTCTACATCACTTCTGAAAATAGGCCTTGCAATGCTGAACAGATCAACACTTAAATACCTGTAAAAATTTGGTCCCTAGTGTGTTTTACTAACACATGGCTTTATAGATTACAGAGGATTTCCATCATTACCTATTTCTAAAGGGGCATCTCACCCAGATAGAGTTTATTCTGTTTTCTTTCTCTGCAGAACAATTTAAAGTGTATGATAGAATAGCAAAGGAAGTGTGTTAGCAAACATTTTTCAAGAGACAAAGAAAATAAGAGGAATATAAACTAGTTATTGCAATACAGTCAGGGAAGAGGTAATAACATGAAATCATAATAGAAAAGTGATATTCATGGGCTTATAATGGAAACTGTCTATGTTACAACTCAGACCATTGTGACTCCATAATAAAGCTGTTTATCACTGCTAAATGGCTTTAATAATATTTTTTCTGAAAGACATATGGAAATCCAACTCTCACTCTGGGAGCATCGTATGTTTATGAACCACCATATACAGGACTTATTTCTGTATGGTGTACAGTGACTTTTTCTGTTTGCAGAACCTTGGAAGCATCAGGAAATAGGGAAAGGAGTTAGATTCTCTGATATTTCTTTCCAGATAATCTATTCCAGTCTGAAAATAAATAATAAGCAAAAGAAAATACTGAAACATTTGATTATGAGAACAACTAAAACTGAATAGACAGAGAAAAGAACAACCTTGCCTTACACTGCTTATTAAAAATGGAACATCTTTCTATAGTGTTGTGCTAGTAATAATTATATATATATATAGCTAATGAAAGAAAAGTAGTCCGAGATTCATTAGGGTATTTTGGTAAAGGACAGGTGAACATAAATGTCTGCATACTAACTGGGAAGATGGGAATTCTGCTGCCTTCCCTTGGATACTGCCCTCCTTTAAACAAAATAAAGAAAATAATTCAATTTTTTTAATAGACTTTTTAAAATTGCAAACTATTTCAACACAAACAATACAGCTTGCTGAGCTGTACTGATTTAGGTGTTATCCTATGGCATGGGTTAACCTGATGAAACTCCATGCCATGGACTGCATAACAAAGAATCTCACCTTTTAATAAAACAGGTCATTATCTGGAAATTGCAGGAAGGCTTCCATCTTTCATGGATAGAAATATGTAGTGACACTACTATTAAATCCTAAGCACATCTCCAGCAACTATGCACTCCTGCAATTATGGGCCTTTATACTGCAGCATTAAATATATTACTGTACTTCACAGTGCACACAGGAAGCCTGCTCAATATCTTAAATTGCAAGGCACATCCTTAAGAGACCATTGTGGAAAGGTTTTAATGGAACAGGAAACCCATTATTCCCCTCTCCCACTTCTGCCATTTACAGCACAGTGCAAACAGTATTTGTGCAAGGCCTATGAACTGATAAATTCAAAAATAGAAACCTTATTGCTATATAATAAAGATTTTTGTCTCAGGCACGTCAGCTATTTAACTGCCTGTTGCATTACCATACTTCTATGTGAAACCTCTGGTAAGTTGAGATGAAAAGACTCTATGCCATGTTTGTTTTGCAGGTTAATCTCAGTTCTGAAATTTGTGGCATCAAGCTCCACCCAAAATATTAATTCTTTGGTTATATTCCGATCCATCACTATGTCATGTATGATTTTAAATATCTCCTCTATAATAGGAAAACTCCTAGTAACTTACTTACCTTTGTACTGACATGACTTTCAGCTGGTCTGAAATCACAGCTTCCTACCCTCAAGAAAATGAGCATTAAGATTTATTTTCCTTCATTTCTGATATTGACCACATGCCATATCTATGCTTATCACCAGTATATTTCACATTCACAGCAGCTCCTCTATGAAATGTACCCAGTCATTTATCTTCATTCTGTGGTTGAAATCTAATGTGACTCTGTTGTCTGTGTTCTTTAATACAACTTGACCAAGCTGGCTGCCAGCTAACTAGTACATCAATTCAGTAAGCCTTGTTGGGTTTTTTTCATTAAAGCAGTCTTACATTGTATCCAGAAATAGGTGCGGGTGGGAGGGAGTCAGAGTAGAGACAAAGAGAGAGAGACTTTTATTTTTTCAGTATTTTGAAACTGAAAATTACCATTTTTCCTCTCTCACTTTGAACTTGCTGCTTTAACTATTTAATATCCCTCCTGACACCAATATCCTCAACCTTAGAGTAAAAATAAATCTTTAAGAGTTTTTTATAAATATTGAATTAAATTAGGTTCTCATGTTACCTTTGTAAATCTGCTGAAACTCTTTTGACTTCATTGGAGTAACAAACAGCAAAATTTGTCTCATTGTATTTAATGTGTGTTTTGTTTCCTGACTTTATTTGATGTAAATAGTTAATATTTTCTCTAGTCTGTTTAGAAAAGTGGGATAAGAACATAAGAACGGCCATACTGGGTCAGACCAAAGGTATATCTAGCTCAGTATCCTGTCTTCAGACAGTGGCCAATGCCAGGTGNCTTTTTTTTTTTTTTTTTGGTTCTTTTAATTAAGGTTGTTATACATATCAGAAGATAATAGATTCTTTTTAAAGATTATCTTGTTTGTTTTTTTTATTTTTTCACAATGAAGTTTTTGCTATGAATAAGTATCAAACTAATAGGGAATACCCGAGTAGAAACGTAAAGGAATCAGATTTTTAATTTTTTTTATTAAGCAATATGAGAGTAATACAAGTAAATGGAAACACTTAAAGATCCTGAAATCATAAGAAAAAAAAGCAAATATCAAAACCAAATTGCAAAACAATTTTGTGGCACTGGTAACTTACACTAACTGCATGAAACAATATGGGATTTTTATGGATCATAAAGGTATCTCAAAATGGTAAATACAATATCCAATATTTAAGTCTGATCCAAGACCTAGGGAAGTCAATGGGGGTTTTCCATGTGTGATTCATATTTTCTTATCTCAGTTTTAATCTTGTTCCTGGTGAAGATCTGAGGTCCTGAATCAAAGCCCATTGAGGTCAAAAAGAGTTTTTCAATTGACTTCAGTAGGCTTTGGGTCATGGCCTGAATAGTGCACCTTGATGGCAGGTATCTATTTGGATATGGATCCTTTTAGAAAGGACTTTTGTTTTGTTTTGCAAGCTATTGTGTGTTAATATATTTATTTCTAAAGTTATTAAGCCTTGTTGTGTTGCTTCCCTCTACTCCCTCAAGTCATGAAGACGACAAGACAAGCTCCAAGTGATAGAAGGAGAGCAGACATAGAAAGGATTGCACTTCCACTTCTCATCCTGGTTAGGACTTGGAAATACAGAAGTGTGTAAAATCATAGGGCTAGATCTCACCTTTAGTTACAACTCTGAGCAAGAGCTTGGCAGCATCAGCTATACCAGCCCAGGTGTAGCCCCAGGAAGTATTGTGGCTGAAAGATACATGTGTGAGACACAAATCTTTCCTTCCCTCTGTGCTCCTGTGTGAGTGCAGGATTTACTGAAGGACAATATAAGCAGCAAATTATTACCCTCTTCACATTGATTCAGCTGCTGAAACTGGAAGGTTGGGCTGGAAAAAAACAAGGCTTCACTCAGTCCCCACACACCGGCTGGGCTGTGAAATGTGGGAAATAAGAAGTGATGGAGCAACTGCTTAATCTGTGTGCCTCAATGCAAAATCCTGCAGAAGAAGGTAGGGAGAGGGCCCCTTGTCTTAATCTCACACTTAGGCATTCAATCCAAGTCACAATCTGGTACTTAACACGGAATTTAACTGTGAATTTTGAGATGTCTGAACATCTTGCACTTCTTTGGTCTGTGAACATCTTCCGTTTTGAGGTGCTCACCTTATGTAACCCACTATGTGGAGCAGGAGATCATTCAGTTCTGCCCTTTAAACCATGACAGGAGTTAGGTGCCTTAGGTTCCCAGACCTCTTTACCTTGCGGGACCCTTTCTATGAGATAACCTGTGTGTTTTGTCTTCAGAGATGCAAGAACTGGGTGAATTTGTCCAAACATACAAGATCTGTTAAACGAATTTTATAAGAAATAAGAGAGATAAAAGGTTTTATGATAAAAATGTTTATAATTTGTTTATCTAAATTTTATTCTTTGCTAAAAGTTATACATAGATGGTCTATCTCATCCGAAGTTACAGAAAAGAAAGAACCCGTATTATGTCCTTACCTGCTCCAGTGGATAGACATACAGGTACCAAATTTCTTTTATCTGGGTGGGTGCTCCACTTCCATTCTGCCCGAGGCTCCACCCCCACTCTGCTCCTTCCCCCAAGGTCTCATTCTGACCCCATGTCTTCCTGCCTCTGTTCTGCCCCTTCCTGCTCAGCTGAGGCCCTGCCCCTGTCCTACCTCTTCTTGCCCTCTCCCCACAGCATCTTCCTCGCGCCTCCAAAGAGCTGATTGGTGGGGCCCATTGAGCAGCTGACGGGGGGGTGCTCCTGTGTCAAGAGAGTCCCAGTTCCATTATGTGTCCGTGTCTCTCTGAAGTATAACAAATGCAGTATTGCCAACTTCAAAAGATCAAAACCCCCAAACTCATGAGATTGGCCCCAAAATCATGACATTTTAATTAAAAAAAAGATATTGTATATTTTAGATCAGTCTCTTGAGTTTTTAACTCTGCCTGCCCATCCCCAGGGTGTGTGCATATGACAATTAATGTTGCCCACTTTCCCACATATACTGGATAAGGTGATTTTGGTTGCTGCTGCAGGAGCTTTCACTCCCAACATCTGTCCATCTCCTGCCCGGGAATTAATCTTGTCCTTCAGGCCCCCATAAATTCTATCCCCACACAACCCCCATCAATTCAGCCCACCCTCAGTTCAGTCCCTCAGCCACCCATCATAACCAACCCATCAAGTCAGCCCTCCTACCTCATCGACCCTCACCGTCCTCAGTTCATGCTTCCAGCACTCACCCTATTGGCTCAGAACCCAATCGATACAGCCACCCCACTGCCATCAGTCTTCATCCTCCTCACTTCAGCCCCCTGCCTCACCTTTGCTCCTTAGGGTTCTTCACCCCTAGTGGGTTCCCATTTGTCACTTCCTAGTCTGACAGGAGAGCAGTCCCCTGGGGCTGACAGGATTTATAAGCAAAATTAAGCCTCACTTTTAGAACTCCCAAATGTCAGGATTCCCCCCCCCACACTCCTTTAGTTGATTCAATTGTTTATTGAAGTTTCCTTGCAGAGGTGTAGCCACTTGTTAGCTTGATAACTTTGTTCATCTGATATGTAAATGAATGCCCAGCGGGGAAGTCACATTCCTTTGTTCCTGCCATTTGAAAGTTATATTGGGAGATCATGAGTGAAGCTTTATTTTACTCAACAATCAGGACTCTCAGGATCAATTCAGGAGAGTTGGCATCTCTTCAAATTTCCTACTATCATGGAGGGGAATGTAGAAGCATATTATATGCCAATCTCTCTGAAGAGAGGTCCAGCTAGCCCATTTCTCCTCTATCTTAAATCTGCTCAGCCAGTTCTGGGGAAAACCAGTGTGAGCAATCAATGTGCATGGCCCCAATGATGGCTACTCCATTGTGTCAACAGATGGGCCATTGTGTCTTAAGGGATGTATTCATCAGATCCAGGAAAGGTATTTCCTTAAGCCAGGGTAGCCAATTATTTTTTGTCAAGGTCCAAATTTGTTGGTCAAGGTGTAATCAAGGTCCAGACTCCCGTGAAAATAATAACAAAATAATAACAATAATGATAATAAGTAAATAAAAATGTGGTATTCATTCAGAAGCATCTAACAGTCCAGATTTGGCCCACAGTCTGCCTGTTGACTACCTCTACCTCAAGTGTTGCAGGCCATGAATCAGATTCCCCATCTTTCTTTTAATACACCAGAAATATAATTTCTGGAAATCAGATTATAAGTATATTTTGGTCATAGAGCTAAAATATAATTAATAGATAATCAGATATTGTCACATAAACTTTTTGACATGTAAACAGGTTTAAGAGGGAAGCTATTTACTCAAGCCTACCCAGCAAGCCCTCACTTTAACTCCATTAGCACCATATAGCTACATTAAATTAAATAACGTGTGTAAAATCTAGCAGGATTTTTTCATATAGTTGCCAAGCTGAAGGTGACCTGCATAAATATTAGTAATTTTTTTTATATCTGTTGTACCAGCAGACAGCACGCATTTTGATTCAAACTTCTCTTCATTACTGATAATTTGCATTTTTAGCTTTGTAATTAATGTCTAAGGCCATTTCCATAACATTACACCAACATTCATTACTGGCTCCTTAAGTACGCTATAATGACTTTTTAAACTAATTAATACCCTTTTCCTAATGTCTTTTTATATCCTCATTTCCCATCTTTATAAATAAGAGCCTCTGTTAAATACTGTCTATTCAGCCCAATATTCTACCTAGAACAATTACAGTATTTTGGAGAATACATTTACTCAGGGTAGGCATTTTTTCCCATTAGCCTTAAAAGCATGGTTAATTATGTACAACAAAAAGGGTATTTTGCACAGTGCAAATAAAGATTAGACAAACGAACACAGTCATAGCCATATAAGAAGATATAAATGTTGAATCTGTAAAACTGATCAAAGGAAACACAGATTTTTTTTTATTTACCTCTACTAGTAATTCTCTTTAAATCAATGAATAATCTAAGAAATTTCAATATCTTCATATACTGTGTTTTAGGCTGCTAACACTTTCAGGCATCCTGATACTCCCTAAGAGCATGTCTACACTTTTAATTTGCTGTGGGTTTTTGTGTATATATATTAAGTGTTCCGTAACAACTGTTTCACAAGTGGAATGTATACATCACATTTTGTTTTGTGATCAAGACACCTTTGCCTTAGATCTTGGCAGCCACAGCAACATTTGGGAAGAAGCACTTAGCATTCTGGTCAGAAAACCTGTGGTGCATTATTTGCCACTATGCTGTATGTTTTCTGGGATTTTTAATGTTCTGCATTCTAGGATTTCTACTAGAAGGCAATGGAATTTGGGGGTTTGTGGTCAAACAGAATAATTCTCATGATTCCTCTTATATCATTCATCAACTTTCTTGTTTCTGTGATCCATTGCCATTTTCACAGTGCTGTTAGGCAGCATGGGAGAAGCACTGATGATCACTGCAATCCTCACAGTTATGAATATAAACCGAGTGCTGGTAGAACACCTAAAGTCATGCAGAAACTTTAGAACCAGGGTGAAAAGAGCAGCTGAGGAAGATGAGGAGGGAGAAAGCAATCAGACACATCTACATTTTTTCCAAGAGTAGATTCACTTGCTGGAACGCTGCTTTTAGGCTCATCTAACTATTACCGGCAGGTGAGACAGGATAGTACTGCAGTCGTCAGAAAGTCAGCAGTGGCAGCAGCACTTCAAGTTGTCAAAAGTCACTTCCTTAGAAATCTGTGGAGAACTTGTCCCAGAGTCACAAAAGCAACCACCCGTATGAGTGCTTCTATCAGCACAGAGAATCATGTGATCATCACCATCTGGAAGCTTACCACCTCTGATTTCTACCATTCTATTGCTAACCAGCTGGTAGAACAAACATCAGGGCTGTTGTAATGGAGGTATGCACTGCTATCAAAAAGGTATTGTCCCCTTAGGTCATAATACTATACTTATGACTTTCATGGTTGAGATTCCTTAACTACATGGTCATGTATGGGACTCATGAGTCTATTCTTTACCCTGCCCCACACATCAGTCCTCAGAGTTCATCATTAGAAAGGGATATTAGCCATGGTGCTACAAGTCTTGGCTGATCACAAACATTTTTCGTAGGTGGCCTGGAAAAGTTCATTGCATCAAGATCTTTAGAAGATATGGATATTTAATACAATGGACAAAAGGAATGTTTGCACCTAAGGTCTATATAGATGTTAATGATATTACTATCGTTCCAGTCATTCTGAGAGACCAAGCTTTGCTCCCATGCTTTCACAGGACAATTGGATAGGAGAAAGGAACTATTTCATCACATCCCGAGTAGCTGCAGATTGATTGTGAAATGTGTATTTGGAAGACTGAAAGGTAGATAGAGGATCCTGACATGAAGGCTGGATGCTGATTAGAGACATCTTCCTATTATAATAGCTACTTGCTGTGTTTTGCACAATCTTTGTGAGTACAAGAGATTCATCCTTACATATAGATGGGAGCAAGTGGTGGGCAAACTTGGTAAATATTTTGAGCCTCTACAGAATGATGCTCAGGGATATATCATAAGGGAGGGCAGGGCCCACTTGTGACAAATGTATATGTTTTTGCGTAAAGCATTTGTGATGGATTGCCCTGCTTAGGACGACACCTGATGTGCTGAGATACTGTTGAGCCTGCCTGTTATGTCAGCCTGGGCCCCCTTTTTACCTGTCTTGCTGAGCCAAGCTATTAAGCCTCCTCCAACACACACACACAGGACCACACCCAACTGCAGAACGAAACAGACAATGAGATCAGTTCTGGGAAGGCTCAGCTTAAGTGACTTGCCCCAGCACTCAGGTGTCCACCTCCCTTGGAGTGCAGACCCAAAGGTATATTATGAAATCCACCTCCTCCCTCATTGTGGAGGAAGATATGCACAGCCTCTTCCTCCCACTCCAATTGTGAATTGTACAAATGGGGTTATATTATAAACAAGAAATAAGTTTATTAATTACAAAAAGTGATAGAACAAAGCAAATTACTGAACAAATAAATCAAAATGTGCAAGCTAAGCTCATATACTTTAGAAGCTGGTTAGAAAATATAATTTCTTACCCTAAATGTTATTTTAGGCAGGTTGCAAAGTTTCTGTGGTTCAGAGTCCCAGTTATATTTATTTTCAGACTGGACCTCTGTCTCAATCTGTACTGTCCCCATTGCTTTCTCTTCAGGTGGCTTTAGTGGTCTCTGTTCTTGGGCAGACAGGCCATGGAGAGGAGGAGTCCCATTTGTCTTCCTCCCCTCCCTTAAATAAGATTTACAAAAGGTGGGAACCCTTTGCTTCCCAAACTTGATCCTCTTCCCTTCAGTGATAAGTTACAAGAAGTCCCAGATAATGTTTAGTATCAGGTGACAAGGCCACCTAGTAGTCCTAGTAATATCACACTTACGTCCCCAGACGCCTTGCAGGAGGGAGAGAGATTAGTATCTTCATGGTCTTGTTATTCCTTCCTCATGGCCCATCAAATCTACTGGCCTGTTGTCTGGTGGGGGTCTTCCTAATACACACACAGTTGTAATTGTTAACAGTCCATATTCCTAACTTTAGATACAGACGTGTACAAATTAGATAATTACATTCAGTCAGTTATAACCTTCCCAATGATATCTTACAAGACCCATCGTGCATAAAGTACATCTCAGTTATGTCATATCCACATCATAAACATATTTTCATAAAGAATACGGAGTGTAACATCACAGCATTTATTAAGATTATTGTGTATTTTATATCTTTGTTCTTAATGAACTGTATGTGAGGTTTGTCATGAGGTACTCTTAATATAGTGTTTGTTTTGATATGCTTTTGTGCCTGTGAAGACATTATGAGAGTGAGGCTTCACGTTTGAAAGGAAGGACCAAGACCCAGAACCATGATTGTAAAAAACAAAAAAAAGAAAAATCCAGTTATTTTAAAAACAATGCATAGTACTACACCAAAATGAACTTTTTTTGTTATCATTCAATAAATGAATGAATGAACATTCATAGTGCTGTGCAAACTTAGAAGCTTAAGTGCTCCAAGAATGTGATTTGTGTCTCCATAGATCAATGTTCTTTTGTCTCTGTCTCTGTCTGTCTGTCTGTCTGTCTGTCTCCTCTTCCTCGTGATGCTAATATGGTGGAAAATAAAGAATAATAATAAAAAGATAACTTACAACAAAAGAGCCTTTACTTAAAAGTCTCCTTCCTTGTTAAGCCATCCAATGCCACCATTTTTGGCTGCAGTGGGGAAAGATGATAAGCATTGTGGTAGGAGACTGTGAGGTGGAACACAGCAAAATGTAACAGTGTTTCTGTGTTTCCATATTAATATAAAACAGAATCAAGTCTCTGGATGGCCTTTTCACTGACTGTGAGAGGGAGGGTGTTTAAAAGCGAATGAAGCAGAGAAAAGTTAGACCAACATGATGGTGTCCTCATAGTGCCTAGACATGTGCAATATCCTCCTAACCTATTAAGCTATATTTCAAAATATCATTTAATAATTAGAGGTGCCATCCACAATATGGGTCTCTGCCTGTGGTTCAGGTTCATCCTGTAGCTCTGAATGGACGTGGTCTGAGACCTCCATTATTGCGTCTGGCTTTGGGTTTACCGGGCACACTCAGTCACCCATATCTAGGGTTTATAGATCAATCATGGTGTCCTCAACAAACTCGGGTGCAGAAGCGTCACATCTAGCAGAGATATAGGCAAGCACCTTATAGTAAGAGCAGACCGTGATGTCTCTCTGAATAGTCAAATTGTATTTTGCTTGGCTTACGATAGTCCAACTGGAGTTCCTTCGCCTTACTGCAGCCTTGGGGAGTGTCCCAGTTGTATTTCTTACTGAACATTTGCTATTATACTTGTTTATATACTTATGGTAAATTATATACCTGGTAACTACCAACCACATGGGTAAAATAAAGCACTTCTCCCCAGAGGACATTAAAGTCCAGGATCTCAGTATGGGACCACAATATGAGAACACTAGGAATGACTGGGGCATGATCAGGAGTATGATATACAGGCACGTGAACTCCTTATGAGCTGGAATAACAAAGAACAGCACCTGGCCACATGTGCCCATTTAAATGGCAAGGTGACATGTGATCAGAATAACCCTGGAACAGTAGAGGGCACACAAGTACACAGATAGCCAACAGCCAGCAAAACAATGTGGGATATCAGTGTGTGGGAGTTGGCAGGCATGCAACACTTGCTATGGGACACAGCTGCATCCACACCTATTCTTTTGTAGGTAAACTCAACCCACATCTAAGTAAACCCGTTTCCAAAGTGGTTTGATAAAGCATGTTAAAATCCCAGATGATTTGCTACAAGACATTTTGTGTGTGGATGCAAGGTATTTTAATGTAAAACTTTACAAGCTGACCTAAAATAAATCTGAACAGTAGATAAGCCTTGCCTGACATTTTGCAATAACTCACCATAATCCTGTCTTCCAGCCCCATATTTTATAAAAGTAATGTGACTGGCTGGTAAAGTGAAATATATTGCAACATTATGGTTTAAGGCTGGGATTTTCAAAGCTGCTTAAGAAATTCAATGGCAGGTGGTGCCTAAATTCCAGCCTTTCTAAACTTCTCAGTTCTAAGGTTCTGGGGCCTCTGGCATCCCTCAATCAAATTAATATATTAGCAAGTGTTTTTTTCTTGTAAGCAGTACCTGGTTTACCATGGCATCGTGGCACCAGGCCCACATTCAGAAGGGATCCTTGCACCCAGACTGTGCTTCCCCCTGCTCTCCTCACACTCCACCTGGAGGCCTGACCCCTGCTTGGCCTCTTCCCCCTGAGGCCCTGCTCACCAGTCACTCCTCTCCGCTCCCTCACCCTTCAACCCCTGGAAAAGATTAATCCAGCCCTGGTTGTCAGTTCTGTCACTCGGCTGAGGATAGCGGGTCATAACATTGCTTTAGTGCTAGAAAAGGGACAATACCCTCATCATTGACTCTGGACTTGTCTATCCTGGACTGCTAAATTGACACCACTGCGATCAATACAGTGGAATTGATTTAATGGGTCAGGTGAAGATGCGATAAGTCAATGGGAGAGTCCTCTCCCATCAACTTCAGTACTCCATCTCCCAAGAAGGTGTAGAACCTGCATTAGGTCGATGTGAGCTACATTGCTCAATGGGGTGAATTTTTTTCTTATCCCAGAGTGACATAACTTACATCAACTTAAGTGGCAGTGTAGACCAGGCCTAAGTGGGAAAACCACATGATGCTGCTGTTCAGCCACTTTTTCCCAAATTAGAGTTTGCTTATTTGTTTGTTTGTTTTTCTTTTTGTCCCCCCTCCTCCCCAAACTGCAAGCCTGGGTTGCTCCAAATAGGTGATTCTTCAAGGCAATTAGGATCAGATTGGTAACTCTTAGCTAGGAGAGCACAGACCCTTTGCAAAGCCACTGTTTCTGTGGATTTCAGGTTATACTTGATGCAACAAATGATTTTATTCAAAATGTATTGGATGCCACATACTTTGCACAAGAGTTGTGGCCTTATCCTCTTATGTTTTGTTACTGCTGTAACAAAAAGAAAGGAACCATGGTGCATATGCTGTGAGAAGAGGTGGGGTGACAGAGTGAACTGGTCCATAAGTAGAGAGAGAGAAAACAAGCCAATCAATCAAACAAAAACCAATCCAAGCAGCTAACTCTAATGAAAAAGTTCTCTCAGAGGCTGCTGGGCATGGCAAGTGTCTGGGCCCGTGTGAGCTAGATGCAGCTCATTCCAAAGAGAGAGAGATGGCGATGGTGGCGACAAGGATGATGAGAACAACAATGGTGGCATCACCACTGCTATCTGTCTGGATAATGGAAGACTGAATGAATACTTAGGAGTGTCTAAAAATTAAAGAAACAGCTCCAGAAAGGGGAAGGAGCAGAGATAAACACCCGCTCAGAAAAAAGGTACTGGGTTTTGGAAGAGTTCAACACAATGTGGGGCACACCTCTGTACGAAACTGTGGATTTGCCTTAGAGGTAAGAAAACTATGGAAAAATTGGACTAGATAATTTTGGGTGTAAACTACATTTTGATGCATGCTGTTATTACTATTTACATGTCTTCCCTGCCTCTGTTTGTTTTTCCCTTCTCCTCTTTATTTTCCCCTTTCTCTCATCTCCCAATTCATGTATATATACTATGTTCTTACCTTTACCCTCACCCTAACATGTTATGTCTGTATGGTGGTGAGGTGGTCAGAAGAGTTAAAATAATGCTTAACTTCACCTGAAAATTATATCCTAGTTTATTTCCCTGCTAAGATGAGTTTAATACTGCCACAAAGACTTATGCGTTTGAGGGCTGAAATGAACACCAGGTGCATGATTTTTCAAAAATGGAAGCATAGACTTGTGCCCAGAACAAGTGGTGCTCACACTTGTCTTAGTTAGAAGCCAAAGAAAGAATATTATAGTCATAGAGAGCAATGGTCTGAATAAATAAATAAATAAATAAATAAACAAACCAACCAACCATGGACTCTATTTCTAGATACATTTTGGATAAAAAAATGTTGAAAGTGGCCCACAGAATGTCAGACTTCCCTTCCACCTAACCCTTTATCTCTTCTCTTTCCTTCGCCCGATGATCTTTCTTTTTCCTGTGTCTCCCAATTCATGCATGTCTTCTATTTTCTTACCTTTACCCCCACCCTAACATGTTATGTCTATGCAGTATTGTCTGGTTTTGTATTGTTTCATCTTGCGGCTTTGACAAGTTGTAAAACTGTATAATTGCATTATTTTATTGAAACAACAAAGAGTCTGGTGGCACCTTGAAGACTAATAGATTTATTTAGGCATAAGCTTTTGTGGGTAAAAACCCCACTTCTTCAGATGCATGGAGTGAAAATTACAGATGTAAGCATTATTATACTAAAACATGAAGAGAAAGGAGTTACCTCACAAGTGGAGAACCAGTGTTGACAAAGCCAATTCAATCAGGGTGGATGTGGTCCACTTCCAATAATTGATGAGGAGGTGTCAATTCCAGGAGAAGTAAAGTTGCTTTTGTAGTGAACCAGCCACTCCCAGTCCCTATTCAAGCCCAAATTAATGGTTTAAATTTTCAAATGAATTTTAGTTCAGCAGTTTCTCTTTGAAGTCTGTTTCTGACGTCTGTTTTGTTGTTGTTGCTGTTGTTGAAGTATGACTACTTTTCAATCTGTTATAGAATGTCCAGGAAGATAGAAGTGTTCTCCTACTGGTTTCTGTATGTTACTATTACTGATGTCTGATTTGTGTCCATTTATTCTTTTATGTAAAAGTTGTCTGGTTTGGTCCTTGTTGTTTTTGTGGATACAGACTAACACGGCTACCCCCTGATACTTGACATTATTTTACTGGACATCCCATGAAGCACGAGTACTTGGAAAATTAGAGAAGCTATAAGTCATTTACTTTTTTGTACTTATCATTGTTCATTTCTTTATGAAAATCAAGAAAGATAATAGAAGAAGAAGAAAATTCCAGCCCTAAGCCATGACCTGCATTTGAGTAGAGGTGAGTGAAGAGGAAGGGCTGTTCAGGTGCAATATCTCCAGTACACTGAGTGAACATGAACCTGAGCAGACTCTTTTTTAGGTTGCACCTGAATTATTGTTTATTATTTGTATTGCAGTAGCAACAGGGATTTCCCAATCGAGGACCAGGACCCCATTGTTCTGGCGCTGTGCAGCCACAGAACAAGATGGGCTTGTAGTAAACGTTTGTCTCAAATCTGGACTTAGAGTTCAACATCTGAGTGTTTACTGTGAACCTCCCCCAAGCTTATACCCAGCTTGGATCTTATCTCGCTGCCACCAGACAGGAATACAGCACCTGCCTCGCTCTGGTCCCCCCAGACTTTCCCTGGAGAAACCCTCCAAGACCCAGACCCCTGGGTCTTCCTACCTCACCCCCTGCTCCCCCTGCCACTTTCCCTGAGTGAGTCTGGGCGATGCTATACTTCACTCCTTGAATACAACCGGAGAGGCAATCTAGCTTCCCCGAGGCTATGCATTCACCTAGTCAGCTCACACCAGAGATTCCCCCTCCCTGTCTTCCCGTGAGGGAGACAGATACCTGGTACAGAAATTTCTATCTCTTTGCCTCCCTAGGAAAAGAAACTCCCACAAGTCTTAAAAAGAAACTTTATATAAAAAGAAAGAAAATACAAAACAATAATACTGCATTAAGAAACTCAATACAGGCTCTTGCTTATAAGAAAATATGAATAACCAGTCTGATTTAAAAGATAGCCCAATTAAACCAGTCCAGCACAGTACAACACACATGTAAATACAACACAAAGCATATTACAGCCTATTTGCCTTGTTGCCTTTGTACTCACACTTTGTAGGAGAATGTTAGAAAGAAATAGGAGTTAGCAGGAAAGCTGTTTCCTCCATAGCCGGGAGAAACAAAAGACCCAGAGTATACAATTCCCGCCCCTGACTTTTAAAAAATCCAGTTCTCTGATTGGTCCTCTGGTCAGGTGTTTGGTTCCCTTTGTTCACCCTTTACAGGTAAAAGAAAATTAACCCTTACCTATCTACTTATGACAGGGCTCTACTCCAAAGACCTCACAATCTAAGTAATGTGTAAACATTCTCTGTGCTGGCCCTACCCTCTAACCATTATAGAAGGGTATGGTCAGGAGGTGGCTGGAGAATTCAAGTCTAGATTTTTTTTTGTTTGTTTGCAAGCATTAGCATGCAAAAAGTAATACCGGATAAGTTATTTCGGGGGCAATTTTCAGAGAGATGTAAATATTTCTTATCCTCCAAGGTAATAGGATAAGGCTGGACTGGTAACCCTTAACCAATACTGCAATCAGTCTTCAAAAGGAGTGTTGCCTGAGGAAGAGTGATGGGATTTCATCTCATAAAGCAAATACAATCTGTGTTAGCCCTTATCCCATTCTTTCTACCCATTTGGTTCCTTGTGCTGTCTACCTTCTAATCCTCATCCATGCATAGATATGCACAATCTATTTCAACTCAGAGTGAAGATCATCTATTGCCTCTTTGAGACTGATCCAAACAAATAGTATTGAAGTGAGGGTAAGGACTCTCATTGGCTTCAATGGGCTTTGGATCAGGACCTTAATACTACAACACGGTAATCTGGGGATTTAGACATAAACATTTTGCAATGCAAAAACATGTATAGACAATTCACAAAGGCACATTTCAAATAAATTCTGTGGTATTGTGCATTTGAGACTGTGATTTAAGGCCCAATTCCTCTGCCCAGGTCACATCCCAAGCAGTTTATTAAGAAAGCTGGGTGAGTGATAAATTTTTCAGATTGTTAGCAATTCCCCAGACTAATAAATAACATTGTTCTGGTTGAACAAAGTGTTTGGCAACTTGACAAGTTGGAGAAAAAAATGGTTTTCGGTTCAACCTGAAATGAAACATTTCATTTACATTTTGAGGATTTTTCTTTCTTTTTTTTATTATTAATCGTCTTTTTAATAAACATAAAGGAATTTTTGAAACAAAAAGTCACACTTCTAATTGAAAAAAAACCCTTTTATTTTGAATATGTCAAAACAAAATGTTTCAATTTTTTTCTGATTTTTTTTTTTTTTTGACTGAAGCAATTTGGCAAAACTGACACCAGTTTGCAATGTATTGGCTTTGTAAAATCTACATTTTTTTTGCTGAAAAGAAGTTTTATGTGAAAAACATCACTCAGCTCTACTTGGCAGACATACAGTGGCACGGGGTAGGGGGTGGGGAGAAAGAATCTAGTGATGGAAATAGGCTCAATTGCCCTTTACTCTCCCTTCCTGTTATTGTTGGGGAAAATGGGAGGAGCCATCAAGTAGTAGATGCCACTTCACCATTACGTGTCCCAACCACACCAATTTATATACATCTAGAATCCTGCTTACTCAGTTGTGCAGTGAAACTGGAATAATTCTGCTGCCAAAGAAGCCTGAAGGATCCTAAAGAAGGAACAGGATTTGCTTTTAGGGACAGATTTCAGAGAGGCCTCCACCACCATGCAAATCCAGGCCCACTTTTGCAGGTAAATCAGAATTTGGTAGTTTGCCAAAACGTTGTATGTCGCCAAATATTTGCACATGTAAAATGATGGGTTTAAGTTTACAGGCTTTTGAAAATTTGGCCTTGAGGAATGCATATTCAAAACCTCATTTGTGTATGAAGGGAATTTGGATACTTGGCTACATATTCATGATATAATTATTGAATGAGCATATTTAATGAGTTAATGTAACTCAAGTGTGACCATTTTTTATCCTATATTAATACAGAAATGTCTACGTGGCAATTTTTGAGACCTTCATTGCTCCTTAATATAATTTAAATTTAAATGACAGTTTCCAATAATGTTCTGTCAGGACCTTTAAATAGGAAATACAGCAATTAACACCCATGCACATCATTGTAGTGAGTTCATCAGTGACACAGTGATTTCAATTTCATACTAATATTTTGGGCACTAGTACACACAAGTAGCATTTCAGGTGATTGAGTGGATTACCCTGTTAATGACAATATTCTCATTATATAATTGTATCATGTACATATTGTGATTTCACCGCCTCTCTAATTATCTCCTTAGGGTTGTGTGAATCTTTTTTAGATCTGACATGATATAATAAGGCATGCAAAATGTAACCATATATCCTCTTCCAGAACCAAATGAAAGAGAAAACACAGAGAATAGTTCAACTTAACTATGTTATACTTGCAAACACTTGGTTTAAATGCTAGTGAGAAATACCATGCTACAAGATGCATATGAAGAAAGACAGAAATCTATAAAAAGCTATGCTAAAAGCTTTTTCTAAAATATAGGATAGAAACTAATGAAAAATGCATATGTCTTGTAGAAGTTTAGCCTCATAAAGACAACACATATAATTCTATCGTTCTCTTTCACCACAAACACACACATATATTTGTGTTCAACTCCATGCACAGAAAACAATACTTGCATGTGTAAACATACCCAAATCCGGTACCTGCATGCAAATATACATTTGAGGCAGGTAAATATTGGTATACTTGCTCTATTTCTGAGCTTGTAATTTGGTAGAGGGAGTACATTTTTTGAGATGTTCTTGGAGCTAGGAAGAAGGGCATGTATGTCTTTGTGCAGGAGGGTATTGATAGTTAGAAACCGTGGACAATGCTTTAAGAAGTCTTACACCCAGAATCCTGAGATTATCAACAAGAAATACATTTATGACTCCTGTTATTAAACTTGTTGAAATTATTCATTCTCTTCTTGACATTGCTGTATACCTAAATAGTACAAAGGGTTTGCCATCAATCAAATTTTAGTCATGCCCCCAAATCAATAAAGTCATGCTTCTGTCCATATAAGACCCTCTCCCTGGGATAATATTGTCAGGGCAGAGGTTGGCATGTGACCTGAAGCTAGAGGTGGCAAGTGACCCCTCTAAGAACTTCCCTTGCTGTTCTGTACTACTCATAGAGGGTTCCTGACTCTTAGGAGCTTCCCAAGAGTGGGTCTGATCAATAGGGAAAATTCCAGGGGCCATGCAAAGAGTGACATAAATGTGATGATTCATAATGCTTATAAGTGAAATGAGCCCATGTAATGAAGGATGTATCTTTAGTTATCATTAGAAGAGCATTCTGACAATACTAGCTGTGGTCTGAAGATTACTCGCCATCTTTAGCTGCAACTCAAAGTGACCACCTTTGAGAAAACGCATTCTAATATGATACATTGGTTATAATGGCTAAAACTGGAAAATCAGATTTCCACTTGGAGGTACTGAGCATAATTCCTCAACAGGCCACAGAATGCTGAGAAAGGCTTACTTTTGTTTACTACCAGAAGAAGGAAAAAGCATGACCGATAAAGCAGTTTCCCACAGAATCCTTGAAAAACCTTATTGAATTAAGCATAAGTCTCTTTGGAGTCCATTGTATTGAATGCAAATGTTATGTATTATTGTGGGGTTGGATGCAATTTGTCTATGCGGGTGATGTGGTCAATGTAAATTCTGGGAAGTATTAATGGGTTCAAATAATTATTTTAAACAATGTGCCAGACCAGAATGAATGTTTGGGACAAAGACAGTTAAGTGGATTTCTTAGGAAATACCTGAGGGGAGGAGAATGCTTGCTTATATCTGTGCTTGCTTATAGAATTAATATATGTGCTTGCTTAGAGCAACAGATGTGTGGAAACTTATAACTAGTGCTCTGCTGAATTCACGGCTGAGAAAAACACATCATGGACCATGAAATCGGGTCTCTCCTGTGATATCTGTCTATGGTAGGGGAGGGGCAGGGCTATGGTCACTCCAACCAGGGCTCCTACTATGTTCTGGGCTCCAGCTGCTAGCCCCATCTGGACTGGGAAGGGATCGGAATTCCTCTTCCCCTGCAGGTGCCGCACCCACGGCTGGGTCAGATCTACCTCCAAGAACCCCCCCTAACTGTAGGAAGCTCTGCAGTTGCTTTCCAGGAGCCCAGTTCTGAAGGGGGAAAACAAGTGAGGGCGGCACACTCTTACTTCTGTGCACCCATGAATTTTGTACGGCCCTACTCATAACAAAATTGAGCTTCTTGCAGCTGAGGAAGTGTGACGGTTGGACTTCCCCTTCTGGGATGCCACCTGATGTAATGGGATTTCACTGAGCCTGCCTGCTCCCCTAGCCTGGGCTCCCTCTCCGTGTTGCTGAATTAGGCTCGCTGGCCTCTTGCAGCACACACACACATAGGTAGGGATGCACCAGCTGTAGAATCACACAGAGAAGATTAAGCTAGGAAATTGCCCAGCACTCAAGTGCGACTCCCCTCTGGAAAGTACACACAAAATAATATTGTCTTGCACTGTAGAAAAATCTATACAACTTAAGCTCATAAATTCACCCCCTCTCTCAATGTGAAGGAAGATATGCACAACTTTTCCCTCCCCACCCCCAGTTATAAATTGGACAAACTAGGTTTAATAATAAACAAAAACAAGTTTATTAACTACAAAGGCAGCTTTTAAGTTACTATAAGAGATAGCAAACAGAACAAAGCAGATTACCAAACAAATAAAACAAAACACGCATTCTAAGCTTAAGATCTTAAAAAAGTTAAGATAAAGAGACTGGTTTCAAGAAGTAATTTCTCACCCTAAATGTTGTTTTAGGCAAGTTGCAAAGTTTTTGTAGCTTAGAGTTCCAGTTATTTATCTTTAAAGACTAGACTCCTGTTTTAGTCTGGACTCAGCCCTTGCCTTTCCCATCACTCAGATCCTTTGTCTCAGGTACGTTCAACAGTCTTTCTTCTTGGGCAGAAAGGCAATAGAGAAGACTCCTGTTTGCCTTACTGCCCAGCCTTAAATAAGATTTACATAAGGCGGGAATCTTTTGTTTCTCAGTCTTGACTTCCCGCTCCTTTTAGTGTAAAATTACTAGAAGTCCAAAATAGTGTGTAGCAGCAGGTGACAGGACTACCTGACCCAGTAGTGTCACAGCTACATCCCAGGATGCCTCTCTGGAAGGAGAGAGATTAGTATCTTTACAGTCTTATTATTTCTTCCTAAAGTCCCTTCAAGGCTGATGGGTTGTTGTCGGGTGCGTGTCTCTCAAATACACACACAGTTGTAATTGTTATATAGTGAATATTCTTAACTTTAGATACAGAAATAATACATGCATACAAATTGGATAATCACATTCAGTAAGTTATAACCTTTCCGATGATAGCTTCCAAGACCCACCTTGCATAAAATATATCTCATTTATGCCATATCCATATCATAAGCATATTTCCATAAAGAATATGGGGTGTAACATCTCAGAGAGGTTCCCAGAGGTGGGTCTAACCCAACCCGGGAATGGCCCCTGCAATGAAAGAAGAAGTTCCCAGCCCCACCAGACTAGCAACTGCAGTTGGTCGCATGGTAAGAGCCTCCAGCTGGCACACTCCATCCCTCCCTCTCTCCAGCTCTGGTCCCAGTGCTTGGGGATTAAAGGGACCTTGGACTAGCTGTGTAAGTGGAGATGCACCACGGTGCCCCCCTGACCATGAAGCCCTGGGTGGCTGTCCATCCATAAGGCCAGGCCTGCCTCCCTCCAACGTGATGACCCCCTCACACCATGAGAACCTTACTTCTGTGCTTCTGAAGGCAGTGCCTCCACCACGAGCAGCACAGAACTAAGGGTGTTAATCCTGCAACCCGCCTTCAAAAACCTTGAGAATCCTCACAGCCGTCTTTTTGGTCAGGAGTCCCAATGTTACAACACTATGAAATTTCAGATGTAAACATCTGAAACCCTTGAAATTGACTATTTTTTAAATCCTTTGACTGTGAAATTGACCAAAATGAACTGTGAATTTGGTAGAGCCTTACTTATAACTGTGGACAATTTCAACTATCCCTAGCTACTAAGTAGAAATCAGATGGCAGATGCAAGCCTGTTTAGGCAGTTTGGGAGAATAACACTTTATTAGGCAGGGAACTGTGCAGCCTGGAAAAATGCTGGTCAGGAGGCAGAGAGATCTGGATCCCTGCTCAAGTGAGATGGCATCTAGGGAGCTGGAAGACTGAGACGGAATGCCCTTGATGAATCACTAATGGAGAGAATGCAGGTGCAGTTCCCCTGAACTTCAACAATATGTAATTTTATTAAGCAGCAAGTAAACAGTTTTGATTTTCCAAACTTTCAGAACATCAGTAGACATTGGATCAGGTTCTTCAAATTGAAGTCATTTGTCTTTACTGTGCACATATATATATATATATGTGTGTGTGTGTGTGTGTGTGTGTATGTATTGGTAATCTTACACTTCACAATTTTCTTTTACATAATTTTGCTCAATATACAATATCCCTGCAAATGCATCTGTTTGTTAACTGGTTCATTTGAGGTACAGAAGCCAGTCTGTTATTTCTCATGACTCCTCGTCCTTTATAGATTTTATTATTTATCTCAAATGGCTATTTTAAGGTTTTAGACATAATCTAATATCCCAGAAGGACATATGCATTGATTCAACATGAAATTCAGAGACAAATCCAATAAGCAGCTGTAATATGTTAGTCTTATTTGATATAAAGTAATATGTATACCTTCAATTAAAAAAATGAAACCTTGCAAACCATAGTATAAAACCACATAGGCTCTGCGGAAATCAACAACAGAATATTTGGAGTTGAGATCAAACCATATTTAACTCAGTTTATTTTGCTTAATAGGACCATGCAAAAGTAGAGCCGATCTACATGTTTTTTAAAAAATTTCAATGACAAATGACAAAACATTATTAACAGGTTCATTCATTCCTGATTAATCAGGTTAATGTGGTATTCCTGTTCTTTAAAGTGATAGTCCAGTGAAAGAAGGATTTTATTCATAAACCCTGATTCAGAGACACTCTTTAGTATGTGCTTAACTTCATATTTGTGAGTAGTTCCATTGACTTCAATGGGAGGACTTTGCTGTATGGGGACCTTAGGGAAGACTTATACTTTGATTCCAAAGTAAATTTCCTGGACAAACAGTTGTTTTGTGATTATTGTGAACTGTTCCCTTAGACTGGAGCAGAAAATGCGTAGTTTACCCAATCTTTATGTTATGATTGTCAGTCTCACTGTCGGAAACATTGTTATGACTTCTGAGGAAGACTGATTTTCTTGCCGACTGATTTTCCAGTCCTTGAAATAGCCTGTGCTTTATAGAGTGGATTGGATGTTTCTCTCTTAGATACTTGTCTTGCAACAAGTACTGGTGTTCTGGTTTAACAAATCCCTTTAAATATCTTACAGTTTATTTTTGTTTTTTATTGTAGATTTTCAGTCCATCTCTGTGAAAATTGTTCACACAGATTTATTTTTCTTCATATCCCCTCCATCTCCATATATCTGTTATACTCAGCAAAATGAAGTTATAATAATAATTATTAACAAGAATTTGCAATTATATAGTACTTTCCATCCAAAGATCTTAACAGACTTTATGTATACTAATTAACTAAATTTCACAACACCCACAGTTTGGAGATGATGAAACTGAGGCAGAAATTTGCCCGTTGAGACAGGAAGCCTGTAGTGGAGCTGAAACCTAAATCTTCCCACTGCCTTTCTCATAATATTTTCTATATTTTGGTACTGTGTATTTTTCAGGACTCTGCCTTTGGATTATGCCTATTTTTAAAGCTGCAGTGAGATTTAAATGGGCCATATAACTTATGGTGCCTATAGCTATATTGATCCCATGTACTGTAATAATGAATACATACAGTGTGGACTTTGCAACGCACATTGTTCTAATTTTTTGGTTAGATCTTTGCTTCTAGATGAGCCTCAATGTTATAATTCCTACTAAAAAAATACATTACTCTACTTTCCTATATTATCCCAATTTAACAGCATGCAAGCTAGAAACTGTCTCCCTAAGACTATGCCTGTGCAATTTTTGTTATTGTACATTGCTAATCCATAGATCAGAGAAAGAGATGATAGATTTTGTGTGCAAATTTCCTGTTTTGTATGTGTTTCTTCATTTGTTTCTAAATGCTAATTAGGAAGAAGAATTTCTGGAACATGTACAGTCCAAAAGGTTTGAAAATAGCTGTTCTAAAAATTGCTTCAATACCTATTTACTTTAGACCTGAACCGCTCTTTTGACAAATGCTTTGTTTCATGATTAACCATGGTATCCGTAATATGATTCAACTGTAACGTATAATCCATCTCAGTAAATATTTAAGTCATATACTTTGTTATTTCAGGTAGATACTTCTATTAATGTGATTATTCAGTGACAGCAGAAATCGGTAATGCTCAGCATTATATCCCTAAATCATAAATGCCTGCATTTCTCTTAGTATTACAAAGGCCTATGTGAACCCTGTTTTCATGTCTACTTAAATAAATGTTAGCTGTAGCAATTTCAATTCACTCAGTTATTCTTGTTAATAATGTACAGTACCAAGAAAATCAAGCATTGTGCCTGGAAAATTAAGGTTATATTGCATTCTAACAAACTTTGCTAGGATTGAAAATAAAAAAGGGAAAATATTTTTGCCTGGTATGTGGTATTTTAAAGATACTTGAGTCCAGATTTTCAAATTTGTCCTCATCCAAACAAACACAACGTTGCACGTACCATTTTTACATGCTATCACTTGAGCATGCAGATTATAAGATTTACATTTACAAACTCTATTTGTAAGAGTGAATCGTATGCAAGCTGGAAGGTCATGTTGTACATGTACATTCTGGGTCTGATTAAATGTTCTTTGAAATTAATGAGAATACTTCCACTGACTTTGGATCAGGCCCTTTGTCTTTTGTATACACAAGTACTAGAGTGCCATAAGTTGGCGATACAAGTGATCAGCATTTGCAAAGCTGGACACAATAAATAGAGGCCAGGTGGAATAAAGTTCCATATGTGTGCACTATTTTATTTAAATTATGTGTTCTTATTACTGTTTTTTGGTTCTTACATTTTGCAGGGTACAAAAATCATGTTGCATAATAAGCAGTGATGGGTGATATTTAAATTAGTCAGAAATATGATTTAAATAACTACCCAATATTTTGAATGTTTATCTATATATAAAGTGACAAAGAGTCCTGTGGCACCTTATAGACTAACAGATGTATTGGAGCATAAGCTTTTGTATGTGAATGCATCTAACGAAGTGGGTATTCACCCACGAAAGCTTATGCTCCAATACGTCTGTTAGTATATAAGGTGACACAGGACTCTTTGTCACTTTTTACAGAGCCAGACTATTAAGGCTACCCCTCTGATAGTAGTTATATATAAAAATTCCAGTATGCACAATTTGACTGGAGACCTCACATCATCTTCCCATCCACAATATTTACTGTTAGTGTTGGGAATAAGAATGCTGTGAAAAGACACTTCCTCATTGTCTTTGGTACTACCACTCCAAGTGCTAATGAGAACCAAAAAGTGCGCAGTAAGCCAGAATAATGTACTTGAAACACAATATGGTAGTTTGAGGATAAGCAAAATTTTGAGGTGTTCTCTGTTAGCATCATTGACTTCCTCGTACTTGGTCAAGGCTAGACACAATTGCTGGAAACTTGGGGAACCTGTATTCTCTTCTTTATTGAATTTGGGATGGGTTTTGTCCCTGGGTTACAGAGAGGGACTAGTCTTTATGCTCCACCAAGTGCAAACACTGTGACTGTACTTGGACTTTGCAAAAGGGCAAAGCAATGCTCCTACCAGCCATTCCTTAATGTCCTCCACACACCCATGGAAGGGTCAGTCATAACTGGAATATAGGCAGAGGAACCAAAGATTGTGATGCAAAGATTTTTATGAAGTAATCAATACACATGCAGCGTTTAATAAGGGGTGAAATTTATTTTCCAAATAATAATGTATTGAACAAGTCTTAATCCTTGAGTAGTTTCCATATCTAGAATGTGCTTCATGCCTGTTCTCTCTCTCTCCTATTCCTTACTTTTACTGACCAATGTTCTTAAATTATCTATTTGAGAGCTGGCCTGTTTTCCTGTTTGAAGTGATACTATATTAAATTAAATCAGAAGACAGTGGTTTTGTGCTGGTTTTGAGCTGGTTTTGAGCAGAATCATCCTCTACATTAATCCCAGTAGTTCTTTATGAAATCTATGTGTCAGTTTATAGATTCCTTTGTATCCTGTGGTAACATTCTACCTAGCATTAAAATGAGACTTGCATATCCATAGTTTCTGTTTTAGACTTTAAAACAAAACAGAATCATGTTTGATCTTTTAGAACTCCTGAGTGCATCTTGTCTGGTCCTGCTAATTTGTAGCTATTTAATTAATTAGTAGATATTATGGTAATTTTTATTTTTTTTAAATAATTTATTTGGGAAAAATAAGTTTCAGAACAAAAGTTTCAGAAATGTAATATTCACAATTAAAAATTGAAAGTATCATATTTTGTTTTACCATGAAATTATGCAATGATGCAATCATTTTTTTTTCTTATTTCGCATTCCTAAATCAGAGGATGAACCTCCTTCCACCAACCCAGGACATGTTTTGGAGGATAAACTGAAAGACAATTCAATCTATGCTGTATTCACAGCATTAATAAATTAAACTAAATCGATTAGTATTATCATTCTTAAACAAATCTGAATTAGATTTTTGGTTCTTTTGATTTTTAAAAAAAATTAATGTACTCTATTTTTAAACAGAACTATCAATGTGGAAGTTCCCCTTTTTCCAATTAGGAAAGCTCTATTTCAAAATTGATGATATGATGTGGTCTAATATAAAGAACATGGAAGTAAATAAAATACAATACTGCACCGTGGTGTCACATAAATATCCCTTTAGCAAGAGCAACATGGAAAATCAAAATTAAGAGAGGAAAAAATTATACGCAGGGATTAACATTTTTAAATTTAACTTTTGCTTTCTCAATTTTATCCAATCTGAAGCCTACAGGATTCATAAATGAGTGGATTTTAATCCAAAGTAGACTGTAAAGAGTTGGAAAGGGATCTCACAAAACTGGGTGACTGAGTAACAAATGCAGATGAATTCCAATGTTGATAAATGCAAAGTAATTCACACTGGAAAACAAAATCCCAACTAAGATTGGGTCTAAAATAGTTGTTACCACTGAGGAAAGTGATCTTAAAGTCAGGGCTGGCTCCAAGCATTCTTGGGGCAGCACAGTCCGAGCGGCTTTTTATTTATTTATTTTTTTCTTTGCTTGGGGTGGCAAAAATGGTAGTGCCAGCCCAGCTTGGAATCATTGTGCATAGTTCTCTGAAAACATCCGCTCATATGCAGTGGCAGTCAAAAAGCTAACAGAATGTTATGAACCATTAGGAATGGGATACATACGAAGACAGTACATATTATAATGTCACTATATAAATCCATGGTACACCCACACCTTGAATAGTGAGTGCAGTTCTGGTCATCCCATCTCACAATAGATATAATAGAATGGGAAAAGGGGCAGAGAAGGGTAAAAAAATGTTTTGGGATATGGAATAGTTTTCATATGAGAAGAGATTAAAAAGACTGGGACTGTTGAGCTTGGAAAAGAGACAACTGAGGGGGAATATTATAGAGGTCTATAATATCTGGAATGGTGTGGAAAAAGTGGAAAAGGAAGTGTTATTTACCCCTTCACATATCACAGGAACCAGGGAACAACAATGAAATAAATGGACAAATGGCTTAAAACAAACAAAAGGAAGTACTTCTTCACACAACACACAGTCAATCTGTGGAACTCATTGCCGGGGAATGTTGTGAAGTTCAAAAATATATGCAGGTTCAAAAAAAGAATTAGTGAAGTTCATGGAAGGTAAGTCCATCACTGGTTATTATGCAAGATGATGAAGGATACAACCCCATATTCTGGGTATCCCTAAGCCTCTGACTGCCAAATACTGGCACTGGATAACAGGGAATGGATCATTCAATAATTGCAATTTTCTGTTAATTCTCTCTGAAGTATCTGGCATTGGCTACTGTCAGAAGACAGATACTGGTCTACATGGACTGGTCTAGATGACCCAGTATGGCCATTATTATGTTCATTACATATTTTTTAATAGTTGTATTGTAATGGTAAAGAAAACTATATTTTAAAAATCTTGAGTAAGTTCCTTGCTGATCTGCTAGGTTGCCACCTTGCAGGTGGATAATATATTTTCAGAGTGGAACAAAGAATCTGTCAAGTTCTTTTGTCCTACTACCATATGGTACACCAATGACTTACATAAACACGCTTTGACAATCAAATTATTCCCTTTCAGTGTTCTTGTTCTCGAGGTGCTCTACTCAGACAAGCATAAGTGATTCTTTACATATAAAGATAGCACGTCATAGGATTATTTTCTTCATAAAATAGACAAGAAAGTTGGGCAGAGTTCCTCTCAATATGCAGAATTAAATTATTATTTCTATTCATATTGACTTCCTATACTAGCTATGAAGAAGAGTTACTCATAAAGTTAGGTAGAATTAGCTTTGCTGTTACAAGAGTAGAATGGGCCAGCCACAAAACATTCTGGGCCTGATTCTCATCTCACACCAATTTCCAGTGATGCAACTCCTTAGACCACAGTGGGTTGACCTTGGATTTACATTTGAATAACTGAGATCAGCTGAGCTTCACTTTCCTCTTCCTTTGCACAGGTAATTAGGAAAAGGGCTATAAGTATGGCAGTTGGAGAGAGACAAAAAGAAGAATTCAAAGGCTGACAGGGATGTATGTCCATGTTATGAGGACAGGATAATTTTGTTGTTTGATTTACTTATGAGTCAAAAACCATGTTGGCTACTGTTCTTCTATCTCCTTAAATCACCTTAGCTCCTTGCTCACATCCAACATAAAACCACAGCAAAACAATTGTGACTTTCCCCCAAAACTAGGGATACAAACTCCAAATAATTACTACCTCCCACTATCATGAATATTGTAACTGAGTTACTGTGCTGCCTGCATCTGTGTGTGGCACATTCAGCGACAGACCCTAAAGAGTATGCCTCCTCCCAGAAGGGAATGGAAGAGCCATGACCCATGAAGTAACCCTGGGAGAAACATCAGGGAGTGGGTGCTTCCTGGCTGGAGAAGAGCAAAGATTTTGGTGGAGTCTGCAGTACCAGCAACAGTAAAGGAGTTGCCATTTTACACTCCTCCAATAATAAAGACATGGTTTGTTATTACTAAACTGGTGCCTATGTCATCATTCCACATTCTCTGCCTCCTGTGCTAACCCACCAAGAGGGAGACCATAGGCTCACACAATATACAGAAGACAGGAAAACTCGCAATTTCTATCTTCATGCAAAAATACAAGCAAATGAGCACTTTGGAATGGATTATCTGATCCTAATAACACAATCCTTAAACAATGCTGCAGAGAAAGAAACAAAATGTCATGATTACAGTCTGATTGATTAATGTAATTCCATGTGCAACTAGTCTGACCAGCTACTGGTAGCAGTAAAGGCCAGGTTCAGTAAGTCTCTGGGAAATTTTCTAAATAAATAAAAATTTTGGCTCAACCTCCCACTGTAAAGCAGTGCTCTCATTTCTGGCTTTAGGAAATGAAAATGCAACCTCCCTTCATAACTTTTCAAGTATATCTTCTGCATTCATAAGAACTCAGGAATCATCTGTGATATGAAAGCCCCAAACTCACAACCATCATATATTTATATAAAATAAAATGAGCAAACCTTAAACATACATGAGGGGTATGGCCAACGATGCAGTTATTCCTACCCATTTAAACCTCACTTATCACCCTGATTAAATCCCCCTGTCTGCTTCAGTTCAGTGAAATTAGCAACACTAGGTCCTAACACTAGAGGTTACCAAATGAAATTAATAGGCAGCAGGTTTAAAACAAATAAAAGGCAATATTTTTTCACACAACACACAGTCAATCTATAGCACCCTTTGCCAGACAATGTTGTGAAGGCCAAGACTATAACAGGGCTCAAAAAATAAAAAGTAATAATAATAAAAAAACTATAACAGTGCTCATGGAGAGTAGGTCCATCAATGACTATTAGCCAGGAAGGACAGGGATGGTGTCCCTAGCCTTTGTTTGCCAGATGCTGGGAACAGGTGATAGGAGATGGATCACTTGATGATTACCTCTCCTATTCATTCCCTCTGCAGAACCTGGCATTGGCTACTGTCCAAAGACAGGACATTGGGCTAGATGGACCTTTGGTCTGACCCAATATGGCCCTTCTTATGTTCTTATGCTTTACTTTGCTTCACCTACACTGGTCAACTTCCATAGAGTGGAGTCTACTCTGCCACCACCAGTCGAGTCTCTTAGAATCATGTCTGCTCTGCTGCTCCTGGTCAGGTTCTTCAAAGTAAAATGTGTGGTATTGAAAGTCCTGTCCTGCAGTATCCACTCTACCACTGCTGGCCAGGCCCTGCAGACCCTGCTCTATAGAGTTCCAAATCTCTGGATGGGAAACTCAGAGCACAGGAGGATCCCTAGGCAGAGTCCTGACTCTTTGGATACTGCCCCAGTGTATCTAGAGCTAGTTTTTCCCCTTTCTACCATAGGAAGAAGCATAGGGTTCCATCTCTCTAAGTCCTCTTCTTCTGGGCTTATATCTGCATGTGACCAAAGTTACCCATATTCAAATAAATACATATGCTTCTCCTCCTCCTCCTGAAAATTAACAAAGTCAATAAAAGTTAGTCATACAAAGGCAGTATATCACTTCCTTACATTAAGCTGTCTGCCTGACATTATTTACATATTCCTCAAGCCATAATAAGGAAGTGCCTATCTCTTGAAATGGGGAATGCTCCCATTTGGTGGCATGTGTAATCTCTTTGTACCAGAGCAATTCATTTTATGAATTTTAAAATTTGGTGCTGCAAAGTTTATAGTAGCAGTTTGCTTAGTGTTTTTAAATCATCCTTTTTAACAAAACAGCAGGTCTTTCTTTCTGATTTTCTGAATGATCTGTAATGCTTTAATGGAGTATATTTTGAAGGTAATGCACATTTCTTATACCTTGATAACGTATATTAATAGCTTTAAAAGAAACAAAATAGAAAGCACAGACTGATCTAATATATCTAGATTATCTAGGACTTGAAGGCGCCAGTTCTGAATTATATTTTTTTTAAGTTTAATATAAATACTCTTAAAAAATGTCTTTCCCTCTCCCCCCCCAACAACCAATGTATTAATCTCCAACATCTGCACTGACACTCTTGGTATGTTAGTGCTTGATGTGCCTTGGTGTGCCAGGTACATGCTTTAGTGTAGCTGCAGGTGCAGGCATAGCCAGATATCTTTAGGGGAAACCATCCATCACTTACAAATGCTTGATTATAAATCTGAATAGAACTAAAGAAGCAAAATTCTGCAGGTGCTTTGTGAACAATGAAGATGGCCTTTATATGAAACCCCTTCAAAAACTGTGCCCTTCTTCCACCTCCCTTCCACCCCTTCAAGAAAATAAATCATAGAGTGAGAGTGCAGTCTCTTGGAGGATAATCCATACTCCTGCAAAATGGTACAATGTGCATATTTCTCCTTTCAGGGACAGTTTTTGTAAATGCATTCTAGCAATGTTGATGAGTACAAACTGTAAGAATTAATATTAAAACATGAATTACTTCTGCACTGAATATAAATCAACATATTTACTGATTTTGCTAAAAGGAGATTTGCTTGAATGAAGGTTTCTGATGAATTAAAAATGAAACTTTTTCATTATAGCCCAGCACCAGCGTATACCTCAATAGAAATGCGGTTTATATTTCCCCTCACATCATGGTAGAATGAAGAGAATTCCTTTTCCTAACTGACCTTTTATTAAAGGTATTATACTCAAGATTCTCTGTGAAAGATAAAAACAACAACCTTCACTTTCTGTTCTCTAAAATATTAATGAGTCTTTGACATGGGAACTAGTTTCCTCATTCACATGCAGTTGTAGCATGTTTGCTGTTCATTGGAAATCTTGTAGTGTCTCAAGTATCACCTGGGAAATAAAGGTCTATGTCAGGTTTTATGAAGCCTGTATGTTTGATAAAAGTTGGTGATTGGATGTTGATGAGCTCATGGAACAAGCAGCTTTGAGCAGTCATAGGGGTTTTTTCAAGATGCACATCAGACACTATAGGATTTGGACGATGGAGCTTGTGCTACACAAACTGTAGTTCTGGAAAAGCAAAAGCAAAGATAACTCAAAAGTAAATCTCTTTTTACCCCAAACAACCATACTACATATAATCATATATTGTCTCAGAACAATTCCAGGTTTTCCAAGATTTTGTGTAGAACTTTACATACATAACATTATAAAGTATTAAGTGAATCACATTATGTTCCTTAATGAAACCTAGATATAAACTTATGTTGATTCACCTGCTAAGGAAAGAAGGAAAAGGTCAGTTCTGGCACTTCTTATGCATGAAAGTGCTCCCATTTATATTATTGGAACTACACGATGTCTCAGTTCAGGAAAGCATTTGAGCATGTGCCTAGGTCCCACTTACTTCACTAATTTTCATAAACTGTAATGAAATTTATCAAATATATTATTTGATTAATATTATTTGACCACCTCTGACTTTACACGGTAATGCTGGGATACCTGGAGTTATAGTCTTGATATCATCATTCCAGGCCCAAATAATTTGGAGGTTTCTCTACTAGTGAAACAAAGAACAAAGTGTTATACATTTGTTCTCTACTGTCCTTGGAAGACAAGGATCTTAAAATCCTGCTATATAATGATGGTCAGTCAGCACATTAGAAAATAAGGGTTAAGGTTATTACCTAATTTTCTGATTAGTATATCTTATTGTAAAATGATTGGGCCAAAACCTAGGCCCCATGATGGTAATTTTGCACCCTTCCTGGCACAGGAGGCATAATTAGTGGAAACAGGAGTGGTTAGGGTGTTCTTGTGTCCAGACAACCCCTTGCCTCTTACACTGATGGGCAGCCAGTAGTTCATCAGAACTACTCTTCCTTACAGCATGGACAGGATCAGCCTTCATCTAGCCCCAAGATCATGAGCAGGTAAATGTGGCTTAAAGTCATCTTTGTATCCCTTTGGTCTTGTGCCAAGCACAGTTCAGCCATACTGGAGGATCTGTTCCATTATCTGTAACTACTGAAAACCAGTGTGTACCTCTGTGTTTCCAACAGCAGCCATCATCAATCTTATGTACTTGTTATGCATCTCCATCAACTGACTTTGTATTCTGTGGTAGTTTTTCTTGGTATTGCTCTTGTAGCAGTCACTCACTAGATTCAATTACATTTTGAGCACTAGGCAGTTATGAATCCACCAGTGTGTGTGTGTGTACGTGTGCATGTGCACGTGTCTTTAATAAAACATCGATAATCACTACACAAGGAGGTTGCAAATGCTATCATGCTATTGGTATCTATAATTATAGTGACTAGATAAGACTGTCTTATATAATTAGTGAAAGTGGACCAAATATTGTTTAAAATCACAATGGCCTTTCCAGTTTGTGATTTGAACACGTGCATTGGACTGTCATGCTCCTCTCTAATCTATTTTAAACCTGCCCTATGAAAGAATGGCTAAATAAAATAAGGCAACAGCAAATAAAAACAAACACAATGATTCCTCCCTGGTAAATTAAAAGGGAAGCTTAAGAAATGTAAATATAAGAAAGGAGAGACTTCAAATGGCTATCAGTTCTTCTTCTAGTGCAGGAGTCGGCAACCTTTCAGAAGTGGTGTGCCGAGTCTTCATTTATTCACTCTAATTTAAGGTTTTATGTGCCGGTCATACTTTTTAATGTTTTTTAGAAGGTCTCTCTCTACAAGTCTATATATTATATAACTAAACTAGTGTTGTATTGTAAAATAAACAAGGTTTTCAAAATGTTTAAGAAGCTTCATTTAAAATTAAATTAAAATGTTGATCCTACGCACCTTTGACCACTCAGCCGCAGCTGGTCTGGGCTTCTGTTCACCTAGGCAGCACGTGGCTGAGTGGGCCTGCGCCCGGGACCGTCCCAGCTGGGAAGGGTCTGGCCGCCAGAACCCCAGACCGGCAGCGGGCTGTATGGGCTAGTGGCCAAGGACCCAGACAGCAAAGGCTGAGCGCTCAGCTCACTGCCGCTCAGGGGTTCCATCCTCCGGCTCCTACCAGCCAGGATCCGGCTGCCGGACCCGCTCAACAGTGCCATCTGGGTCCCGGCCCTGCCCACATACAGTGGGTACTACTCTTCCTGGTTCCAGCCCAATTCCTTCTTTCGCTCTCTACTGAGCTGAGAGTTGGAGTGGACCGAGCACAGGGCTGGGGGTGAAGGGTTTGGCCAGGAGCTAACATACAGGAGGGGCTCAGAGTTGGGACGAGGATGAGGTTTGGGTTCGGGCACTACCTGGCAGCTCCCAATGTTGATGTGAGGGTGCAAGGGGAATGTGAGTGGAGGTGCACGGCGGCTCTCCATTTGGGCTCAGGGTGGGGGTGGATGTGCAGGGGCATGGGAATGTAGGGGGGACTGGGGATGTGGGAAGGTGCAAGAGTCAGGGCAGAGGTGCTGGGCATGTGCGGGGGGTGCAGCTGTCAGGCGTAGGGGGGCTGGATATGTTGGGGGCCGGTCAGGCTGGGATCATGCGAGTCTAGGAAGTTCACGAAGCCAAGTCAGTGGTAAGGCAGGCGGCCTGGGGGATGCAGGGCTCACGCAGAGGGCTTGTGTGTGGTGTGTGGGGGGGAGAATCATGAGCGCAGAGGTTGACTGCATTTCCCTAACAGAACCCTCCACTCCCCCCGCTCTGTCCGATCCTAACCCTCCTGGGACCCACCCTATCTAAGCCGCCTCGACTATATCTCCTGAATGCCCCCCCACCAGATCTACACCGCTACTGTCCCTCTGAACGCCAACACTGTATCCATACACCACCCAGACAGACCGGACTCCCTAGCCTATCTATATCTGCCTCGCCCCTGACAGACCAACTCGAACCATACAACCCCATCCACACGCGCTCCCAACCCCTCTCCACCCACCTACCTCCTGACACTCCCCAGAACTCCTGACTCATCAACCCCCCAGCTCCTTGTCCTCTGCACCCCTCCTCAGATACCCCCACCACCCTACATGCTCCCCAGGACCCTCTTTGCTCCCTGTCCCTGATTGCCTGACCCCTATCCACCCCCAAACGACCCGGGACTCATAATGCCCATACCCTTGCTCCTGACTGCCACCTCCAGACCCGCCCTAACACACACCTCCAAACCAACCCCTGCTCACTGTCCTGACTGCCCCACCCCAACCCGAAGCCGGCCCCCTCACCAGGAGGCTCCTCGCTCATTCGGAGTCCTGCCGCCGCCACCCCCGCGCGCAGCCCTGCTCCAGCCCGCCCCTCAGAGCGCTGTGCGCGGGGCAGCAGGGCTCCGGGTGAGCGAGGAGCGTCTTTCCCTCCCCACGGAGCCAAACGCTGCCCCGCGGGAGCGCGCAGCCCCAGCCCCCCAAAGCTCTGCACGGGCGGGGGAGGGGGCGGCGGCTTGCTGCGCTCAGCCAGCGCTCCGGCCCGGGACCGCGGACCCCGCGGATTTGCGCCGCAGGATTTTTAATGACACGGGGAGTCCCAGCAGGCAGCCGCGTGCCATTAAAAAGTGGCTCTCGTGCAATCAGTTGCCGACCCCTGCTCTAGTCATTGTTTTGAATTAACACCCACATCTTTCCTTATATTTTGTAATAATCCGGAGGCAGGATTGAAACCAAAACCAATGAGTGGAGAAAGGTAAAAGAACAAACATACCCTCCCAGCTACCTCTGAGTAAAAGGAAACATTTTAAAATGCCTGCAGCTCAGTTAAGAGCCTGACTGGAAAGATACAGAATCTTCAACACAAGTACTGGTATATTTCAAAAATAAATTTATCCTTTAGATTCCCTTTAGGAAGCCATTATAGGCTAAGGCTAATCAATTTCTTGAGCAGTTGGATAATATTTTAACGGTTTGGCATCATGGATGATGCCTAAATTGTATTCAGTCTTTTCATCCATAACAATATAGTACAGCTTGTAGGGTCACTCTATGAGGCAGGAATGTCTGTACAGCTCTGAATAGTATTGGATACGGGCAGTCTGCACACACTTTTCCCATAGGCTTGTAAATTATATTGTATTGACTATTATTATTTATTTAGGACAGAGACTCAAACTGATGGTCGATCAAGTGGTTCTTTAACTGTGGTCTTCTATCTACATATGGGTTTTATATTGCCACCTATAACTATAGTATCTGAGTGCCTTCTATGTCTAATCAACAGCAGTAGTGGAATCCTTCCTGGAGTTCATGGAGTCTCTGATACTTCTTCCTATTCAGGGGCAAAACTCCACTTGAGTGTAGAGGTTTTGGGGTTGATTTTTTGTTGTTGGTAAGTGTTTAAGAACGGGGTGTCAGTGCTATGAATGTCATTCTTAAATGGAAAGACTTATTCTAAGAGAAAAGTTTTCCAGCGGATTGTTTCTCAAACTGTAGAACATTTGCTGCTATTCTGCATAGACCCATCTCATCACATAGTGCTAACTCTGCTGCTGCTTTCCAGTTGCTAAATGCTTTAAATGATTTCCTAATATTATTTTCCTGTGTAATCAACTTGTTCAAAAGCCACAGGTCAAGTGCATGAGCATGAATTGAAGCAAAGGTTGAAAAAGCAATTCTGAATAAGCAAAGTGTCTATGAGAAAATTGCTGTATTGAGTAGTGCTCAACACTGTAAAAACTGATTAAAGTGAAGACATGGAGAATGGCTTGCAAAAATAATCACAAGATTTAACCGCCTTAGAAAGTTATTTAAATGTGTGTGCTGCAGGAGTCTAGTTTTCTCCAGGATGATAATCCATGACCCTTAATTCAAAAAGCGTTGCAAACCACATTGGGGGGAGGGGGGATTCTTTAGTAGACATTGTCTTAACAGATACAAAGGAACTGATCACAAAATTATAATTTAATTATCAGAATCACAAAACCATTGTGATTTTAAAGAATGTCTGGCCCTCTTTCAGTAATTGTATGAGGAAATCTTCTCTAGTCATTATAACGCACCAATGGTAAGACTTTGCATTTGCAACCTCCTTGTGAAGTAATTATCAAAGTTTTATCAATTTGTCTACCTGCAACTTCCAGCTATTTGTTCCCCTTGTAAATGCTTATAGACTGTAATCAAATACCCTCTTAGTCTTCTCTTTGTTAAGCTAACTAGATTGAGCTATTTGATTCTCTCACGTTTTCTAATACTTCAGTCATTGTTGAGGCTCTTCTCTGGCCCCATTCCAGTTTATCTACCTGCTTCTTGAATTATGGACTCCAGAATTGGACTCAGTACTCCCACAGTGGCAGTACAAGTGCATATATAGAAGTAAGATAACTTCTCTGCTCCTACTTGGGATTCCTCTGTTTAAACACCCCAGCATTTCATTAGCTCTTTTGGCCTTAGAGTCACTTATGTTCAGCTGAATATCCACCATGATCCCCAAATCTTTTTCAGTGTCACTGAATGATCACAATGGTCCCTTCTTGCCTGGAAATCTATGCATAATTAGAGGTGTGAAAATGTTTGCTTACAACTTTTGATCAAAAATTGTCATTCTTGTCTTTTCCATAATTTCATATCCCTGCAAATCACCTTTCTGTGAAAGTGTGAGCAAGGGTTATTCATTTTGTTTTTGGAACATGAAAACACAGACACACAGAAATGTCTTTTAATCATAATTTCACACTGACAAAATTTTGAGTAGAAGCAGAAGAGTGATGTGACTAACAATTTTTGGCTGTAAGGAGAAAGGATTTCAGGATTAGACCCTCACAATATAATCTACCAAGATTATAGCAAAGGTTTTTGGTTTTGTTTTGTTTTTGAAAATACATTAGACTATAAAATATATATCATTGTTCTTGGTTCCAAATATAATTCTCCACTAATATAATTCACCCTAAATATATTTATCTGAAACAGAACCCAAGAAAAATGTATAGTTCATGATATGACCTTGAACTGACACTGTTCTCTGAAAAATGTAATCTTTGATTTGGAGTTTGACTGTTTCTGGCTGTCAGTAAACAGTGTTAAGAAAGATAAAGTGAATAAAAAAACTGTAGCACCTCAAAGACTGTCTGCCTAATATTTCATTTATTGTAGGTAGGAGATATGTAGTTGACATGGTTTTATATATAAGCTGTATATCATCCACATAAAACACTGTTGACTCTTCAGCATAAGAGGAAGTGCCCAAGGTGAATTGGAAAACCTTTCTAGTCATACCAGCTTGTAGGGTGTAGATACTTTTTTCCAAGAGCTGACAGGCTAAATAAAGAGTTAGTCATTTAAGTTTATTCATCAATTCACTCTCCAAGACATTCAAGGGCAATAAATTGAGCTAAGAAAAGGCAAACTCCATGAAGTTACTTTGTATCTGGGTGTACATCTTCTTTTCTCAGTCTTTTTGTAATTCTTCAGGAGAAGAAGTTAAAAAAAAAGGGTGTGTGTGTGGGGGGAAGCATTGCAAATGAACCAGAATGTGAAAAAGAATGATCTGTCGTGATAAGCCTACATTCAGAGAACAGTGATATAACTTCCTATTACAACCTTGCCTTTCTAGAGCCAAGTCCAGAATTACTCTCATTCCATCCTCAAGGAAAGGACATATCTATTGCAGCAATATTTAGAATGAGCCCATGTAGCACTGCAGAACAAAGTAGTAACATTGAAGAAGCACTGAAGCCTCCATTAAACTACTCTTTAGAAATTTCAACTTGAGGATGAGTAAAGTAGCCTGAAGTAGTTTTCTATGGTAAAGACATCTAATAAATCACTATAGGCAGTGACACAACCCCAAACCAAAGAAAATAAATACACAGAATGTCTCCCCTGGATCTGTGCAATGAAGGGAGCTTGTGTGTGTGATTGTGATACCTGGAGAAACTCTGTTGGTTAAGGGAGCCTCATATAGGAAGGGAAGAGGAAAGAGGAACGGGCTGAGGGGACTCATGTTGTTCACTCACTAGCCCCAAAAGACATACTGAGGGAAGTTAATAAACTCTGTTAATGCAGCCCAAACTGTCAGAGCAGCATTAAGAAACTCAACCAGGGCTGAGCATCCAACCCTATGCATGCCGTTACCTTTCCACCCTTGCTATACCTTAATGTAATGGATTATTTAACACTATATTACATGGTTCTTTCTAAATAAGAATAAATGTGCTATTTCAAGATTGGCAGGAAGGCAAATTTGGGATATAAGTTTATTACTTGACATCTTATTCATGAAATCTTTCAAAAAATACGTTTTCATAAGATCATACCGACTGTAGCTAAAAGTTTAATCTCTTAATCAAGAATTTGTGGTAACAATAATGTATATAGGAATAAAAATTAATTATTTGAATACAAAAGCTCTCATGTTAAAAGAAAGAAGTAATTGAAATACATGTTTTCATTAAGGGTCAGATCCTCAGCTGGTGCCAGTACACAGTAAAGGTATGCTGATTTATACCAGCTGAGGATCTGGTGCTATGTGTGTCAAACAGCAGTAACGACTGAAAGTAAAATTCTATAAAAATGTACAGTACAAACATATAAAAATAAATGTAGCTAAACTTTATGCCAAAGGTATCTGTTTATATTTTGGTGACTGAAATATATTGGGACTGATTCTGCCACATGCAGTCATGATGAAAAGTATTTTAGTCCCTAGGAAACCCCTTTAAAATAGAATTCAACTACCTCTAAACGTGAAGAAAGGTGGCAAACTGGGTCCATTATTGTTAGTGATTTGAAAACAGTTTTAAGGATAGCTATTTTTAGCTTACAAGAGATATTTAACCCAAATAATATAAAAAAAGAATACCTGTGAAGACATGTCACAAAGTTTAACCGAAAAGCTTTTCCCCCTCAAAAATTGTGTAATGAGCTTCATATCAAGGAAGCAATGTGTTATATGCCAACATAATATATGTGAATATTTTTTTAATGATTATGTATTCTTGTATGGAAGACAAAATGTTGTCTTCCTTATTCTATAATTGTAAATATATTAAAAATGCTGTGTTAGGAAATTTCATAAATGGCATAAGAAATATTTGATATATTTAAGTGAAAAAAATTACATAGTACAATTATACACTCGATATAGAATTCTTTAAAATCAGTAACAAAAATAATATAAACTATATCACTCTCTTCAGTTCTATAGGCTTGAGTGTTTTCTACACAATTTGATTACTCTTCTGTACACACTATTGATTTGATTTCTAATAAATTCTATACAACTTTTCCACAGGGAGTAAGTGTCCAAACACCATGGGGGTTAATGATGTATGATTTGCATCCATATATGGAAATTACTGAAATGCCACACATGAAGCATAACTTCACTTTAGAAAAAGATGGGCAGGAAAGGAGCAAACCCTTGTTTAAATACAGAAATAATTTAATAAGTTACAAGCATGGCAAAAAAACCTATGAAACACATGAAACAAATGGATTTTGATTTTTCACACGAATGTGCCGTCACCTGAAAACTGTAGTGTCAATTCCATAACAATACCCAATGTAAGAAGTGATGTTATACTCTGATGCACCCCAGAACTGCAATCCCAAAATAACAACACAACAAAGCAAGACACACAGGTAAGTTGTCAATCAAAAGATGTAATGACCATGAACTGATTAAATCAGCAACAATCTGAGTAAACCATAATAACAGTGTGAAAGGCAGATTTGTAGCAGCAGACCATGAGTAGCTGCACACACACACACACACACACACCACGGCCATACTGGGTCAGACCAAAGGTACATCTAGCCCAGTATACTGTCTTCCGACAGATGCCCCAGAGTGAATGAACAGAACAGGTAATCATCAAGTGATCCGTCCCATCGCCCATTCCCAGATTCTGGCAAAGAGAGGTTAGGGAAACCATCCCTGCCCATCCTGGCTAATAGCCATTGATGGACCTATCCACCATGAATTTATCTAATTCTTTTTTGAACCCTGTTATAGTCTTGGCCTTCACAACATTCTCTGGCAAAGAGTTCCATAGGTTGACTGTGTGCTGTGTGAAGAAATACTTCCTTCTGTTTGTTTTAAACCTACTGCCTATTAGTTTCATTTGGTGACCCCTAGTTCTTTTTATATACTTCAATCATATCTCCCTTTAGTCATTTCTTTTTCAAGCTGAAAAGTCCCAGTCTTATTAATCTCTCCTCATATGGAAGCTGTACAAACCCCTAACCTTTTTTGTTGACCTTTTCAAAACCTTTTCTAATTTCAATATATATTTTAGAAATAGGGCAATCACATCTGCATGCAGTATTCAAGATGTAGGCACACCATGGATTTATATAGCAGCAATATGATATTTTCTATCCTATTCTCTATATCTTTCCTAATGATTCCCAACACTCTGTTTGCTTTTTTGATTGCCGCTGCACACTGAGTAGATGTTTTCAGAGAAGAACCACAATGACTTCAAGATCTTTTTCTTGGAGTGGTAACAGCAAATTTAGACCCCATAATTTTATATGTATAATTGAGATTATGTTTTCCAGTGTGCATTACTTTGCATTTATTAACAGTGAATTTCATCTGCCATTTTGTTGCCCAGTCACCCAGTTTTGAGAGATCCTTTTGTAGCCCTTCATAGTCTTCCTGGGAGTTAACTATCTTGAGTAGTTTTGTATCATCTGCAAATTTTGCCACCACACTGTTTACCCCCTTTTCCAGATCATTTATAAATATGTTGAATAGGACTGGTCCCAGTACAGACGCCTGGGGGAAACCACTATTTACCTCTTTGCATTTCGAACACTTACCATTTATTCCTACCCTTTGTTTCCTATCTATTAACCAGTTATCAGTCCATAAGAGGACCTTCTTTGTTATCCCATGACAACTTACTTTGCTTAAGAGTCTTTGGTGAGGGATCTTGTCAAAGACTTTCTGAAAATCTAAGTACACTATATCCACTGGTTCCCCCTGTCCACATGCTTGTTGACTCCCTCAAATAATTCTAGTAGATAGGTGAGGCATGATTTCCCCTTACAAAAATCATATTGACTCTTCCCCAGCAAGTTCATCTATGTTCATCTATGTGTCTGAAAATTTTGTTCTTTACTGTAGTTTTAACCTGCTTGCCCAGTAGTCAAGCTTACTGGCACCTCCAGAGACCTTTTTTAAAATTGGCATCACATTAACTATCTTCCAGTCATTTGGTATAGAAGCTGATTTAAATGATAGGTTACAGTTAGTAGCTACAGTTAGTAGTTCTGCAATTTCACATTTGGATTCCTTCAGAACTCTTGAGTGAATATCATCCGCTCCTGGTGACTTATTACTATTTTGCTTATCAATTGGTTCAAAAACCTCCTCTAATGACAGGCCAATCTGGGGCAGTTTTTCAGATTTGTCACCTAAAAAGAATGGCTCAAATTTGGGAACCTATCTCATATCCTCAGCTGTGAAGACCCATGCAAAGAATTAATTTAGTTTCTCCACAAAATGACCTTATCATCCATGAATGCTCCTTTAGCATCTTGAATGTCCAGTCACCCTCTTGGTAGTTTAGCAGGCTTCCTGCTTTTGATGTACTTTAAAAAAAAAATTGCTATTACTTTTTGAGTCTTTGTCTAGTTGTTCTTCAAATTCTTTTTTGGCCTTCCTAATTATATTTTTGCACTTCGTTTGCCGGAGTTTATGCTCCTTTCTTTTTGTTCACTAATATTTAACTTCTACTTTTTTAAAAGATGCCTTTTTGCCTCTCACTGCTTCTTTTACTTTGCTGTTTAGCCACAGTGGCTCTTTTTTTGATTTTCTTACTATGTTTTTTTAATTTGAGGTATGCATTTAAGTTGAGCCTCTATTATGGTCTTTTTCAAAAGTTTCCATGCGGCTTGCAGGGATTTTACTTTTGGTGCTGTACCTTTTAATTTCTGTTTAACTAACTTCCTCATTTTTGTGTAGTTCCCCTTTCTGAAATTAAATGTACAGTGTTGGGCTGCTGTGGTGTTTTTCTCACCACAGGGATGTTAAATTTCATTATATTATGGTCACTATTACCAAGCGGTCCAGCTATATTCACCTCTTGGATCTGATTTCTGTTCTTCACTTAGGACTAAATCAAGAATTGCCTCTCCTCTTGTGGGTTCCAGGACTAGCTGCTCCAAGAAGCAGTCATTTACAGTGTCAAGAAAACTTTATCTTTGCATCTCATCCTGAGGTGACATGTTCCAAGTCAATATGTGGATAGTTGAAATCCCTCATTATTATTAAGTTTTTCTATTTTAATAGCCTCTTAATCTCCCTGAGCATTCCACAGTCATTATCCCCAACCTGGCAGGTGGTTGGTAATATATTCCTACAGCTATATTCTTATTATATAAGCATGGAATTACTATTCATAGAAATTACATGGTATTGTGTCATTTATTTAAATTTTTTAGTTGATTTGACTCTACACTTTCTTTCTCATATAGTGCCACTCCCCCACCAGCACAACCTGTTCTATCCTTCCCAAATATTTTGTACCCTGGTATTATTGTTTCCCACTGATTATCCTAATTCCACCAAGTTTCTGTGATGCCTATTATGTCAATATCCTCATTTAATATGAGACACTCTAGTTCACCCATCTTATTATTTACCCTTCTAGCATTTGTGTACAAGCACTTTAAAAACTTGTCACTTTTTAGCTGTCTGCCATTACATGATGTAATTGAATGAACCTTCTTTTTTCATTTGACTGTTTCTCATCAGATCCTAGCTGTATTTTATCATCTTCCATCCTCTTGGGCATAAGGACATAAGGAATCTCCTTAGGACATAAGGAATCTCCATTTATAGATCCTCCCCTAAGGGATATCCAAACCACGTGCTCCTCTGCACTTGTCAGCTTTCCCCCAGCCCTTTGTTTCAAAACTGCTCTGCAACCTTTTTAATTTTAAGCGCCAGCAATCTGATTCCATTTTGGTTTAGGTGGAGCCCATTCTTCCTGTATAAGCTCCCCCTTTCCCAAAAGTTTCCCCAGTTCCTAATAAATCTAAACCTCTCCTCCCTACACCATCATTTTATCCATGCATTGAGGCCCTGCAGCTCTGCCTGTCTAACTGACCCTGTGCGTGGAACTGGAAGCATTTCAGAGAATGCTACCATAGAGGTTCTGGACTTCAATCTCTTACCAAGCAGCCTAAATTTGGCATCCAGGACCTCTCTTCTATCCTTCCCTATGACATTGGTAACTACATGTACCACAACCATCGGTCTATCTAGAGGTCTCGAGAGATTTGCAGCCTTCTCATCAAGCAGGCAAGTCACCATGCAGTTCTGTCAGTCATTGCAAACCCAGCTACCTATGTTTCTAATTATCAAATTGCCCATTACTAATACCTGTTTCTTCCTAATGACTGGAGTTCCCTCTCCTAAAGAGGTATCCTCTTGCACAACATCATCTAGATGCACAACGTCATCTAGAAGGAGGGTCCCAACTATGGGATCATTTCTCTCTGTTCTAGTTGGATGTTCTCCTTCCCTGGGACTTTCATCTTCCTCAACAGCACAGAAGCTCTCAGACTGGGAGTGGGACCATTCTACTGTGCCCTGTAAAGTCTCATCTATGTACCACTCAGTCTCCCTCAGCTCCTCCAGTTCAGCCACTCTGGTCTTCAAATCCTATACATAGTCTCTGAGGGCCAGGAGCTCCTTGAACCAAATGCACATATACGCCACCTGCCCTTAGGGCAGGTAATCATACATGCTGCACTGGGTGCAAGAAACTGGACTTCTGTCTGAATTCTCTTTTTGCTCCTCTAGATCATTTCTTTGTTGTTGTTTTGTTTTTATCAGGGGCTGGTTTTTGGCGTTAAGTTTAAAGAAGATTAAAGAATGTTAAGTGTATGTAGCCCCCCCTTAACCGCCCCCCCCCGGAAACTCCCATGCAAAACTCCCCTGTTAGCCGCTCCTATTCACTAGCGCATGCACGCACACATACACACACAAACTGGACCACTGAGTTCAGAAAGCAGGAACTAGAAAACAAATAGGAACAAGGAGAAGGAAGGCATCACATACACACATCCCAGTCATCACAGGTAGATGATTTGAAAAATGCAATGTCTCTGTGGCAATAGAAAACACTGGCTGCCATTTTGGATTCACTGCTGTGTGGAGTGAGTCATTCATATGACCACTTTTAAAGCTTTGTTCCTTGCCTTCAGAACTCCTTTTTCAGAGTTTTTTCCCCTCTCTAATTACATACAAAACCCTGTGTTAAATATACATAATTAAGGTTGCAGAGAATCCTGTGGCACCTTATAGACTAACAGACGTTTTGGAGCGTGAGCTTTCGTGGGTGAATACCCACTTCGTCAGACGCATGTAGTGGAAATTTCCAGGGGCAGGTATATATATGCTAGCAAGCAAGCTAGAGATAACGAGGTTAGTTCAATCAGGGAGGGTGAGGCCCTGTTCTGAAAGCACTAGAAGGTGTGAAACCCAAGGAGAGAAAACTGGTTCTGTAATTGGCAAGCCATTCACATCTTTGTTTAGTCCAGAGCCTTGATGGTGTCAAATTTGGCAGATGAACTGAAGCTCAAGCCAGTTTTCTCATTTAAAGTCTGGTCCTGAGAGTTTTTTTGCTGGCAGGATAGCCACCTTAAGGTCTGCTATAGTGTGGCCCAGGGAGGTTGAACGTGGGCATCTTATGTTCAGGTTACTCCCAACGACCACAACACCCGGAAATCCGGCGACCCAGTATTTGGGCATTGGCAACTCTCACTGAAGGCACTGTCGGATAATGTGGACCTCTCTACCTCACGAACCCATGCTACCAGCCTCTCCAGTCTATCTCCGTGACACGACACGATTTGCCTGAGGAAACTACAACGCATTTGTCACCTCCCAGAAAACACCATCCTAGCCACCTGATTAGAGGCTCTCTACACAAACATCCCACACACAGATGGAATACAAGTTGTTAGAAGAGTATCCCTGATGCATGCCAAGCACACTGGCTTGAGCTCTGTTGCCTTTATATCAACACAACTATTTCAATTGATGACAATATATACGCTCCAGATCAGTGGCACTGCTAAAATGGGCACCCCATGGCGCCACACTATCCAACTATTTTTTATGGCTGACCTGGAACAACGATCATCTCAGCTCTCGTCTGCCTCACGGCCCTTCTGTACCACTACGCTAATTGATGAATCTTCATCATCTGGACCCCATGAAGAGGATAACATAACTAGACCATATTCCACCATGATTTCCAACTGTACCACCGACCACTAAGCCCATCATATCCCTCATAGCCTGGACCAATCCTACAACGGGAGGTCCACTTATCTCAGACACCGTGTGCACCAATAAGTAGGTAGATTAACATCCCTATGATTCGAACAATAACTATGCCGACGCGCTACGCCTACCTTCATGCCTCCAGCTTCCATCCCGGGCAATCACACGATCCATTGTCCTACACAAGCACTGAGTACAAAATGCAATCTGCTCTAACCCTCAGACAGAGACCAACACCTACAAAATCTCCACCAAGCTCTCAAACTACAATCCCGCACGAGGAATTAGAACAGATCAACAGAAGCCAGACGTGTACCAGAAGCCTCCTACTGCAAGACAAACCGCAAAGAAAGAAAGCCAAAGGACTCCAGGCCATGCACATCCAGCCCCACAGCTAAAACACCCTCCAAACGCATCATCAGGGACTACAACCATCCCTGACAATGATCCCGACACTTTTCATCGGGTCACTTGGGTGGCAGGCCCAATCCTTGCCAAGACAAACCTGCCAACCGAAACGTTATTCTCACCCAGCAACTGCACACCGTACCATAGTAACTCTAGCTCAGGAACCAATCCATGCACAACCTTGATGCCAACCTCTGCCCACTATATCTACACGCAGCAAACCATCACAGACCTAACAGATCAGACCATACCATCACTGGTTCATTCACTGGCACGTCCATAAGATAACGCCATCATATGCCAGCAATGCCCCTCTGCTATGGTACACTCGGTCCGAAACTGGACAGTCAACTACAGAAAAGGATAAATGGACACAATCAGATATCAAGGAATGGCAATAACAACCTGTTAGGAGAGCAACTTTCAACGCTCCCTGCCACCACTATAGCAGACCTAAGGTGGCATGATCCTCAGCAAAACTTCAGGAACCAGACTTAAAGAGAAACTGCTGAGGCTTCAAGTTCATCTGCAATTTGACACCATCAGCTCTGGACTAAACAAAGACCTGTGAATGGCTTGACCAAATTACAGAACGCAGTTTCTCTCCCTTGGTTTTCACACCTCTACTCGCTAGAACGGTCCCACGCCAGTTACCCATCCGATGAACTATACCTCGTATCTCTAGCTTGCTTGCTTAGCATATCTATACACTGCCCCTCGGAAATTATCCACTACCTGCGTCTGACGAAGTGGGTATTCACCCACGAAAGCTCACGCTCCAAAACGTCTGTTAGTCTATAAGGTGCCACAGGATTCTCTGCTGCTTTTTCAGATCCAGACTAACACGGCTACCCCTCTGATACTTGATATAATTAAGGTTGCAAATTCAAGCACCCAAAATTAGGAAAGGCTAGTATTAAGGTTGCTTGTGTATTATGAATGATCACATTCTATTTTTTTCATAGGAAAAATGCTTCATTCAGTTCACAGGATGAATGGTCCTTAGTTAATGAACTGTTTTATCCTTATTGTTCAATGTCTGGTCCCAACCCTACTCTGAGGACAGAATTATTCATTTCCTCATGGGATTTTCTTTGGTGCTTATCACTACAATATCTGATTGCTTGAGAACCATTAGTTATTTACACAAAGCCCCTCTGAAGTGAGAAGGTGGTACCATCTCTGTTTTACAAGAGGAGAATTGAAGCACAGAGGTTATGTCTACACCACAAATGAAGTGTTATTGTAGCACAGGTAGGCATAATCGGTATTAGCTTTAATCTAGCTACCTTGAGTAACAATAGCAGTGTAGACATGGCAGCACAAGTTTCAGCCTGGGCTAGCAACTTGAGTAAAAGTCCTCCAGGCACTTTGGGTAGGCAATGTACTTTTTGGCTTATGCACACATCTATATTGCTGTTTTTTACCTGTGCTAACTAGATTAAATCTAGCACAAGTATGCCTACCCATACTACAATCACTCTTCCACTTGCATTGTAGATATATTTGGAGTGATTAGGGTCAAAAGTTTCCATTAATTCTGGGTGCCCAATTTGAGACACCTAAAATCTGATTTTTCACAGTACTTAGCATTATTTACCACTTAATATATTCAGCTACAGCTGTCACTGACTTCAGTTGTAGCTGTGAATGCTCAACACTTCTGCAAATCAGACTCCAGGGTTTCAAGTTAGATACCCAGAAAACAAGCTACACACAATTAATGATCACCTGCGAAAAGTATGGTTTAAGTGATTTGTCCAGCATCACATAGGAACTCAGTGTCAGAGGTAGGGATAGAATCCAATTCTCCAGGGCAGCATTCAACTCTTTTTTTCCCCCCTCTTGCAATCCTCTGCCTTGTTCACCACACACTTTCCAACTTTTGCAACAAATGAGGCAAAGGTCTTACAAAGAGCAGCTTCCTTCTCTAAACAACCCTGATTCACTGCCAGATCAGGTCCACCGTGTGCACTCCCCATTAATTGGCTTGCATTCCCAGGTTCCCTCCCCAGGCTCTTCATCTAATCTCCAGTCTCCCTCCTCCACCAACACTACAGCTCAGCCTGTGGCAGTTACCCAACATGGAAAATTTTAGTCAAAACAGCTAACATTTGGCAAAACTGAAATCAAGTTCTTAAAATAGGATGTGCTGGGCAACCTTAATAATAGGTGGCGCTACCAGTCCTGCCTATAGAGAATGTGTGTTGCAATTCTCTCTACAGTCGTTGTCTTTCCTTTCAAGAACTTCCTATTGTTATTGCTGGTTTCTCCTGTTGATGCCATTAAGAATATTAGACTAAATTCCAAAGAGCCTTTATGTGATAAGAAGGGATCCACACAGACAGGAGCTGCTAATTTAAATGAATTCCCAGCTCCCTATATCCCATACTGATCAGCCCATTTTGTATTCCTATCCTTCTTTCTCCCATGCATTAGAGCCGTGTACAATCACTTATAGTTATATTGATCCTTGTGCAATTCCATTAGGCACATGCCAGAGGATTGAAAGAGGGTTCTCATCCTTTTAAAAGGACAAAAAATAATTACACCTTAATGGGTGATTGCTGAAGGAGTCTCCTTCTTCCTTCCAATGATGTAATTGCTCTGGGGTAGGGAACTATTCAGTGGATGGACACAATCTCTTTTCCAGACTCTCTCAACCCAGTTTCAGGGTTGTGAGTGTGTGAGGATTATCTGTGGTTCACAGAGCCCTGTTCATTATCTCTCTGGCTGACAAAGAAAAGCTGTTCAGATACTTACCCCAGTATCATTCTCCAATGCCAGATGTCAGCCTGAACTGTCAATGACTGCACGCTGGGAACGAGCCAGGAGAGAAACTGGGTGGTTGTATAAGTTGAAGGAGTGAGGATATCTCTGCTCCCTACAGGATATAGTTACATATCTATAGCTCTGGAGCTAAGAATCCTGAAAGCTCTTCAGGTTTTTCCTGAAATTTATGATTAAAATAAAAATAATTATTCCCTCACATTTTGCTGATGTCGCCCTTAATATTTTCTCAGAGTTGTTCCTCTCATGGAACTTCTCAAAAAGTCTGTTGCTGTGTGACAAGGAAGTTATCTCCTATGTCAAAGACTTTAAATATGCAGAAATAGGTCCATCTTAATTATGGATTCATTTAAAATGATAATAGAAATGATCTAATAGCGTTAGCAACTGAAGGACCAAACTAATGTCTTTTATGACATTTCACTCTGAAGAAAGATGGTGCCATCTATCATCTTCCCAAAAGCAGTTATGAAGAATGATTTCTGTTGCTAAATTGCATAAACTTGTCACACATAGACACATTTGCAACACAGCTAGTATCTGAATTTGACATTAGAGTGACTTTGAAATTTATAGACCAAAAAGGAACAGATGTATCCATTAAAGCATAGAGGTACAGCTGTAAACTGTACTGAAGCTATGTAAAAACACCCAGTGACTATACTTATTTTCACTACTCCCTGGAAGCTAACAAAGTGCATTGTATATATGCTGCACTACAGAGTGACAAGAAGACATTTTACAGTCTGAAATGCAGGTTAATGTTTAGGAACATATAGCATGATTCAAACAAAAATCTGATAAATGCTATCAGATTTCAAAAGTAGCTATTAACTTCTCTGACAACATACAAGGGAACTTTACTATGACCATTACTCAATCATGATTTATTCATTGTATTATAACATATGAGAAGTGGTTGACATATACATTTATTCCGGGACTCTCATCTATGACTTTTTCCAGAGACATGGCTCGCCTGACCTCATTGTCGAAATTATATCAGAGATGTAAGTGATGCACATCTTAGTGATGCACTAAACTTAGGAAAAGCCAAGCTCAAGAAAAGATGGGAGCTGTAAATAACTGAGTTGCAGCTTCAGTTGGAGGTTGTGTGGAGAAAGGCTACCTGAACAAACTGGAGACTGCTAGTGAAAACTCCCAAAGGACAAGTGGTAGTAAGTGCCAGTAAGAAATACTGTGGAATAAATAATGAAATTAAATCTCCCCTTCTTGTTAGCGAAAATAAAGGGTAATAATGCTTCTTAACTCTTTTAAAAACTTATTTTTCCTCTTTGTGAGCAATGCCCAAGCTGTTCTCTTTGAGAAGAAGCTTCTCCTTTATCCTTATTAATTTCCACTAAGAAATTAACTACTGATTGATCAGGACACTGATGAATGAAAGACAGATCCAGAAATCGATTTAAGTGGCAGTCCATAAATTTATTAACTTAACACTATGAAGGGAGGAGGTGCTATCAGCTCACTGCCTCTCACATACTTGCTACTTAATGAGTCAATTCAGAGATACAGGGCTCCTACCATATAACCAAATAACTCGAGGTACAGCCTCTTCATCTTAACCCCTAGAACTCAGCTCGCTTCTGAATCCTCTCATCCTTGCCTTACAAAAGTAGAAGAGAGGTACCAAGCAAAAAAGTCCATCAGCCATGTCCTGGGCCCTATTTACTGCTGGGAACTGGACCATTTAAACTTTCATCCACACTGGACACCAGTCACTGAGAATAGCAGTAAATAGATTGATCTCCCACCTCCACTCCTCACCCCACAGACTGATATATATTTCTTGTCCAATCCAATCCTAAAGTCTTCCAGCCAGGTGTCATCCTCTTTATCTGATAAATGCACTCCAGCATCCCTAAAGTGCTCAGGCACATTGTACTGGATATCCCTGTGTGACTACACTGGAGCCACCAGTGCCCAAAGAGATTCTGGTAACTTTACAGTTCACATTCTTCCAGGCCCTATTCCCACAAGTTGGTTTGATAGCTCCCTGGCATACTTGCCTCATGATCCTTTCAGGACAGACAAATCTCTTGCTCAGCCATGGCTGAGCCAAATTCCTCTGAATCCTAACTCTCATATTTACCCAAGTGCAGGCCCCTAAGAGTGAATGCAGTTTACCCATCAACAACTGCAGAGGAAGAATGAGCTGATCCCACACAGGGGCGGCTCCACGCACCAGCATGCCAAGCGCGTGCCTGCGGCGGCAAACCACGGGGGGCGCTCTGCTGGTTGCCACAAAGGCGGCAGGCAGGCTTCTTTCGGCAGCATGCCTGCGGAGGGTCCGCTGGTCCTGCAGCTTCGGTGGACCTCCCGCAGGTGTGCTACTGAATGCGCAGGACCGGGGACCTCCTGCAGGCAAGCCGCCGAAGTCAGCCTGCTTGCCATGCTTGGGGCGACAAAATACCTAAGGCCGCCCCGATCCCACAACATACTCTTTTTCCTATATCACTGAAGGTGAATAGCTACAATCCCAACCTGGAAGCCCAGTTTCAGTGAAGTGGAGACAATAAACATAATGTAAGGGGAGGATTATTTGAAAATTGTATTTAATTGTGAGAATTGTAAAAACCTTGGCTGCCATTTTGGATTCACTTCCAAGAGGAGTGGGACATATAGCTCCTTTAACGCTTTCTTTCTTGCCTACAGAACTCCTCTTTGGAAGTCTTTTTTTATCTAATTACACACCAAAAATGTTAAAAATACATTAAGCTTGCAAAGCCATATACTCTAAAGTTAGGAAATGCCAATTTTCAGGATGCCTGTGTACAGTTAATTTGAACCCATTGTGCATATGCCTTGTGAATTACACATTTTTTAATTACATGATCACATTATTTTTCCCACAGTGCCCCTTCCTCATTCAAGTGCATAGGATGGATGGTGCTTATTAATGACCAGCTATTCCACATTTTATTTTGTATTCATTGTTTATGAGACCCTATTTATTGCACAGTGTTCTCTAGACAGAATTATTCATTTCTTCATGGGATTTTCTATGGTGCTTATCACTATAGTATGAAGCTCAGCTGTGAACTGGCTGCACAATGTGGGCAATGAACTGAAAAGTGCCTATAAATCCATACATCAGCCTTGTTTCTGATGTCTTCTGCAATAAAAAATGGATAAATTTTTCACTCGCCTCTGTAATCCATCAGTAGGGCCATATAATGGTCCAATTTCCAACACTCATTTACCTGAACACTCTGTGAGTCAAAACCCTCAAATGCTGCAGCTGTCACTGCACTCATCCTGAAGGAATCTGTCCAAAGTTTTGCCATATTAAGAGCCAAGTAGCTCTAAAGCACCTAGTCACGTAGCTACCATCCCCACATACAAATAGAGGGTCTAGCTCCTGCATGGATATGGCTTCACTAGTGCTTTTAGCACTCATACCTATTCAGCATTCTCTTAGCACTTTGTGACCCCTTTCCCAGTTTGATCAGCATTTTAATAGCTTAATGTTCAAGGACACAGATCCTTGTTTAAACTGCCCATCTGCCAATTCCAGTGCACATCTGGAGCTGTCATCTTGATGCCTGTGGCACAACTTCACTAACCCTGAAGTTCAAACAGACTGAGGGTTTCCTTAACACTAATCTAGAACTCAAAAAAGCTGTTTCAATCCTGAACATCCTTAGGGCAATGGAGGTTCCCTCGAGTCCTAATATCACCTTTGTTCCACAAACAGTGAGCCATCACCTATGCAATCAGCTGGTCTTAGTTTCCAGAATGTATCATCATGAAATTAAGACAGTTTTGGCAATGCCTTTATCTCTGCCAGAAATGAGCACTGCACACAAAAAAATATGTTTAACAAAAGCAATGAAATACGAATTCCCTTACCAGCCATATTACCTGTGCTGACTTTTCTGACTGTTGATTAATGATTTGAACAACTGCCAGGCCATCACACAAGAAACTAACTCATTTGTTTATAAGTTCCTTACTACATATAATGACTGCCAGCAATGTTGGGGACAAAAACAAGAAAAGTTATATATCTCTTATTATATTATGCTTTCTCCACTCCTCAGGCCATCTCTGTGCACACCAATTCCCTTGGTAATTGGCCTACAATACTATTTTCACCAGAGGCATTAGATTGTACTTGTAGCTGTCGTCCCAGCATCCAAATAGATTGCCAAACTGATACCCCATTAAACTAATGTAGAAAAGTTCCACATACCCACAAACTTTTATTCCTTTCTTTGGTCATGCAAACAAAATAATGAGGCTTCTCAACTCCAGAGGTGACATCCACCAGTTGGGCACAAAATGACCTACCTGATGTCACCACCCAACATGCCCCTTATTTTCTCTAACTGTTGCAGCACTTTTGATAGGCTTTTGTTTTAATGCATCAAACAAGTTTGTGGTATCTGCTGAAGCAATTCAGCCTCCTGGGATGACAGTGTCATTGCTTGTCTATAATGGAATATAAAGCTGCATTCAAGTCAATGACAGATACACAGAATGGTTTCCTAACTCCGTAGGTGTTTGGCAAAGTTGTTCTCTGTCACCATCATTTTTCAGTATCAGTATTGACTGTTTGAAGGATAAGCTTTAGGAGGAAGATTTCAGTGGCACAGAGTTGAAGGCCATTCTGCTTCAAAATCTCGAATACGTCAATGACTTTGTCATAGTTCAGGGCAACTATACTCCCCCATTATGGTCCAGCGAGGGCATCCATTCTCAGGCTTCTGTCTCTTTAGCAGTTGCCTCCCTTGGGTGGAGACCTGCATCTTTCTGTCTCCTGAAGGGGGTGAGAGAAGTTATTTCTAGGCTATATAGTTCCCTGCCTTCACTGTGTTATTCCCAGAAAAAGGCAGTCTGCCTCAGCATGCCCACCCACTTTCTCTTCAGAGACTAACTATGTAATTGCCCACAGTTATAAGTTACCACATAGCTCTTTCTAAAGAAGCCTATGTTATTCATAAGGTAAAAGCATTAGAGATGACACATTCACAACAATAAAATAATGTACATTCATGCTAAGAAACTTACCAGAGATCACCCCCTCTAATATGGATCTTGCAGGAATAGTCCTTCAACACACCAGCCCAGGTGTTTCTCTGCGGTTTCAAGACCATTGCAATTTTTGTTCAGAACAAGAACCGAGTCCAAAGACCTCCCAAACCTTCCCTAAGGACTGGGTTCATCCATGGACCAGAGGTCTTGTCCATTTGCTGGATCAGAACAAAGCCTTCAGTTAGTTCACCACTAGGTTATTTATCTCAACATCCTCTCTTAGTCTGCTGGTCTCTAAAGAATCCAGTTTGAACCTTCAAAGCGCTCATGTACTGATAATCAGCCTGACAATAGGTCCTCTACCCAGGCTGAAGCTTCAAAGGGCTAATAACTGGAGGAATTACATTATGTGACAAATTCAGACCTGACAGTTCTGCAAGAGTGGCTGAAGACAGGTGTAGCAGTCTTAGAACAGTTAAAGCTCTTTTTCCTATGAACTGAAAAAGGTTACCTCTGGTTAATTATGGACACCTAAATTTAATTTAGGGCAGCCTATGACTGTAACAAACCTCCTTCAGTGAGAGAGAAAAATGAGGAGGAATGAGAAGCAAGCTGCAGAAGGCTTGTGTAAACTGAGGGGGAAAGGCTTCTCCGAGGTAAAGACCTGTTATATCCTATAAAGGGAATTCCTGTATTTATTTCCATTGGAGAGGATGCCTTGATCCACAGTGTAGCTGGGACCAGAGTGGGTTAAAGAGAGTGGCTATCTGACATAAGAGGAGGCAGTAGGTCAGTGAGAGTTAGGAAACGTAACTTTTTTTTGGTTTTTGTTTAAACAATCACTGAAATCTTGGTCTAAGCATTAGACCTGCTTTGGGACAGTGTCTCTGAAGCAAGAGACTGCCCAGTGTGCATGAGAAGTGAGGCTCTCAACTAACAGTTGAAATCACTGAGAGCTGTGTGGGACCTGAAAACTTCCTGGTGGGTGGCGAGTGGTTGGGAGGGCAGCCAGTGGATTGGTGAGACGGTGGCTGGTGCATAGTGAGTGAGTGCTCGGACTCTGGAGTGAGCATGGTGCATTCTTACCCCCTGTCTTTCCACGCAGGGTGCGATGTGAACTCTGCAGATGCATCTCTGAATTCTAGGCCTGCACTGACCTAGAAAAAAAACTGTGAGTGGGGTGCAGAGAAGGGACAGGCACTAAAGGGACTTTTGGTTGCTGGACTTAACCTGATGGAAAAGGACAGTGCCCAACTTACTTGGGAACTGAGGGAAGGGATGAGTCTTTTGCTCATCATTTATGTTTATGAACCCTGTTTGTGGCATTTCCCCAAATTAATGCCAGGTTACTTCACTCCTCTTTATTAAAAATTTCTTTACTACGCTCAGACTCTATGCTTGCGAAAGGGGAAGTATTGCCTCTTAGAGACACTCAAGGGGTGGTGTGTAATTGTCCCAGGTCACTGAGTGGGGGCTCGAGCCAGTTTTGTGTAGTAGTGTTGAAAAGGAACACCTAGATACTGAACCTTGACTTTGTTGCTGCCAAATCTGACTGGCAGAAGGGTTACACATGTATAACAAAACATAGCACTGCTATGAGATGCTTAAAGTAGCTTTTTTGTATGTAGGCCAGAGGTTCCCAAAATTTTTGCTGGTACAACTCCATTTTAATGAAGTATTTCCTCCAGCGACACCAGAGAGAGACACCATTTTGAAGAGCAAAATGGCATCCTCCACACAGCATAACTTCACACACATTGTACATGTGAGGTCATGCTGTGCGGTGCAAAATGGCATATCCCACACACTCAGCATTGTCATAACCCCATCTGCTGATGGCATTGCCCCATTTGGGGTTGTAACCTACAGTTTGGGAACCACTGATGTAGGCAAAAGGTTGTTAGGATAAAAGGTTATACAAGTGTGCTAATCTCTACTGCAATTCTTAGGCTATTTTCCCTGTGCCACAATTAATTCAATGTCATGAGAATGTGTGGAAATTAATGAATGTATAACCTTGAATAGTTATAAATTATATCTAAAGAGTTAGGTCACTTGAATCTGGGGCCTAAAGCAGAAGTGTGCTTACCAATTCCTTATCTCATGGAAACAACTTCTGTTCTGTTTTTAAGAATCATCTGCTTCCAGTTAACAACAAATTGGGTTGTTACATAAATCCTGGATTGGAATCTTCAGTATGACTCCAAGACCAAGGTGTCAAGAAATTGGTCCCAGATGACCTGTACCAACGTGCTGGATCCCAGAATTAGACAAGAGTATCCCTCGAGGCAAAATAGAGGAGTCAGTGATCCCTAAAAAAGTATTGTGGAGAAAGAAGGGGGAGTCACTTGTACCACCAATGACACCAGAAGTTGTATCCTGCTTCCTTCCCTGGCCCAACCACTCAGAGGAGAAGTGAAGAACTCTAATTATTCACTAAGCCAGTCTTGAGGTGCAACCAAAAGAAAGAATCAAGACCAAATCTCCCTGTGAAAGAGTTCAAGTTGCATGTTATTATCATCAAATATTATTTTAGAACTAAGCTAAAATGAATCATACAAAGACTCTAAGAAGAAAATGTTAAGATCCTTCTATAGTGTCATTTGAGGTTGATCAAATTGTTCCAGTGCCCATTAGAGTGTATGCGCATGTATATGCGTTTCTCTGTGAGTTTCTGTTTCCTAAAGTAGACACCAAACCCTTAAGTCTGCTATTGAAACAGTAATGAATCCCTGGGTGAAACCAATGTCTTTCTAAAGCTGGTAAATCTGAGAAGCTTTAGAAATTATTCTTTCTTTGTGCCAAAAGTGACAAGCATTGTATAACATGGCGAGAAAAATATAGTAGACAAACACAGACAAACAATTGTTGTGAACTGTAAAGACTAATGGGAGAGAGGTAGCCAAAAGGAAAGCTACTAGGAAATCATTTACGAGTTGTACTTCCTCAAAATCAAGGCAAAATAACTCTACTTCTCGCAGAACTGGAGCTAAATTACTTAAGTTAAAGGAAAAGGATTCTCCCATTAACTTTTCTGTGAATCCTTAAAAAAGGATTGTTCTCCTTAATTTGCTCAGTATAATTGTAGTAATTTGCAAGTGAGATAAATTGAAGAATTGATTTATTGATTGTATTTCAATTGTAATGTCAGTTCACCATTGTAATATACTTTGTGTAAATTAAGTCAAGAAAACCATAAGTTCACCTCGCTATTCATATATTTAACTTCAACTTATATTCATTTTATAACTGCTTGTTTAATCTTTTAATAAATTTATAAAAGACACACAGAACTGCTTTATTCACAAAAACTTCAAGACAGACAAAGTAATTTACGTAGAAAGGTAAATCCTCAGCAGTCATTCCTAAATCCATTGTGTATCTCAATAATTTAAGTATAACCCTATTAATTCTATGGCATTCTCGAATGTTCTGGATAGCTGCTGTCGTACTGGGCCGTTCAGTGGCCTTTCTGAACATCTGGACACATTTCCTAATGATCAACATATCGGAATAAAGAATTACACAGAGTCCATCATTTGATAATACACTGAAGTTCAACCTAAATTCAGAACGTGTAGAATTATACATACAGAGCTTTCTGGTTCATGTAGAAAGGATCATAGAACTTTCAAAAAAGGGTCATAGGAGTTTGGTTCATACTGCTAACACTTCTGCGATAAGCTTTCTTTCTTTTCCATGGCCAAATGCTCTGTCTCCTGACCAAATGCTCTGATATCTCCGGAAATGTTCTGAACAGGTGAGCATATTCACCTAACCCAAGTTTTCCTGCAAAGAGGAAGTCCCAAAGATAGTGACTTGCTTGGTGCAAGTCCATTTCCCTAATAATCACCCATTCCAGTATTGTTGTAAGCCTTTCCAAGGCTGAACATTATATGGATTATAGACATGGCCTTGTCAAAATAGTAATGTCCTTTAAACTGAAAATCCAGCAAGTTAATTTTTTTCTGATTACCAGAGAGTAACCTAAATGCAGACTTAATGTCACATTTTACTAATTGTGTCCCTAGGTCACATTCTTTAACTATAGCTACCACTGTTCAAATGAGAAATACCAAACTGAACTCTATTGAGTGTCAATAGTGTAATTAACAGCGGATTCTTGAGGCTAAGATAAATGATATATAATCCTATATTCTTGTTCAGTCACTAAACACAAAGGAGATAGCAGTAGGTTAGGCATTAGTAATTAAACAAACAAAGCTCAGATGCTCTGTTAGCTATTACCTCTACCTGAATTTTTTTCCCAAATGATTTGTTTGAATCCTTTAACATATTATACATTTTCTGTTCATATGTGCAACCTTTCTCCCTCACATGGTAACTGTAAACCTACTGAAATCTCCCTCCATATATAAAGTCCATCTGTCATGTTAGGATAATCCCATAACAAGGTCCTTAAGACTGTTAATTTAATGAGGGATGGGGCTTCTTCCAGAACTTCTGCTTCCTTTCACTGACCCTGGTGGAGCATTGGACACTTGATGACCACCTCACTTTCCACCAAACTGAGCTTTTCCACTACCCCCATAGCAAATGTAAGCACCATACTGGCCTCCTTATTACAGCAATGTTTGTATGTACAAGAGAACTGAAATGCTTCCCTTCATTAAATATGAAATACACTTAAGCCTGACCTTGCCTTTTGAAGCCTGTGGATTCAGTACCAATAACCTGGTCATACCTGTCAGATACAAGACTTCGGTCTTCTGATCACAGGGCAAGTTTGGCTCCTCTGCTGCCCTAAGTCTTAACTCCTCATAATATCTCAACCATGCCCCATAACCATATGTGACATGTGTCCATGACATGACATCCAAATATTTGAAGAGGAATGACACTTTGGTCAGGGTTCCATTTGCATATTACATTTGTGTATACTAAAGGGTGTGGACCAGTCTTCTAGTTTCCTGGTCACCCTGAGATTACTGGGTTTGGCACCTTCCTTCTTCCCTTTTTGTACCAATATTTTCCACATGATTTTCATGGAACAGAAATGTGAACACACACATGCGTTCTCTTTTCCAAAATTTTCCCACAATAATCTTTGACAAATGGGCTACAAAGGATCTGATGGGACCTATCTGTTCCTGCATATGGTATCCTGGCATCTTATTTTTCAAAAGCACCTGTGTGTTTCACCATAGGGAGGGGTTAGCTTCTTTTGGGAGGGAAGTGATCAGATTCTCTTTTTCTGCTGGAATCTTTGCTCTCTTAGGTGAACTGCCCCTGCTTTCTCTCTTGTACCCATTTTTGGCTGCATGTTTCCCCAGCTCAGGGTAGGGCTGGGAGAGTCTGTCTCCACCTTATATGTGAACCCACAGCACCCTTTCTCTTGAGGAAGGACTAACACTGTTAGATGGGGTCTCCAGCCTTTTGGAAGTGAAAGTTGCCAATGATTCAGCCAATTCCTTTCATACCCCCTAGGACTGCTTCTCTACTGCCCTGGCACTGAGGGGTGGGGAGTTACATCTGTAGCTATACCTAACTTGGTGCCTGAAGGTCTGCTGCTGGCCCCCTCCTTTGCAGAGGGATTCTGGTACATCCTACTCCTGCTTCCTTAGCTGGATGCTTGAGTGGTCCTTCCAGAAAGGCTCTGACTTGAGTTTCTTCTGACTGTCACCTTTCCCCACCTCTGCGTCTTGGCTGGAGTTCCATACTATTGGATGAAGGGACAGTGATTTCCACTCCAGATACCACTCCAGGGAATCTGGTCCCCACTCCAACAGCGCTCTACCTTGCATCATGATGGAGAGCGGAACTGCACCACTTAGCAACTCCCTTGGCAGGAGGAATCCTCCATCCTATCTGAACCTTACAATCCAGAGAGGTGTGTGTGTTCAATTCACCACTCACTGTATGAGCTCAGTTGGGATCATGGCCCCATTCTGCCTGCATACTTCAGTGTCCCTCTTCTCATGAGATGGGGTGGGGTACCTCCCACCTGCTCCGTGCTCCCTCTTGTTGCACCTCAGAAGGCTTCTCTATATCTAAGTAATGCTAACTCTGTTGGGTTCCCCTGCTCCATCTCCTGTTTTCTACTGCCCACTCAGATGGAGGAATCCCATCCCCTTCCACTGCTCTGAGGCGCTGAGAAACCATCTTATCCAAGGGGAACCTCAACCTCAATCTCCCCACCCCCCAGAGTTCCAAGAAGGAGTCACTTCCTACTTCAGCTGCCATGGCTCCAACATCTCTAGGAGGGTGTGGATGGGTCCTTCTGCCACTTGGGGTGACTAGTGGACTGAATATTTACTTCTTGCCAGAGGTACAGGCTGATCCCCCAGATGCTGCTGACTGTCTCCTACTTCTTGTCTTGCTCGAGCTTCCACTTCTGCTTTTCAAGCCCTAAATTTCAGAAGGCAGGTAGGGAAGGCTGCCCTCTATTCACAGCTGCTGTGCTGCTACTTAGACTGCCTTGCCACTGCTTCTCCTGGGGTGGGAACGTGCGGTCCCATCAGGGCATTGTGGCAGTGGATTTAGCAACAGTCATTTCAAGAAGGCCTCTGGGAATTGAAAAGGGGTTCATAAGATAGCCAATCAGTTCCCCTAATTCCCCTCAGTTAGCCAATGGGAGACAGATAAGCCCCTTTCATAGGCACATTCCCAGGATCACTTTGAGGGTCTCAGTTCCAATACGTCTGGGCATGAACATTCCCTTTACCTCTCCCACTCTCAGGAGATGGCCCTCCCCTGCTGGTGCAGCCAAACTCCTCCCTGTTCTTCCCACCCCCTCCCAAGATGAAGAGGCTCATTTTTGCCTAGAGCTGAGAGGGAACCCCAAATACATTGGCTTTCAAAAAATCTGAACATTCACCAAAGTCTCTTTGTATACTGCTACTATGTATGAAGAACCCACAAGTAAGTGTTTTGGCTTTTGACATGTTTAGCTAGGTCCTGGAGGTAGCAAGAAAAGCACTTCTATTCTGAATATATAGTTACAGATTACAGTGACATTAGCAAAAACAAAATCAGGACAATATGGAGCAAGTCCTATTTTACAAAGGTTCTTATGCTTCCTCATCACCATAGTATCTAAGCCCCTCATGAAGCACTCTCAAAGGACAGTTAGAAGCCTATATAAAATTGTATTAATAAAATCATTACACTGTATTTATTTTATGGAGTGATACAGTGGGATTTTTAGGCAGAACCTCCCTATTGATTTAATGGCCCAATATGTGGAGAAGCAATTTTCTCCTCTAAACTTAAATTCTTTCTGATTAAGACAGAGTAGATAAGAAAATTTAGAGTTTTTGAAAATATAACTTGAGTGCATAGTCTCTTTCTGAAGCTGGATATGCTATTCACCACTAGCAGAATACGTGTAGTGATTTGAATACCAATTGCAACCCATTTCCTGCAAAGCAATACGCTAGAGATAAATCATCATTCAGATCACAGGATCCACTGTGCAAATGGGAAATTAAGTGAAATAGTCAGCCATGGTTAGCATTTCATTAAGGGCTGAAGATCTCTGTGGTTCTTCTGACAACAATCAGGAAAACCCATTTCAAAGGTGGAAACTTTTTGATTTTTTTCTTTGATTGTAAGAGGAGAGAAAGAGAAAAAAGAATATAAATATATTGCCAAAACATGTACACTTAGTGCCTTTATATAGTGCACATTGCAGTTCACATGTATTACTGGAAATTACATTTTCATTGTTTCACTTGCCAACATTTTATAGCTATATTGCATTGGGGAGTGCTCCTGGGAGACCAGAGCAGCTAAGTAGGGCTTGGCTGGGTTGATAGGAAGATGGGAGGTTTCCAAGAAACACTTACAACAGGTACTGCAATGTCACTAGTGATTTAGTAGATGACATCATTCTAGCTCTGTTAGAAATGGACAAATTACATAGAATGTCCATGTGCTTCTGAAGGTGCCAGCTTTCAGGATCAAGATAGCACCTGGTTGAAATTAAACCTTAGTAAAACATAGGCATGTTGGTGAGAAGAGGAAAGCACTTTGAAGTTCTAACCCAAACATAAAAATCAACTTCCTTTGAGAATGTTCAGATGGTTTGCCATTTTGGGGTACTTTTGGACTCTTCATACATCCTGTATTTTCAAATATCATCAATAGCTAGAAATGTCCTCTACCAGCTACAGTTGTATGCTTTCTTAGTTATACAAGGTCCTGGTTATGATGATCAATGAGGTTCAATTACACTCCAGGTCTAATTACTTCATCACATTCCTCTCTATCTTGGGTGACAGCAAATATCATGGGGCAGCTCCATTTGGGCCCAAAATATGTAGCATATTTTGTTAAGCAACACATGCATACAGTACAACTCGGTACTCTTTTGCAAAAACAAAAAGTACTTTAAAACCATTTAAATCTGCTTTCAGTTCTTTTTAGAGAAAAAGGAAGTTAGAAACAAACCCATGAAGGCTTCCCATAATATCCATATCAGCTCATTCATCTGAAAAATACAGTATAGAAAATCAGTCAATTCACCATAGTCATTTTGTGTCAGATGTCTCAAATGGCACCACTCACTACAATAAAAAGGAAGCTTTCAAAACATTTTTTTAGAAGCTGAAAGACATTAGATTCTAGATTAATGTTTCATGACAGATGTCACATATACTCACAGAGTGAATACTTAGAGTCTGTCAGTCCTCTGAGGAACTACATCATTCAGGAGACTTTCTAGGGTACAGCATAACTCCTTGACACAGTTTTCCATAGCACAGAGTGAAAAGAGGCTCTTATCCTATTTTTAAAAGCTAATATTTTGTACTCAAATGCCATCCAGGGTGGTGCCCTAAAAATGGTACTCATGATATGTTTACTGCTTGAGAATTTTAGCTGCAAAGACCACATTACTTCAAATCTCAGGGATTGCACTGGTTTCCAGTAGATGTCACCATTAAAATGCCACCATTTACCAACAGTTTAGTGCCTCAAAGTGAGGTTCGTGAGACTGCAATTATTCCATGTTCCAAGTATGATTTATTAAAATTTGAATAGATTTCAGTTTGGTAAGATAGCTATTTTATTATTCACTAAATACCATCTGATTCCTTAAAAAGACTTGTATTAAGATTTAAAAGACTAGGTCAAATGGTACCCTACAGTAAAGATATCTGTGAGGATGACAAGACACCCAGGAAAATCTAGAGAGATCACTTTGATTCTGTCTTCACCTGCTCCTTCCAATCTCCAAAGGATCTGTTCCTCTCTTGAAGCAGTCACCTTGAAAGAAACTCTAAAGAAAGTGTGGATGCAATGAAAAATGCAAGTGTAATGAAGATCTGATCTTGGTACCAGGAAACTCTATAGGCTGGGAACTAGGGGCTGAAGTGTGAACGGTGAGCTACATATCATGATTGAGTACAAAGAGCTTCGAGTAAACAGCAGAAGAAAATAAGAGTCAATGGACTAGAACAGTCTGGAATAAAGGAATAGAGAGCACTGCAACTGTAGTTTAGGGACTTCTTGGTACAATGAGATTCCTCCTGCAAAAGTAAAAGTGAAGTGAATGGTGCCAGTGAAAGTATAATCTGATTTGGAATGTCCTTCTCCAGCTTCACCACACAAATTTGATTTTCCATCTCTTCCTTCTCTTTTTTCCTCATGTTGTATGTATGCCAGCTTTATGTGCATCCCCATAACCATCAGATGCTTCAGCCGTCATGATGTATCTGCTAAGACTGTTCAAAGACACCTAGAATCATAGAAACGCAGGACTGGAAGGGACCTTAAGTGGTCATCTAAACTACCTCTTGCTCTGAGGCAGGGACCAAGTACACCTAGACCATCCTCATATCTATTGTCTCTGGTTTCTTCCATCTAATGGGAACTACAAACACAAATACTGCTAAATAAGGTCCATTCACTCACTGTAATACTGCAACCTCTACTCCTGAAAGAATTCTGTCCCAAAAAATTAAAAATTTGGCACCAAAAAAATAAAAAATCTGCACAAAATTCTAAAATTTTGCAAAATTCTGCATATTTTGTCAATAAATAAATGGGGAGGCTTCAGCATGGCAGTGGGGAGCAAAAACGCTGGCTGGCTGGCTGAAGCCTCCCTTAGACACAGAGTCGGTGGTGATGCTGCACCACACCTTGATATAGCACAAAGGTCAGTCCTGCCCTACAAACACCCAAGGGCCCTGCCTCTCTGCACCAGGTGCACCAAGATAGCGAGCAAAAGGGATAGAGTCTTGTACACACACGCCCAGCCCTGACCCTTGATTCAGGTGTGGGGCAAACAGAATCAGCTTGGCAGAATCCAAGTGTGGAAGGACTTAGCGTGCAAGGATCCAGATGTGGAGTGAGAAGGTTCTGTGCAGGGTAATCTGGGTGTGGGAGGCTTGGTAGGGGATACAGTTGTATCTGGATGCACAGGGGTTTGTTGGAGGGTTCCAGGTGCAGGGAAAACCCAGTGACGGAGTCCAAGTGAAGGTGGTTGGAGCTCAGCAGGGGAGGAGACCGGGTGTGGGGAGATCGGGCTTAGCAGTGGATTATGGATGCTGGGGACTCAGTAGGAGGTTTCAGGTGCTGGGGTGGGGTGGCGGTCTGGGTGCAGCTGGCTGTGGCTCAGTAGGATTGGGGTCTGGGTACAGGGGGCTTGTTGGGGTGGTCTGGGAGGTTCTCATCAGAGTGAGGGTTCAAGTGTAGGGGCTGAGCAGGAGGTGGTCTGGTGAAGGGGTGGGAGTACATATGCAGAGGGATGTCTCTTCCCCCCTGTAAAGGGTGCAGACTCACACAGCGGCATCTCCTGCTGGTTTTCTCAGGGAATTACCTCATTTTCCAGCCAGGAGCACCCTATGCAGGCCAGTGATCCACTACTGCTGCTGGCCCCGTGTCCCTCCCAGGGCTGCCGGTGCCCCTTTAACTGGGTGCTACGCCCTGGCAGTACCACCACAGTTCGGGTCTCCTCCTCCCAAGGGAACCCCCACCCACTATCCCCTCTTCACCTCAGTCTTGGCTACTGCCTGGTCTCCATCTAGCCCCTGTTCACTAGGGCAGACTGCAGTATAAGCCACTCACCACAGGCAAAGGGGTTTAGACCTGCTGCCTCTGGCTACCCACGGGCTACCCCTGCAATCCAAGTGCCTAATAGGCCTTACTAGGGCTGCAGCCTGGGACTTTCCTAGGCCAGAGCTCCCCAGGCCTTTCCCCAGCCCTGGTCCACTCCGGATACCTGGTTAACCTCCCTACAACCAGGCCAGGGCCGGCTCCAGGCACCAGCATTCCAAGCTGGTGCTTGGGGCGGCATTCTGCAAAGGGCAGCAGTCCCCCTTGTTTTGCCCCCAAGCAGCGCACCAAATTGCCGCCATGGGCTGGGGAAGGGGGCAATCTGTGTGCCGTTAGGGTGGCAGGTGCATTTCCGTTGTGGCGGCAATTCAGCAGCAGTTTCTATGTTTAGCTGTCCGGGACGACTTCAGCTAAAAATAGAAGCTGCCGCGGAATTGCTGCCACCACAGAAATGCACCTGCTGCCCTAAGGGCACACGGACTGCCCCTACCATCCAGGGCGTCAATTTGGGGCACTGCTTGGGGCAGCTAAAACTGTAGAGCCATCTCTGAACCAGGCCCTTCGCTCTCTGAACACAGAGAGAGACTGTTGAGCTCCTAGCTCCCAGCCTTTTATACAGGGCCAGCTGAGGCCTGATTGGGGCATGGCCCAGCTGCAGCTGCTTCCCCAATCAGCCTAATAGCTGCTTTTCCTGCCACAGCCCTCTCACAGGGCTATTTTAAGCCCTTCAGGGCAGGAGTGAGGTAACTTGCCGTCCACACACGCATGCGCGTGCGCACGCCTCTCCGTCGACTGCTCCCATGCTGCTGGGAAAGGGCATGTGACCATTTCTATGGATTCCCTTTGCTTCCCCATCAGAAGTCTTTTTTCTGTGGGGAAGCAAATAAATCTACAGGGAAAATGAATTCTGTGTGCATGCAGTGGCACAGAATTCCTGCAACAGTAAACCTCAAACCATCAGGATCTTCCTGATCTGGAAATAGAAGAGGATAATAAATAAAAAATTATCTCCTAATAAAAGACAATTTGCTACATACACTACATACTGCTTCTGCATGTACAACTGTATAACCCTCTTGCTCTTGGGGATATAAGTAATTTTTACACTGTCTTAACTGGGAAAAAATATTTTATTCAATCCAGGAATTGTTCTATCTATCTATCTATCTATCTATCTATCTATCATTGCTGAATCCTTTAGCAATTTATTAAGAGAAGAAGGCCTGATTCGCCATTGCCTTGCATCTGGAGTAGTGTTTTGCATCTACGCAAAATGACTGTTAAATACCTGATGTGGCAGGATTTTAAACTTTACACTCACTAGTGTAAATTAATTCATCATTTGCAGAATCAGGACCAGACTATTCGATACAACCTACTTTCCATAAGAACAAGGGTAACTGGAGAACATTATACTATGGAAGATATAATAGTATCACATATTTAGATAGGTCCAGAGCTCTCTGTATGTAACTTCTGATATCTCTACTAATGCAACAGTAATCACAGTCAAAAAGATTTTTCTTGGTGTTGATCTTTGATTTAAGTCACTTGGTCCAAATTAGTGCAAGATGAATTTACCAGCACTATCAGAATAAAGGTAGCATCTTATTATGCAAATATCTGGAGAGCTGCTGACACTATGATATCTATTCCTGTTGCCTTGATGCCCATAGGTGTTTTCACAGCAATGCCATTAACTTCTCTGTCAATGATTTATAAAGAATATTTGATTTTTCTTCCTGGGAAATCTTCCTTTTCCCCAATTGCCTCCAAATTAGAAATTTCAAAGCATTAACTTTTTGCTTGGGTTTATTCTCTTTGCAATAGATTTTGTCAGCATGCCATATCATGTATGTTACAGAATTAAATATATTGTATTATATCAGGCAACTGCACAGCCTGTTTACTGTGTTCAGTGTTTTTGTTTTTAATATTTTTGGTGCGCAGTCTTACTTCAGTTAAATAAACCGTGAGCCAGCTTCTGCTCTCATCTGTATCAGAGTAAATTAGTTGAGCTGGATTATTATCTTATTTACCCTGAGATCCAGAGCAGTCAATTCAAGGCAATAGATTACTCTGGATTCATAATGTTAATGAGTTCAGAAACATATAATCTATGTACATTTAATCTAATCTATTTATCTATGTACATTTAAGTCCCACATTACAATAGTATCTGAGCACTTCACAAACTTTAATGAATTTATCTTCTCAACCCTTTTATAAGGAAGTATTGTCATCCTTCTTTTACATATAAGGAGCCATGACATGGACAAGTTAAGTAACTTGCCCAAGGTCACACAGAAAATCTGTGGCACAGCTGGACCTTTTTAAACGTGTGTATGACTGTTTGTAGTAATATGACACTTTCCCATACACTTTGTGATGTGATACAATCCTTATCAGAGGATTTGGAACACCTTTCTAAATCACTTATAAACTATATCCCTTTTCTATGTCACTTTGCCCCAATTAGATTAGGATAAACACAATGACCCTGAGAATTTTTAAATAATTGTGTCATGGTGCAATCTGGGCCATTCCAAAGGCAAACAATGTACTCTTCAGCTGTATTTTTGTGAGCACAAGGATAACATCATCTTTGCAGTATTGCCAGATTTGAACATTCAAAAATCATATCAGGTCCTAAACAATGTATGAGATTAAATTTAAACATAATCAGATTTAATAAAAAAAATAAAATAGATCTAAATGTATTATTTTCTTTCTGTTTTGGGAGCCTTTAGGGTTCAGGTTCCCAGACATTTATCTGCATCCATGAAGGGTTTGAAATGTATTTTTTTTATAAATGAAAGCTGAGATTTTCATATGTTAAATAACTCCAGGAACTGGTACTTTAAGGAAAATACCCAATATTGTAAGACTCACAATAAAAATACAAGAGTTGGCAACACTGCCTTTGGTCAGAATGATGTATTAATAACCAGGGAGGGCATGAACTCTATCGGAGCAAACAAATCACTACAACCTTGGTAGCAACATTTGAAAAGGGAGCTTTCAGAAGCTCCAAAGAACCCTTGTTAGCAGATTAGTGCTAGAGATTCAGAGCTGGGCCTAACAGACCTGATCCAAAGTCCACTACAGTCAGTTCAAAGACTGCTAATGACCTTAGTGTACTTTTGATCAGTCCCTAAATTGATTACCAGTAATTCTCTATTGTCTTGGCCTTTATACATTATGACTAAACATGGAGTATTTTATTAACTAGGATCAGAAGAGATATTTAGAATTAAACAAAACCCTTAAAAAAATTAAATTCTTAATCACTGCTGATCATTCCAGGTATGCTGAAGTGGAATTTAATATCAGCTAATTCCTAACATTCCACCCATCTCAATATAAATGTTAACTGATGAGCATCAGATCACAGATGCTATTGAGAGCCCCAATAGTTATAAAAAGAACAGGAGTACTTGTGGCACCTTAGAGACTAACAAATTTATTTCAGCATGAGCTTTTGTGAGCTACAGCTCACTTCTTCGGATGCATAGAACAAGTGAGTTGTAGCTCACGAAAGCTCAGGCTGAAATAAATTTGTTAGTCTCTAAGGTGTCACAAGTACTCATGTTCTTTTTGCGGATACAGACTAACACGGCTGCTACTCTGAAACCAATAGTTGTAAGTGTCTTTATTATTTAAAAACAAAACAAACAAACAAAAAAACCCTTCATGATGCTCCAAGAAACACACATATTTCAAAGAATGTTCATTAGTCATTTTGAGTGTCATCTTTTACAATTAGTAGTGTAATGGATAATTATACAGTGTCAAAGTTAGAATCAGGACTCACAATTTGACAGACCACTCTGTTTTATTACCGCAGTGCTCCGCCGATAACACCCAGATAATTTGAGTGGCTATGCAAGACCCAAACAGTCTTATTTATACAGGTAAAAGAGCGGGAATTAGACAAAGGGACAAAGAAAGCAAAAGAGTAAAATTCACCTGGGGCACAGCATGCATATTCTACTTCCTTACTAATTCTTATCGATCTAAGGCTAATACTTCACCAATTGCCCTTAAACGTTGCAATTTTTTTATGTTAATGTCTGTATTCCTGACACCTGGATTGCAGCATTCCAACAATTTTGCTTAAAGGTACAGACAGCATTTCTTTAATCCTTTCTATTTTTACAATATAATTCATTCTACTTTCACAAGAGGTTATATTATGAACCCTCAAAGCAAGAGTTTTGGAAGATTGCTGAAGAAAGTTGACATTTTTCCAATGGTAACTTCTGATGAAAACTAGATGAGTGAAAATTGTTCCTAGCTATTACTGTCGACATTTGATTCATTTATAGTTGTTAACAAGCCAGATACATATACTGTTGGACAATAAAGAGTACTAAATATTTATTAATTTGCAAAACAGCAATGAGGAAAAGAATATGACTTGTATGGTGATCTAATTTTACCATTAAAAGTTTTTTTCACCCTTTAAATTTCTAAATAGATTAATTTTCTTTTGTTATTGACAGCATGTAAATGAAATGTAACTATCTGAAACTAGTCCCAACATTAATTTAGACTTGATACATTTCTCATTGCATGGAGAAGGACACCTGGTGGTGTATCCATTGACAGCTTGAATCAATATCCAATTACCAACAGCATATTACAGCAATTCAGCATAGATGAGAACCTGGAGCAATACTTTCTACGGAAATTACAAGGGTAGATTCAATAACATCTTAAAGATTACTTTTGCTAGTTATTTGCACGCTCCCTTGTATAAAGATTCCCCTCTCCTCACTGCAATAATACTCTTACACATTTTCATGCATGTTTCTTTTCTGAAAGCACCACTTAAGTCAAGGCAATCAGCATTAGGACCTCTGAAAGCCCATTGAAACCTAACAGGGACATCCACAATCCAGGGAACTCTCAACAATTTGTACATTGTAAAAATTACCACAATGGTTATTTTGTATGAAACTGTACAAAAACCGTTTATTGATTTTGCAGAATGAGCATGGTCCATAGTGAAACATAAAAAAAATATTGAAATAGAAAGACACTGATCGTTCACTTCTCCATCTATTTGTCTAACATCCTTTTGCAGGCTGTATAAATTATTCAAAAATCTACTTTTTTGTATAAAACATCCTTCCCATAAGAAAGTTATGGAAATCCCATTAAACAAACCAGTGAGGATATACAGCAAAGTCTTTTTTTTTTTTCCCTTTCACAAAACTCTTTTAAAATGGGTTCATGTCAGTCCCTCTGGAAAAAGCAAGAAGTAAATGTGCTTTTTGCTGGAAAGTGCATGGGGTTGATAGGCATGAACTTCAATTCCCAATTTGAAAGCCAGGCACAGGGCTGCTCCAGCAACACTCTACCATGGCTTTTCAGTTTCCGTATGTACAGTTGTTCAAGTTGTTTATCGTGATTAGTCATTATTAATTTTTTCAATCACTTGACAGCCCTTATACATATGACTACTACAAAACATAGTATTCATCCATCTATAATCCAACTGTTATTACTAGCTATTAATCCGTGAATAAAACCTCAATCCCCTCAAAACTGCGTTTCTTACTTATTAAGCTATATGTAAAGCTGCAACATTCATATTCTCCTTTCCACATTCTTACTTGTTAAAATAAATTGTTTGATTATCAGAGACATTCTCCTTATTAACTTTTCCTTTGATTTTTTTTCCCTTGCCATAGCAATTCTTCCCTGTAGGTCATGTAAAAAAAAAAAATCTTCTATTACTTGGTACTGTACAACACTACCTTCTAGTGATATCACTTTCAAACAAATTCTGTTTTCTTCTCAAAGGAGATGGGTAATCACACATAACCAAAGGAGATGTGCCAGAAACTTATCTCAGCTGCAGGATAAGTTATTCTCTCCAATTCCAGTCATAAATAATCTGGTTCATGCTAAAGGGGTGCATTTTGAAGATGAACTGTAGACATAAGTCTAAGTTAAGTTTCTTATTGCTTCTGTTAGTCTCTTCCTGCTTCTTTCATCATTTTGTAAATATAGTCTCTGCTTCTGCACTCTTCCAAAAATCTGTAGAGACTGGAGCTACTTAGCTAATACCTATTTAAGTCCAGTTCATGTCCATAACCACTGGACATTTATGGTAGTTATATGATTCACAGGATCCCAGTCCCCTGATGGAGTCAAGATTGTGCATTGCTTGTACAACAGTGACCACAACTCTCCTGGTGGGCTTTCTGTTACTGGGGCCTTTCAGCTTGTGTACCTCTGGCTTCTACTGGTGGAACCCCAGCAAGTGAATCCTGCCCCTGATAGGTAACTATATTTGTCTACAAATTAACTTTCTCTTTGATTTTAAATCCAGATTATTCCAAGCAGGAGTGCACCTGTTTAAAAAAAAACAACACATTGCCAATAGAGCTCTGAAAGCCCTTCCTTTGTAAACAGTTGGTTATTATTGTTTTTTATTATTAATTTTATAGTAGGAATAAAGAGAACATTAAGCTTCCTGTGTGAACTGGGAAAATTCAGGTAGGACTCTGTTGTGGCTTTTAAGCCCATGCAGAAGTACACTGCTCTACGAGCAGTGTCTGCAGCCATTATTTCTATGTGAGGTAACTTGCCTCTGGGAGCACTGGAGGAGAACACAAAGCAGTGGCCACTGCTACACCGTTTAATGTGGTGTATTGTGTGCTTTCTACAGTAGCTCAGCTCCACTGAGGGCAGAGAGCAGGCAGAAAGATATACTAAAAGAGAGTTCCACTGATCCCCTGGGAGTTCCTATCAGAATTAAATTCTTCTAGTCTTTGTGCCAAGGAATTGCAAATACTGGACTGTGTCTGTCCCCTGTGCAAGGTTAGAGGTAGAGAGTCTCCTAAAATCCTTTCTTTCATTCTTCCTCCCTTCTCTCTTCTGCCTTGTGCAGCCTTAACCTCTTAGCTCTCCATGTTTCCCCTTCTGCACAAGTGGATAGGATACCAGGGAGATTCTGCATCTTAAGTGGTTAATGTTGATAAAGCATTTTTAAGTCTTTATATGAATGACAAAAGAGGATATGATAGTTGTACAAAACAATTAATGGTGTAGGCAAAGGGTATTGGGCACTCCTATTTACTCCTTCCATAATGCAGGAACAAGGGACAACAAATGAAAATGAGAGACAAACACTTGAAAACTAATCCATGGAAATACTTTTTTACAAACTGCATAATGTACTTATGGAACCCATAGCCACAATGGTCAGTGAGGTCAAATGCTTAGCAGGATTCATAAAAAGAATCCATACCTAAATTATACAAATAAGGAGAATATCTATGATTATGACAGGAAGTATATATGTATATAGTTTACAAGGATATAAAATCTTCTGCTTCATGGCCTGCAGCTCTTATGATAAAGGTTAGGATGAAACTTCCCCTCCGGGCAAATTATTCCATAATTGCTCACTTGAACATTCTTTGGTAGCATCAAGTACTGACCACTGTCAGAGACAGGCTACTGGTCTGGCCCAGAATGGCAGGTCCTAGGATTCTAAGAAAAGTCATTAGTGTGAATTCATTTGAAGAAGTTCCAGTAAGTCTACATGTCTTGAGTTGCTGCATATCTATATAAGTATTACTAAAGCCATATAAAGGTATCATTTGTTTAACCTGGAGCTGTAATTACATTTCCTGTATCTCGTTTATTAAGAGCCGTAATTCTACTCTTCTCTCTTTCATTGGCTAGATAACATTGTTTGACTTTTTATTTCCACTGACCATCCCAACCCATGGGAAGGAGACTCTAGAAAAATTCCACCACGATTTCAACAATTTCCACCCCACCATCAACCTCAGCCTGGACCAATCTACACGGGAGGTCCACTTTCTAGACACCACGGTGCAAATAAGTGATGGTCACATTAACACCACCCTATATCGAAAACCTACCGACCGCTATGCCTACCTTCATGCCTCCAGCTTCCATCCCGGGCACATCACACGATCCATTGTCTACAGTCAAGCACTGAGGTACAACCGCATCTGCTCTAACCCCTCAGACAGAGACCAACACCTACAAAATCTCCACCAAGCATTCTCAAAACTACAATACCCGCACGAGGAAATTAGGAAACAGATCAACAGAGCCAGACGTGTACCCAGAAGCCTCCTACTGCAAGACAAACCCAAGAAAGAAACCAACAGGACTCCACTGGCCATCACATACAGCCCCCAGCTAAAACCCCTCCAACGCATCATCAGGGATCTACAACCCATCCTGGACAATGATCCCACACTTTCACAGGTCTTGGGTGGCAGGCCAATCCTTGCCCACAGACAACCTGCCAACCTGAAACGTATTCTCACCAGCAACTGCACACCGTACCATAGTAACTCTAGCTCAGGAACCAATCCATGCAACAAACCTCGATGCCAACTCTGCCCACATATCTACACCAGCGACACCATCACAGGACCTAACCAGATCAGCCATACCATCACTGGTTCATTCACCTGCACGTCCACCAATGTAATATACGCCATCATATGCCAGCAATGCCCCTCTGCTATGTACATCGGCCAAACTGGACAGTCACTACGGAAAAGGATAAATGGACACAAATCAGATATCAGGAATGGCAATATACAAAAACCTGTAGGAGAGCACTTCAACCTCCCTGGCCACACTATAGCAGACCTTAAGGTGGCCATCCTGCAGCAAAAAAACTTCAGGACCAGACTTCAAAGAGAAACTGCTGAGCTTCAGTTCATTTGCAAATTTGACACCATCAGCTCTGGACTCAACAAAGACTGTGAATGGCTTGCCAATTACAGAACCAGTTTCTCCTCCCTTGGTTTTCACACCTCTACTGCTAGAACAGGGCCCCATCCTCCCTGATTGAACTAACCTCGTTATCTCTAGCTTGCTTGCTAGCATATATATACCTGCCCCTGGAAATTTCCACTACCTGCGTCTGACGAAGTGGGTATTCACCCACGAAAGCTCACGCTCCAAAACGTCTGTTAGTCTATAAGGTGCCACAGGATTCTCTGCTGCTTTTACAGATCCAGACTAACACGGCTACCCCTCTGATACATCAGGGAGTGTCCATAAGGAATGTCTGACTCACTCGAGGCAAAGCGACAGTTGTAGTAGTGAGTCAGAAAAAGCGCCTGAAGTCAAGCAACTGCAGTGGTGGCAAATATCATCATCGATATCACATTTTCCAACCTGCCTCAAGAGAAATAGGAGCTCCTTCCACAGTAATTATTAGGGTTGACATGTTGGGTGGCTAGATAGCTGCTGTGGGAGAAGAGTCTTCTGGAACAAAATGCCTCTAGCATGGCTGTCTGCTCTGAGTGCTCACCAGACTGTGAATTTTATTGTTTTCTTTTTCACATTTTTTTTAAATCTATTGTCACCTGTATAGTGCTCTGGGCCCCTACGTCATACATTAATAATTGCAATGTAAAAAAGACTGCCAATAACTACCACAATCCAAACTCCCCTCAACAGCCTTAACGAAGAGGAAAAATCAATGATTGGAGGGTTAACAAATCTAGGCTCAGGTGGATCAAAAGGAGAGTGAAGTCCAAAACTCAAGGATCACAGAAAACACCCTCACAGTACCTATCTCTTTAATGTATCCTGAGAAATTTCAACTCATCTCTACAGTGGCAGGTACAGGTTTCAAACCATTTACAGCTTTATAAGCTAAAACTTTGAATTCCACCTACACTCTGATTGGAAGCCAGTGAAGATGATATTGAATATGCTTGTGACGTGTAATTTCACTTAATACACAGACAGGAACACTCTAAATTGATTTCAGCTTTTGAATCATCCCAGGACATAGCCCCACATAGAGCACATTGCAGCAATCCTAAAATTCCAGACCCAGGAGGGCTAGACACAGGCGTGTTTTTCCAGATGGTTAACCCTTCCCTTCAGGAAATACCAGAGGGTGTTTAAACTCCACCTTGGTGTGCAAATCTTCTCCTACTCTATCAATCTTCACATATTCTATTGAATATAGTTAACTTTGAATACGTTTGGTTCATGCACTGTTTACTTATTGCCTTCCCTTGTATAGGCTGAAACAAGAGTGATTTTTCATTCTTAAGCAGTTAGGCACTTTTTCTTATCTATAAATGAAATATTTCTCCTGTTCAAGACATTCAGCACAGCTATACCTTATTCCACCTTAGTGCACTTTTTCTTTTTACCTTTATTATTTTGTGACAACAGCTTTCACTTTTCTTAAAATTCTAACTTGTTTCATCTGAAATGGTGCACAGAGAAGTTTGCAACATGTGCATACATTTGGTCTCCTTATTAACTGCTTAGGCTACACTATATAATATTAGGAAAAGGTTACAATTCAGTCTTAGACTTTAAAAGTGCTGTACCAATAAAAACAAACAATATAAACTTCTTCACTATTTACATGTTTCCATTTTTTTTCCTTTTAGATTAGATTAATGGTAATTCTTTATAACAGCTTGTCCTGGTTCCCTTTGCTTTATAAACAAATACTCCACAACTATTCATTTTCTTGATTATTCAGTACTTCTAGTGATGTCATATAAAATCATATTTCTCTAACTTCCCTTTCCTTCACATTGTTGAAGTTCATTCTTCTGTTACCATATATTTTGCTGAAATACTGGAAAAGTTAACACTTTTGTTTTCTCTCTTTGGTGTTATGGGGTAATGATAGCTTCCTCATAGTTAAGGCTGCAAAGTAGCAACATTATTTCTATTTAACATACTATTTTAAATTGATCCTGAAGTCTGAAATCATACAATGGTTGGCTTGGAATGTATAATGCCAGTTCAAGATCTGAGACAAAGTCTGTATTGAAAATATGGGATCATTTGGTCATGGTTCACATGAGATACAGCCCTCCCGAAAATTACCTTTAAAAAAATCCCATTCCGGTATGTACATATAGATCTGAGATAAGGATTGATCTATCTGAAGTGACTGAATATATATGAAATTTGTATCACTCAGATGCCCCTGTGAGATCCAGTATCTGGAACTAAAATCAAGCTCCAATATCTGAAAACTTTAGAATTATCAGACCTCATTTCTGGTTCTACAGAATGGCATACAAGATTGATGCAATTTCTGGACCACAATATGTAGGCTATCTATATCTATTGATGGTACTTTTATCTCTCCCATTACCGCTGTATCTGAGCACCTAACCATCTTTAATGTATTTATCCTCAGAACATCTCTATGATGTAGGGCAGCATTATTAATGCCATTTTACCAATGGAGAACTGAGGCACTGAGAGAGTTGCTCAAAGTCATACAGGAAGTCTGTGGCAGAACAGCAAATTTAACTGAAATCTCTTGAGTCCCAAGCCAGCACCCAATCCACTAGACCATTCTTCCTTCATGGGCAGAGCTCTGAGAGAGTTAGTCTTCCAAAGATTACCCATTAGTTAGGGGAAGATGCACTCAACCTCAAGACAAGATACCCATCCCCTGTAGCTTCCAGTTTCATGGAGTAACGTTAATATTTCTGTGCAGTACACCACCTTAATTAAGCAAGGTTCCACCAAGGATGAACCAATTTTATTCCTTCATTTTATAGATAAGGCAACTGAAAGGTTTCAAAATGTCCAGCAGACCTGGGAATAGAATCCAATTCTCTACTAGAGTAGAAACCTGTATCATCTATTTACATGTTGCCTTTCAGATTGAATGGACTAATGGCCAAAACTGAGTAAGGTTCCTTTTGCAGTGGTTTCCCTTCACTGTCCTCTCTAGTGGAAGGATTTGGAGGAAACTGTGAACTAGTGAATTTCCAGGTATGGAACCCCATCATATAGAGTAAGGAGATGTCCTATAGGAACAGCTACAGCTTCCTGGATTCCCCTTTCCTCTTCTGGTCAACGATAGCTAGAACGAATGCACTTGCTAAATAAAATCCTTGGATGGGACCCAGAAGCTGATGATGCAGGGACCTGGCTTTCCATACAGAAATGTAGGTATCAAGCACAGACAGTACCAAAGAAAGCAGCACAAGTCCTGCTTCAACATCTCACACATCCCACACCCTGAGCTCCTTGGAGCAGAATCGGTGTGGAGCTCCAGGAGACAGGCATCCATGCAGCCCAAAGGAGATAACTCTCCTCTTCCTTCCATATGGAATGGGATAGATCCACTCACAATGAGCCATCTTTTCATGTGACTATGCCTGGCATGATCTGAGCTCATATTTTCAGGATAATCACTTCCTTAGCTATTTCCCTGGTTTGTTCCCTTCATTCATTCTCTGACTCCTCTATATTGAGAATGCTGTCCCACTCTTGCCTTGATTATTTATTGTTGATTTGGCCTCTTTAATATCACCTATGTTAATATGCAAAATCCTTCCACAAACTTTTATTCCATTTTGTTTTCAGTTTTATTCCCTCATAGTATGTAGCTCCTTTTTGCTCTGTCTGGAAGAAAGAGCTGGTGTCATGTTTTCTTGTCACTTTTTTCTGGCTATTTTTTTGTCTCTTTTAGTACTTTACTTTTCTTTAGATTTGTCAGCATAGAAATTTGTCAACATAATATTTGTTAACACACACACACTATACACCAAACATCTAACTGCATCATTTGGTTGAATATCAGCTAATTGGAAAAGGTCCTTAGATAAGGTAGAAGATTGGATAAATCAACACATGATAGATATGTGTATTCTGTTATATTATTTGGGGTGAAATTCAGTGCAGAGCAGGGAATATGCACAAGGCCCTGTACACCATTTAAGCCTGCAGGACCAGATTCTGATACCCTTATCACACTGAGGAGCATTACTCCATGGTTCACCCCCTTTGAAATCAATGGCTCGGACTGTGAATCCTTTGCTCATATTGATAAGAAGTTATTTGCAAGTTTTCATTGCAGTCAGCTGCCTGTGTGACTAAACAGTTTAACATCTGGGCAGATGGGGCTACTTGCAGTTTATGGATCCTCAGTCTGAGTGTATCAGAAGCAGGTCCATAATATCAGACTTAAGCTGCAATTTAATGGTGCAGAGGGCTTTTCTCAGGCCATCTACAGTAGAGTGATTTCACCTTTGTTGAAGCAGATTATTAGTAATAAGGCCCAATATCACCAGCTAGTCAACATCATGAACTCATAAAGCAAAGCACTGAAGTCAGATATTGATTTTCCTATTATGTTATTAATATCTTACTGTTGCCATATATATAATGAAAAAAATCCACTGCTGGATTCAATATTTAATATCTTAATATTTATTTATGATTAAGCATCTGTACAGGAATTTGATTACTAACCTTTCAGTCCTAATTAAAGGTTGTTGTTTCCATCTTCTGGCAATTAAATACATTCTAAAACTCTAAATTATCCCTTTTTAAAAAAATAAACTGCTAATGTTTTAAAAACAAACTATATTTGGGATAAAGCAGGCTTTTGAACTCTGGAAGAGTTAAAGAGGTTGCTTTGAAGCCCTTGGCTTTTAATATTGATCCAGATGGATAAATTAATTAAAATATTTACCTAAATATATTCGTATATGCCTATTTCAAGGAAAATGCATTGAAAGTGGCAAAATAATAGTGCTAAAATATTGACCTGGATGATCAGCAGGCATATAGGGACATAGCTCCACTGATTTCAGAAGTGAAGAACAGGTCAGGTAGTCTCCCTGGAGACTATATCCTATGTCGAGCACCAAAGCCAAATAGCTGAGACTGCTAATAGAGAGATGGATGTGGAAATAATCCTCCCCCAGCCTCTGCAGAATCTAGGAAGCCCTTGTTGGCTTTCTGTGACCCCTTTTTGGGAACAGGGGAGGATGAAAGTATCAATACAGTTATATATTCCTGCTCCTGGCGCCATCTACTCTCTGTGCGTTGACCTGTATAACCACCTCTGAACTCCATTATGTGCAGGGGGTGAATATCCCTGGCATGGCCCACCAAAACATTGTCTACTCTTGAGCAGCAGAACTGCACCAGTCAGTGTATATTCCTTTGTTGGGGCGGGGGGGGGGGGCGGCAGGATTTGCTACTATAGACAAATTTAAACACTTCATTCTTCCAAAATTACTGAATTCATGCTTAAAAGAGGGAAGAGGGTACCCAATACCAACATGATGGGTGACAGAAAAAAAGAATGCTTTCCCCCTAGAACACTGAGAAAAGAGAGATTGATCATTCCTTACTTCCATGAAGAACCGCTTGTTCAAATAACCTTATGCACAAAGGGTTGCAGAATCAGTCCTTTTAGTTGTGGTATGACTCTTTGGTAACATCGTTAAGTGCCCTATTAATACCTTATATAGAAAAATAATTCTATATCTTCATTTCAGTGTGGCTAGGGAAAATATCTGTCATTGACAGCCCAAAGTAAAGCTATTCTGTACGAGTTACCAACTGCAGTGAAAAGAAAGTAGGATCTTCACTAAATTAAGATTGTGCCTCTTTCTAAAGGATACACTGTAGGTCAAGAGCCTGATGCAGAAATTACTGGATGAGATTGTCTGTTATTCAGGATGTCATGGTGGATAATTCTAAGGGTCTCTTCTGGCTGTAAAACTGACGAATCATTCAAACAGCACCTAGTAATGTATGAAAATCTATAAACTTAGGCCACTGTAAAGAAAAATGATTTTTATTTCTTCACCATACTGACCACTAAAATTTGACTGATTCTCAAACATTTCTCCACATTGTATATTCATAGAATCATAGAATATCAGGGTTGGAAGGGACCTCAGGAGGTCATCTAGTCCAAACCCCTGCTCAAAGCAGAACCAATTCCCAAATAAATCATCCCAGCCAGGGCTTTCTCAAGCCTGACCTTAAAAACCT